>NC_087201.1:103547718-103668647 GCF_015104395.2 Macrobrachium nipponense
CCCACCCTCATTACCTGGAAATATGATAATTTTACAATAAAATGAAGTTTTATTCATGCTTACCAGGTAACTACATAGCTATGAATTCTAGTAGTGGCAGCTACAATCTGAAAATCGTGGTAGTGATTCTTTTATTTTTGGTGTAGCCAGCTATCCCCGGCCACTACTGTGGTAGAAAGTAACAACATAGCAAACAACCTCAATTTATTTATGACCTATCATCCACGGGAGGAGGGGGAGGGTGGGCTCCCATTCTGTAATAATTTGCTAAGTATACATAAAATCTCATTTTACTATAAAAAAAGATTATTTTTATGCAAGTAAGTTACCAAGTAATTACATAGCTGATTCCCTGATTGCTATGGTAGGTTCACATTAACAGTGCATCTGATGTCTAGGCCAGTCCCTTACGATGCTCCTGATTGGCTGTTGATAAGCCAATCACAGGTTTGGAAACTATCAATCTCTCTCGAGAGTTCACATAGGTATTATGTACGTTCCCCCTCTCCTGAGGGATACAGTTCAAAAGTATCCCTCAGGAGAGGTGGAACATACATCCTGCCTATATGAACTCTTGAGGGACTGAGAGTTTCCAGCCCTACGATTGGCTTATCAACAGCCAATCAGGAGTGTCATAAGGGACTGGCCTAGACATCAAACGCATGGTTAATGTGAATCTACTATAGGAGGTGGGATTCATGGATGAAAACTATTGCACAGTGTTAATGGTAATAAAATGCAAATAGAAAAAACTGCTAGCATTCATACAATGCTTGTTGTTTCCTTACCTGTTAAGAGAGCTACTGCAGGAAATTACTGCCTCTGGCACAGTTTATCTTAACTCATAGAGGTGTGGCATCAGACCGAGGGTCACCTATTACACAGTAGGAACGTTACAGCAAGGACTTCTCAGAGCACTAGCAAAACACTGACATTGCCCCTGCCCTGGGCACAGTACCATAAAAAAAACACACACACATACACAAAAACCAGAATATCAAAACAACCTACACCAATAATTTAAAAAACTCCACTACCCTACCAATGATTCTGGAAGGTATCCAGTACCCACAGACTCCCCTAGGACCCAATATCAGATTCAAGGCGAAGAGTATGGTAGGAAAAAAGCTTCCTATATTTCCTTCCCCAGAGCCATGCCAGCCAGCACAAACTGATCCAAAGTACTGCAGTCATTAAAAAGTCTCAATTTCACGCAAATAGTGGGTAACAATATGTGGATTGAATAATGGAAGTTAAAGAAAGGTTATAGTACCTGGAGGCCAGAGATGTAGCCACCACCCTAATCTCATGTGCCTTCACCTACAGAACAGGTAACACTCCTATATGCAAATGGGCTTCACGAATGAGATCTCTCAGGAAAAACGAGATTGGAGAGAGGATGAGAGAGTTCCTTAAACGAACACTGTAAGTTACAGGAAGCCCCCAATGTTCTTTAGTCCAGCAAAGATAGAACTTAAGTACTCTCACAGGGAAAAGAGACCTCTCCTCTTCATCAGGACCCACCATGTCAGACAAGTTCTTAATTATAAAGACCATGGCCTAGGTTTAGCAGGATTCTCGTTCTTAGCAAAAAATCCCAGGGTAGTATATGAAACTACGGCATCCCTGTTGGAGAACCCAAACCTTTTATCTAAGGCTTGGATTTCGCTTCCCCTTCTGGCTGAGGCCAAGGCTATCAGGAAAAGGGTCTTCATAGTTAGGTTCCTGTTCAGTCTTGATTAGCAGGCAAATCTAGACCCCTATGTCTAAATACAGAGCATAACATGGTCCTGTACCTTTTAATGGTGGAAGAAGATAATCCTCACGACTTCCATAGGCACAGAAGAAAATCAGTGATCTCTGTTATAGTCGCTTGAGAAGAAGAGACTTGGGTTCTTCTGCACCAAGACCTGAAAATGGACCATTTGTTTAGGTCATAGTTGGAGGATGATTGATGCCTACATTTTGAGACTGCCTCTGCAGCTGACCTTGAAAAGCCATTAGCTCTGAGGAGCCTGACGGCAGTATGAACCCTGTCAGAGCCAGCATAGATAACCCTTGATGAAACCTCAGTATTTGTGGTTGTCTGAGCAGTTTTCATCTTTGGGGGAGTAACCTGATAAAATCTGCTAACAGACCGATTAGGTACAGAAACCATTCTATGACGGGCCAGAATGGGGCAGTGAGGATCATAGAGACGTTTCTGTGTCTGGAACTTCTTGAGACCTCTCTAATCATTCCCAAGGGAGGAAATGTGTACAACCCCTTTCTGTCCAGTCCAAGAGCATGGCATCCACAGCCTACACCCCAGATCTCGAACCTAAGAGCAATAAAGAGGAGGCTGATGATTTTTGGCAGTCACAAAAAGGTCTATCATTGGCCTTCCCCACAACTTCCAGAGGTCCGGGCAGACTGCTGGATTCAGGGTTCATTCAGTAGGAATGACTTGATTGGAGAGGCCAAGTTGGTCTGCTAATACATTCAATTTTCTCTGAAGAAATCTTGTTACAACTTTATATGGTTCTTGTTGGCCCAAAGTGGAAGGTCTCTTGCAGCCTTGCAAAGAGAGAAAGAGAGGGTTTCCCCTTGCTTGGAAATGTACATGAGGGCTGTCATGTTGTCCAAATGTAAAGCTACTACCTTGACTGGGCTTCCAATGCAAACACTTGAAGTCCCAGGGTTATGGCATTCAACTCTTTGAGGTTGATATGCCAGGCCTTCTGCTGTAACATCCACATTCCAGAGATATCTGTTCCCTATCAGAGCCCCCCAGCCTACGTTACATGCGTCTGCATGGAAATTGACATCTGGGTTCAGAGGTGAAAGGGACTTACCTATTAGAAGTCTTTCTTCTGATCTCCACCAAAGCACATATTCTTTTATTCCCTGCAGAATCTAGAACATGAAGTCGTCCAAAAACTCCTTCCTGTTCTATTTTGCAAAAAGAAAGAACTGCTAGACTCTTAAGTGCAACCTCTCCATAGGAACAAATTGCTCTATGGAGGTCAGGGTTCTGAGGAGGCTCATCCAATCCTTGGCTAAGCACTACGGGAGAGATATGAATTTGTCCACTGTTCAAAGACATGACTCTACCCTTTTGGGGGATGGGAGAAGTCTGAAAACGAGCCCCGAGTAATCCCCAAATAAACTATCCGTTGGGATGGCACTAGTACAGGCAGTCCCCAGTTATCGACGGACTCAGTTTATGGCGATCCGATTTTATGGGGCTTGTCTAGCGCCATAGGGCACGGAGTTCCAGTTATGGCACCAATAATAGAGTTATGGTACCAAACCAGTGCCAATATAGTTATGGCACCATAACATACTTAACAGAGGTGCCATTAACTGGTTATTGGTGCCATAAGTGCCATAAATCGCCGAGTTTCGGTTAATGGCAGTTTTAGCTTATCAGCTCCCTGCCTGTAGTGACTTTGGCAGACTGATCAAAACTAACTCCTAAGCCAACATTAAGGTGTTCTGAAGATCTCCCACGCAGCACGACTCCAACGACGAGTGAAGGAGGCAGTTGTCGAGATACAGAGATATGCTGAATCCCATAAGATTGGAACCAACCCACTGGAGGTGCGAGAACCCAAGTAAAAACCTGTGGCGCAGTTGTGAGACTTAAATAAACAGAGGGCCTGAAACTGAAATATTTGGCCTCTGATGACAAACCTGAGATATTTCCTCGACTCAGAATGAATGGGACTATGGAGACTATCCAGTCCCCTTGATGGATGGAAGAACCGATCGGTCTGTCTCCATTCTGAATTCTATCTTCCTTGCAAAGACATTCAAGAGTGCTGGGTGGGATTGGAAGAAGACTTCTTAATTGTCTTGGGGTGAATTGCACTTTTCCTCCAGCCTTGGACTGCAATGGTCAGGAGGACTTGTTGAAAGATGTAGTTTCCCTGGCTCATTTCAAAGACATGGAAAGAAAGTTCTGTTGTCAACTTCTTTTGAAAGTTGGAGGTAAACCCGCTTACTATGTATTGCGGGAAGAGGAAGTCACACATAAGCTGCAAAAAAAAAAAAAAAAAAAAGAAAAAAAAAAAAAGTTGATTTCTGAGCCTGAGTTACTCCTTTTGAAGTAAGGGAACACCACAATTCTCACTTTTTGAGAATGCACATTGCAAAAGTAGAGGTTAGTTCACGTCTCTAATTCCTCTATCTAGACAAGAGAGGACTGCTAAAAGATCAGAGATGTCTGAAGAAATCAAAGGTACATCCTGAATCTTTTTAGCAAGGGTGACTATAACCCAATCCATGAAACTAGTCACCTCAAAAACTTGAACAAATTATGCAAGAGATGATCAATCTCAGCTGAGCAAAACAGTTTTTGCCGCAGCGAAAGCTGCTCTCCTAGATGACTCAATAAGTCCTGAAAAATCATCTCAATAGGACCCGAAAAAAGACCTCTGGGCCGAATTGGAACCACCCAAAGAAGGAGACTCTTAAGTAGCATAAAGGAAATGCCTTTTCTTAATTAGCCAGGAAGGCGTAAAAAAGAAAGCTACAGGCGCCAATTGACACTGTGGCACCAAAGAGAAATCAGGAAGCACTGCCCACTCAGTAGTAGAAGCACGTCTGTCCAAGACAGAATGCTCATAAGTGAGTGGGCATTCAGGAGCTACTAGAGGAGACGCAATACAGGCAGTCCTTGGTTATCAGTGGACTCAGTTAATAACGATCCGGTTTTATGGTGCTTGTCTGGCCCCCATAAAATTGGTGATTTATGGCACCATAACAGGTCAAGTTTCGGTTATCAGCACCATGAAATAACTGAGTTTCGGTTAATGGTAGTTTTTGCTTATCAGCATCCTCCTGAGAATGGAACCCCCACCGATAACCAGGGACTGCCTGTATTATCTTTCAACAATGGTTGCCAGGTGAAAAGAACTAAAGAACTGGGTTTGAATATTTTCCTAGCCTAATCTTTCCTTTCAAACACAAATGTGCAATCTACCCACCTGTTCAAGTTCTCCGATCCCAGTATACTCTAACTTACACCTTTGAACAACACCACAACAAGACCTACAACCCAAAAACTCTTATCCGACGGACAGCTCTCTCCTATCAACCAAACAATCCACACGTCTCCTTCTCCCTCTATTATTCTTTACATTAACCGACGCCGCTGCCACCTTATCTTCTATGACATCACAACACAACTTAAATGCATCAATAGAGACTCTAAAATCAACCATACACTGCCCATACATTGGACATTCACCATATTTTGACAATGCAGAAAATAACAATAAAAATGAAATATGTAACTGACTAAACTGATACATAATATATAATCACACTATCTCTTTCTCCCTCCCCTCCTACTGCTTCCTTACTTAGTCCCCTCTAATTTCCTTTATTCTCTGACTCTTTACCCTCTACATAATTTCTAATATTTTCCCCTGAATACTTGATCTTTCCTTTTATCCATCTCACCTCCTTTATTTCCCCAGATTCTATGGTTTTCCTTGTTGCAATGTCTATCTTTAATCTCTTACTGCTTACACCAGTACTCGATTTGATAACAGTCCTTAGTGTTTTACTATCGCTATTAACCAACGCTTCTAAATTTCTCCCTCCTACTGCCTCTTCCCACATATGCTTTTAAATATATCAATCCTTCCATAGCCTCCCCAACACTCAGGGCTTCTGCATCAATGGTGGATTTTGCCACTCTCCTGCATTTCCTGGACTTCCACCACATGGGACTTCTCCTCTTACCATCTCTCAAGGATATACTAATATAACCAAGTTGAGTATGGCCATCTCTTATGTTCCCAAATGAAGCTTCTGCATAGGCTTCTCAATAAATCTTTTCTTCTTCCATCTCACTTATTGTAGCTTTGCCAATCATGTTCTTAGTTTTTCTCACAATTTTAATAAGCCTCTTCATATCCTGAGTTGTTCGTTCTTTAAATGCTTTACTTAATTCACTAATATCGTATGATATTTCTGGCACAGTATGTAGCGATACCCAATTCAACTGTCCTACCACTGATCTATACTCATATGTTCTAGCTCCTGGTTCTCTTATAGAATTTACATACAGTGAGGCCCTCGTGTTTGCGTTCTCCGGATTCGCAGATCTCTCCAGATCAAATCTACCCATTATTCACAGGAAATTCGCCTATTCGTGGTATTTTTCTAAGAAAAATATCTACAAATTCCTGGTTATTTCATCAATTTCATCATAAAATGCACTTTTTATGATAAAACTACTAAAAAAACCAGGTATAAAAATTTTGTGTGTGTTTTTCTTGAGTTTTCCCTAATAAAATAAACTGTTTTGAGCATTGTTGTAGGGGTTCCAACTTTTCGCGGGTTCTAGCTATTCGCGGGGGACTCTAGTGCACATCCCCTGCGAATATGGGGGACCACTGTACTGCCACCGATTAAGGCAAAATCTAGTCTTCTGCTCTACTACTACTCCTATTTAAACCTTTTACTTTCTTGTTCTCGTACTTGCAATTCACCTTTCAATTTCCCAATTGTTACCTTTAAAAATCCTTCCGTTCCTCCATAGCAAAATCCTCTATGTGTGTAGTACACAAAATACCATTCAATTTATTGTATTTTTCCAAAAGAATATATTAGGTCCTAGTCTACTTCTCTCACCTTTAAGCTCCTCCACTACTTTCACCACTTTACAATACCATGCTTTTGCTGCATCCTTGAGCCCATAGACTGTTTTCTTCAACTTCCATAACCCACTCCAACCATCTTCCCTAGTCACTTTAAATATACTTCTCTTTGTATCTCGTCACCATGTAAATATGCCGTTTTGACATCCAATGTATAGCAATTCCAATCTTTCACTTTTACTATGGTCAAACAAAATTTTTAAATTTCAGCATTGCACATGGGAGTGTCTTATTCCCATTCTCCACCATCTCTTCTTCAAACCCTCCAGCTACCAATCTAGCTTTAGATATCCTTTCGCCCCCTTTTATCTTTTCAGTTACTATCCATCATTTACCTCCTCATATACCTTGTTTTCTCTCCAACTTTGAATTCTTTTTTTTTGGCTTCCATTACGCTTCTATTTTCAAATCCTAGCAACACCTCCTCTTCATCTTCAATTTTTTCTACCTGACTATAATCCCTCAAGCTAACCCACAACCCCTTGTCACCTGACAAGCCTTGTACATTGTACGAATTAGCCCATGATTTGCTTGACCTTTTTCCTGCAAGACTTAATATAGTCCATTCTTCTACTTGTCCTGTATCATTGTTAACAACCCTGACTCTATTTCCCTTTTTGAATTTTGGTATCTCTTCTATTAACTCACTTTCCCTGTCATCTTCCATTGTTTCCTCTACCACACCTCTTTCTATTGCCTCTTCTGTCTGCATACCTTCTCCAGTCCAATATCATCCCCTTTCCTTCATGCCTATCTGCATTCCCTTCATTTGGACCATCGGATCTACCTTTCACAACATGTGATTTATCTATTCTAGAAGATATCTTTTCTGTTTCTGGTGATAATCTTTGAATCCTAGTAACGTGTATTCTAGCTACTTCTCTTAAAGAATCCACATGTTTAACTTCTACTGTTTTCTCTGATACTCCCACTACCAGATCAGGTCCTCTCCATTCATTTTCATTTTCCTTCTTATGGAATACCTCATCTCCCACCACTGCTTCTTCAAATTTATGTTCTCTGACATTTTAGTTTAACACAATTCTTATTTCATTATACGACACATTTTTTATAAACACTTCTCTGACCTTGTGCACTGCATTCAGTGTGTCCCTTATCATACTCTCTTTGATCCCTTTCTCCCTGCTTGCATGACTTGAACTCTCTTCTCCCATTAGGCAGGGAAGTGTTTTTTTCAAATACTAATTGGTTAGGAGAGAAACCTCCATTATTCATTAAGCAGTTCCTAGTATTAGCTACCCATTTCAATGCTAAAGACAAATCTACTTCCTCATCCTCCATCAACTTTCATACACTTCCCTTGATCCTGCCTACGGTCTTTTCACATAATCTGTTGCTCCATGGAGTTTCTGATGCTGTGGCTAATACTTTAATATTCCATATTACTGCCATCCTCCTTACTTTTCCATTTTGAAATTCTACCCCCATTGTCTGACAATATTTAGGAAGGTGCTCCAAATATAGCAAACCAACTATCAAAAAGAGTCTTTATTATAGTTTCTGGTTTCTTACCTTTTATCCAAAAAACCTGACAATACTTTGTTGCCATATCCACCATTACCAAGAACAGTCTCTCTTCTATCTCTCCCACATCCATTGCTACAACTTCATTAAATGTTTTACTCGAAGAAAATCCTACTACTGGTTTAGCTGGATTTCTTTTGTATCTTTTACATTTCTCACAATTTCCAATCAGGTCTGTTAGTAACTTTTTTATTTCCTCCTTTTCTTTCTGTATTAACCCATCACTCCATTGTGCTTCCTCTGTTAGCTTCCATTTTTAATCTCCACTTCCGTGACCAAGCTGTTTATGTAATTTTTCCATTGTGCTCTTAATTTCCCTCAGACTCTTTCCCTTCCAACCCTCCAATAATAATTCTTCTACCTTCCTCCTCCTTATAGGTACTCTCTTAAATGACCCTGTTTGTCTTCTCTTAACTTTACCTTCATTACCACTCATCTTCATCATCATGGCTATCACTCGATTCAAGTATGAATGGTCTGGGATGTCATTACTGATGGGTTCTTATGTGGCTAATGAGACCAATTCTTGAGCCACATACTCTGTCACAATAGGAACATCTGTTGTTAGGTGGAGTGGAGGCGGTGGATGGACCTGACGAGCTTGTCTTGCAGCTCTACGATTCTCCAGAAGCTGCTTTCTGTTCTCTTCATAATTTCTAATTCCATCTTTCACTTTAACTCTCCAAGCAGATCACTCCACTGCATCAGCCTCCCATATTTTATAATCAATGTCACATAGTTTTAAGTTGTCTTTTAAGCTGTCTTTGAATCTCTTCCTTGGTTTGCCAACATTTCGAGTCCTGTCACTTAGCTCGAGTAAAAGAGCTTCTTAGGAAGGCGGCTGTCTGCCATTCTGACATGCCATGCCCATCTCAACTGGCTTTTTATTATAATAGCCTCAATACTGAGGCAGTTGGCCTCTTCAAGAGCACTTACATTAGTGCGGAGGTCTTCCCAAGTTATTCTCAAGATGTTTTGCAAGGACCGCTGATGGAATTTCTCAAGGGCTTTGACATGGCATCGGTAAGTTGTCCAGGTTTCGGAATCATAAAGAAGGGTAGGTAGGACTATTGCCTGATATACCTTTATTTTGGTGTTAACACACAAGTCATCATCAAAAATTTTCTTGCGTAGTTTTCCAAAAGCTGAGTTAGCACATCTTAGGCAATATTGAACTTCATCATCTATATTGGCATTTGAAGATAGATGACTGCCCAAGCATGGAAAGCAGTCTACAGTTTCTAGAGCTTTGCCATTAATTTCTATAGTGGGTGCAACTCTAAAGGCTTCAGTTGGGAGTGGTTGTTATAATACATAATTGGGTTTTTCTGATGTTGATGGAAAGTCCAAGATGAGAGTAAGCATCTGCAAATGCATTCAATATAATTTGCAGATAATTTTCAGTTTGAGCACAGACAGCATTGTTGTCTGCATACTGAAGCTCAAGAATAGCAGTAACATTTACTTCAGTTCTTGCCTTTAGCCGGTTGAGATTGAATATTCCTCCATCTGTTCTGTAATTGATGGAGATACCTGGAGGCAATTCATCTTGAATGAGGTGCAAAACAACAGTTATAAATATGGAACACAAGGTAGAAGCAGCAACAAAAATCTGTTTTACGCCTGACTTGACTTACCACTAATACTTCTATTATACTCATGTTCTTTCCAATTTATGGTCATACCTATTTTGCTCATGATTTGCTTACCTATTAGCCATGGTATATCAATTTCTGTCTTCAAATAAAACTTCTTGTTTCTTAATATCAATGGTACTTCCATTACTCCTTTTGACTTATGTCTCACAAAAATTAAACACTTTATTAGACTCTTTCCTAGTATCCTTCATTCTCATCAAATCTTCATGACACAAATCCATGACAATGTGTGCTAGTCACAATTCCCCGCAAACTGTCAATTTGCACCATGTCTAAAATTGCATTGCATCAACCACTTCCCATGACTCTTCCTCTTATTTTATTAATTTCTCCTACATAAACTTCTTCTGGCCCAGTTTCTGTTTTCTGCTTATTTTCTTCTTTTTTTGTTTCAGTTTTCTTCCTATTATGAAAATTCTGAGGACAATCCCTAGCCAATGCCCATTCTGAGCAGCATATTGCACATAATGTTACTTTCCCTTCTTTGTTTATAAGATTTCTTCCACCCCTACCTCTGTTCCATCTTCCCTGACATCTGTGGTTTTCCCTTCTGACCCCCACCATTCCCATTCCTCTTTATTCACTAATCCCTCAAATAGTCTTTTCATTGTTTGTGACACTGTTTTGTACTCTAACTTTCCTTGATCACAAGCAGCTAATACCATTTGTTTTTTATTTTCCATGAGATTTGCTTGCTTCACTACATGAAAACCCTTGACTTCCCCTTCAAGCGTGCTTTTCCCAACTGCTGTAACACTAAGATGATGCCTTTTCGTACCTAATTAAAAAGTCTCTCCTCTTTTCCCTTGGTTCTCTTCTCATCATTTGAAAATAGTTTTGTATTCTACTGTAATTCTCCATTACCGTGTCTTTTAGATAGGCTTCATCTAGTTAGGCTAGGATTATCTTTGGACCCTCTGCACCCTTAAGTTTATCTCTATCTAATCCTTTCGTTAGTTCTTGGACTTTCCCTTTTAAGCTCATTCTTATCTATATCGCCGGGTATTTTGTATCTTCTTCAAACAACAATAGCCAATCTTCAACTTTACCTCTCCTTCCTTTGTACTCTTCTCGTATCCCGCTAAATCTCGGACATTCCATTCTCTAACTAGTCTTCCTTTGTTCACTGTTGGATCCAGCCATCCTTGATCAACCATACTTGAACACAAATGTGCAATCTACCCACCTGTTCACGTTGTCCGATCCCAGTATACTCCAGTTTGCACCTTTGAACAACAACCCAAAAACTCTTATCCGACAGACAGCTCTCTCCTATCAACCAAACAACCCATGCACATGTCTCCTTCTCCCTCTATTATTGTTTAAATTCACCAGATGCCGCCGCTATCTTGTCTTCTGTGACGTCACATCCTATGATGTCACAACACAACTTAAATACATCAATAGACACCTTCTAAAATGAACCATATACTGCCCATACATTGGACATCCACATTTCGACAATGCAGAAAATAACAATAACAATAAAAATTAAATAACTGACTTAACTGATATATATAATCACTGGGTGCTCGGGGCGCATACAATAACTGGAACTGCTTGGGAACCCGAACCCAACACTGGTGCTAATTGGTGCACCGAACCAGAGTGGTTATGCTGATCCGGAGAACCTTCAGAGGAAGAAGTCTCAGACTATCCCAGAAACTGCAGGAAGGCTTAAGTCTTTTGCCCTCTTTGCAGGCACCCAAGGGGTGCAAGAAACTTTCTCCACAGGCCTTTTCAGTACCCTAGACTTGACACTGCCGTGCCATAAGCATTGTTTCTCAGGACTGGAAGAATCAAAAATGGAAGAAAGTTTATGTGCACTAACCAAGTTGCCTTTCCAAAGGCTGTCTTTTGCCACCTGGGAAAAACAGACAGGTGCAACTGAGGGGCTGACTGTCTGTGAGCAGACCCCACCCACCTCCCTTGGGCCTCCAGTATGACTTCTCCTAGGTGCAGGGGAGAATGTCAGGGAACCTTGGCTAGGAGAATCGGTGGGACAGACAGCCAGCTTCTCCAACAACGCTGCGCTTTTCTCTTGATTGAGGAGAACACAAACTGACTACCCAACTGAGTCATAGAGTTAGCTAACAACTCAAATTTACATTCAAACCTTGCTTTGAGGCTGACAATGGCACTGGATTTGGAAACATGGGAGCTGGGTAAAGGATTAAGTGGTACAGATCAGAGACTGGGTTTAGGAGACAATACTGAAATAACAAGTACATCCCATGAGAATTTCAAAGATTCCTAGCTAGCTAAGGATCTTCTGTATCTAGTATTCGCCTGCGTAACCTATCTTTCTCCAATTTGAAAATATGAGAGGACAAAACTTTCCACTGCTTTCTCATCCCAACCTACACATTCAGAACATCTCAATTCAAGAAAGCAACTTTGACCCCTAAAATCTGTGCATACCGTGCACGTGCCGAACTTACCAGACGTCAAGCTTGTCCTGCAACCCTTGCTACAGTAAAGGGATTTGTTACTCCTGAGTCAGACACTGTCAGTGAAAAACAAAAGTAAAAAAAACTTAAAAAAGTCCAAAAAGTCTCTTCATTAATGCCTGACCAAATGACAAAATGCCAAAGGCTAAGAAAAGAATTACATGGTACTTCACCAATAGTCCTGTAAAACTGGTAAACAAACAACATCCAAATTTTTAAAGAGTTGCTGCTTACAACCTTCGTCAGAAGCCAGCAGAAATAAATTGAGCTCATTTGCTGTGTTGTTTACCTTCTACCCCAGTAGAGGCAGGGGATACCTGCCCAAACCTAAAACTAAAGATCATTACCACGATTTTCAAATTTTACTTGCCAGTGCTAGAAATTCTTAGCTATGTAATTACTTGGTAAGTTACTTATATAAAAATGAAAAGTTCAGTTAAAAAATGAAGGAAAATGTTATTGACTTCAAGATCCCTCCCATGGGAAAGGAACCAACCTCCTCCTCAGAACACTTTCCAGCACTAACCATTATTAATGCAAGGAGAAAACCCTCCAAAATCTTGGAGAGGATAATTACAAGCAGTGCTAAAGAGCACTAGCTGGCAAAGCAGTACGTCAATTAAGTCTCACCTTAGTTCAGAGGGAAGAAATTTGCAAACTCTTGGAGTCTCGTTAAAAGAGACAAGACTTAAAAGACTGGAGCTGCTATTCACAATGAGGAGCAATGGAATGAATGTGATCCCCACCCTACCAAAAGCTGAATGTAATAGTGCGAGCCAAAAGACTTCTCAAATTATATGCTGAAGCCAGGAAAGAACAGTAAATATCTAAAGACTGTCCAACAGTGGAAGTCTATAAAGATACTTTCGTAGTACCTAAAGCACTAAGAACATAAATTACACAGGACCAAAGATCTGGAGAGATGGATACTGTTCGACACTTGGAAGTACAAGCAGTCCCCAGTTATCAGCGATCCAGTTTTACGGGCCTAATTCTGCGATTTTTAGTGGAAGAAAATCTGTGATTTTCAGAACTGATATATGCTGATGATCATGTACGTATTGGCACTGATGCATACCTAAGAGAGGTGCCGATAACCAAAAAATTGGTGATTTTCGGTTATCCTCAAGCCGTCAGAACGGAAGCCCTGCCAATAACCTGTACAGACAACTCCACTATAGAGGAAAGGTCTAACCTCATCACAGAAGATTGTAAAGGCAAACCCTAGGCCAGTGGTTCTTACCATGGGGGGCGCTAGGGAGGGGCCTCAGCAATTTCCAGGGAAGCACGAGAGCCCTAGAAAGAAATTAAAAATTCTATAATCATATTCGTTATTCTCTTAACAAGACTGAGGAACTAATATTCTGAAATTCATGAAAAAAATTTAAAATTTTCTAAGAAAATCTGTATTTATCATAGCTACAAACCTTTGGTCTTAACAACAGGACAACAGGACACTTCATGCTGTCGATAGACTTAAGGGATGCTACTTCCAAATCCCTGTTCATCCCACGTCCAGGAAGTTCCTTCGCTTCTCTCTTAGGGACAAGGTCTTCGAGTTCAAAGTCATATGCTTCGGGCTGACAACAGCCACTCAAGTGTTCACAAGGGTCTTTTCTCTCGTGTCAAGTTGGGCCCATGCTCAGGGGATCTGTTTGCGGAGGTACCTTGATGATTAGTTGGTCTTGGCAGTTTCCTGGGAAAAGCTGCTGCAAGACAGGGAGAAACCATACATTGGACATCTGTCTGGAACTGGGCATCGTAGTCAACCAGGAAAAGTTGAACCTCATAACCAGTCAAAGGATTCTCTACCCGGGCATGGTAATGATCGACAGTGGAAAAAGTTTTTCCTGTTGGATCAGAGATTGGAGAAATTACGGGTGGTAGCGTGGAACTTCCTGTTGGAACCACATCAGTTAGCTTTGGTTCTGTCTGGAACTGGGCATCGTAGTCAACCAGGAAAAATTGAACCTCATAACCAGTCAAAGGATTCTCTACCTGGGCATGGTAATTGATTCGACAGTGGAAAAAGTTTTCCTGTTGGATCAGAGATTGGAGAAATTACGGGTGGTAGCGTGGAACTTCCTGTTGGAACCACATCAGTTAGCTCATCAGTGGCAGGTTCTTCTGGGCGTGTTGTCATCCCTGGTGAAGCTGGTCTCTCATGGGCGTCTTCTTCTTCGGTCTCTGCAATGGACGGGGAGGATTCTGGTCTCTGGCGGGGGACCCACCCCTGTTAATGGTTCCTTTGTCTCTGGAAGTGAGAGAAGACCTTCGTTGGTGGTTGGACAACCAAAATCTTTCGAAGGGTGTCCCTCTGTGTTCTCTTCCACTGGACTTCCTTTTGTTCTCAGACGCCTCCCTCGCAGGTTGGGCGGCTTCATGTAGGCGGCCTCATCGCTTCAGGTGTTTGGAGGACAAGCAAGCAACTTATTAATGTCTTAAGAGTTGAAAGTAGCCTTCATGGGTCTGAGGGAGTTTTGGAAGAAGGTAGAAGGTCATTCTGTTGTTCTCATGGTGGTACCCTATGTGAACAAAGAGGGAGGCCTGGTTTCTCGTCAACTTCACACCTTGACTGCCGAGCTTCACCAGTGGGCGGTCAGCAATTCGGTAGAGCTCTCACCCAGGTATAACACAGGCAAACGGAATGTGGTCGCAGACAAACTCAGTCGTCAGGATCAGATCCTAGGCACAGAGTGGTCCCTTCATCAAGTGGTAGCAGACAAGCTCTTCCAGGTTTTGGGTAGACCCATGTTGAACCTTTTTGTGACTCGCTTCAACAGGAAGCTGGAGATATTCTGTTCAATGGTCCCAGAGGATGCATTCCAATATCCCTGGGACAACCTGGAGGTGTATACCTTCCCTCCGTTTTGTTTGATCCATCAAGTTCTGAACAGGCTAATGAGTTCACAGGGTCTCAGGATGACTTTGGTAGCCCCTCTGTGGCCTTAGGTGGAGTGGTTCCCAGATCTACTGTTGTTGCCAGAGGTTCCAAGGGAGATTCCCCCTTGGCGACATCTCCTGTGTCAGCCGCATACAGAAATGTTCTACCAGTCAGTAGAATCCCCGTCTCTTTATGGTTGGAGGCTATCAAGTATCTCCTCCAAGTGAGAGGCTTTTCTCAGGACAGCAGGGCATATGTCCAGCGGTCTCAGAACGTCGACCTCCGCGATTTACCAAGGCAAATGGGCGATCTACTGTGATTGGTGTCGTAACGGGGTTTTTCTCCAATTGCAACTCTGTACAGCGAATAGCATACTTTTAACCTTCCTCAGAGATGAGAAACGTTTGCCCGTTTCTGCCATTAGAGGCTACAGGGCGGCCCCGAGTTTGGTGTTACGCCTTAAAGGTATCAACATCTCTTCATGGGAACTATCCTTGCTAGTTAAGGGGTTTGAGCAGTCGCGTTCTCCTAGAGAGATCAAGCCTCCGACTTCAGATATTTCCTTGGATCTCAAGAGCTTCACTAAGAGTCCATATGAGCCCTTGCGTCGCTCATCTGACGGGAACTTGACGCTCAAGGCAGTTTTCCTTCTGGCCTTGGCATCTTCCAAGAGGGTAGGAGAACTCCACGATCTGAGCTATGAGGTGAAGCACACCAGGAGTTGGGAGTCATTGTCCTTCGAATTTGTCCCTAAATTCAAGGCCAAGACCCAAAATCCCTCTGTTCACAATGACAGGTTCACTTCGTTTTCCATTCCATCACTGAATAACTTGAGGGGGGTGATGCTCAAGAGTTTTGTTGTGCCCTGTTTGGGCCCTGCGTTGCTATCTTAAAAGGACTCGGCACCTTAGACCAGGCTGCCACAGACTTTTTGTTAGCACAGGCCATACAAGAATGAGGTGTCTAGGAATACTATCTCTTTTTGGATATGGGAAGCAATCAGACAGGCATTCTTGTCTCTTGATGATTCCACCAACACGTCTGTGCAGGCTAGAGCGCATGACATTAGGGGTATTAGTCCCCCTCTGGCTTTCAAAAAGAACTTGGCTGTACATAGAGGGCTGAGCGCTGGTACTTGGTTACGCCAGTCCACGTTCGCCTCTTTCTATCTTAAGGATGTTGCCCACAGATCTGCGGACACGTTTTCCCTGGGTACTGTGGTGGCTGCCCAACAGGTTGTGTAACTCATAGTTGCCCCTAACAGGGCACTTTTGTATCTTACCTAAGATGATTGTGTGGATGAGAGAATAAGTGTGTTGGCTGGTCTCCTTTCTCTTGTACCTTTCCTTCTTCATTCGGGCGGGTTAAGGAATAGACATGTCATTTGCTGGACTGGTCAGATACGAGTAAGGTAGTCATACTGATAGTGTGGTTGCTTAATATGCAAATGTCAAACCCTCTATTTGGTAGCATATGCTCCACTCCTTAGCAAGGAAGAGTTGAGAGTAGTACAAACCCTGGTGTGTTGGTTTGCTATTAGACAGTCAAAGTTTCTCTTTGGTTCCCTATAAAATGGTTCTCCCATATATTGTACGTCACTCATGGTCTGAGTGGTTAGATATCAATTTATCTAGCTTCTCAACGGGCTTCAGTCCCTCTCCAGAAGTCATTTCTTCTGGAAGCTGGACTGGTGGGTAAGCCCCCAACTGGTCTAGGATGTCTTGTACCTCCCTCCAAGTATGAGTCTATCCTATTGTTAAGATCGAAGGTTTGTTCGCCTATGAACAAATGACAAAATTTTCTCGCCTATGAACAAATGACAAATTTTCTAAGACAATTTGTATTTTTCATAAGCTACAAAAACTGAGGTGGTCTTGAACATTATAACTACCTGCCTCTAGCCACCCCTCTGTGTTAAGACATCCTGAGTTGGGAAAGACTGACACGTTGTCGTAGGTGGATGGTCTTCAATCATTCTTCACCCAATCCAGTTGGACTCATTGGGCTTATCATGTTTTATAATTATTCAACTCTCTTCCTAACCCTTCACATCCCTTCTCTTTCCTTTTTTTTTATTTTTCTTTAAATTGGAGAGGGAATTATACTCATAGATGTAAGGGGGGAATAGAGGAAGGACCTACTCTTAGATGGGGAATAGTGATGAAAAGGTTGAGAACCACTGCCCTAGTCTTTAAGTCACATACTGAAAAGACACCTGACTTTGTTGTGTAAAAGGTAACGTCTGCTACTTATTGAGTAAAATCTTTGAGCAGATTCCACTTTCTATGATTCTACTCATAGAAGATGCTCCTCCCCTTGATGCATTGTCATTGGAAAGCATAATACACTATTAAATTCCTCACTACCCTCCAAGAAAACAAAATCTCCCAGGAGCTGCTGGTGAATTTCAGCTTAAGTTGCAGGAATTGTATCGCTCATTGTTGAGGGCAAATGAGAGGCTGACAAAGATGGGGACCTGGGTCACTTGACCAAGAAACAGCAGATCAAGAAACCCCTCAGCCAGAGGCTAACAAAGAAATGCCAGTGCCAAGCAAAGAACAAGGAATGAGCAACACTCTGTTTATCAATCATCAAAGAAGTTATAGAAAGAGAACAATGAACACAGTCATGTGTTCTACAGGCAATGGAACTTAATTCCCTCACTGCTCTAAGAACTGAAAATGAAAACCAGAAAACCAAAGTTCTCTGTGATCTTAGTCTCTACCTATCAAGTATGGGAACTCAAATATGTACTCAGACTTCTTCACTATTCAGGAGAACGGGGACCAAAAAGCCCTAGCAACCAGACACTGACTGTAAGCTGAACTGCAAAGCTTATTGGATTATCCACTAAGATTGAGATGCCATCTGCAAACTGGTTCACCACAATTCCACTTTGTTGTGTGATCAATTGATCTACAGCATGCATATCTAGGGTTGCTATGGTACCAGGCTAAAAATCAAGGGGGGTGGGGTTTGTGGTATCTAAAATGACTTCAAAAAGCAAAATGATCAATATTTGAAAGTTTTTTAATGAAAAATGCATTAAAATGCAATTTACATAGTTTTCAACACACCCAAAGCATTAAAAGTAATATTTTCTAGGATTTTTTATGTTTTTGACAATATTCCTGCTTAGGATGTGTCTCAAGAACAGAACCCGTTGTAAACTGGGGACTAACTACTCCCCAGTTACTGGTGGCCTCGGTTATTGGTAATCCAGTTTTATGAGAATTGTCTTGATGTTGGTAGCCGATTTTTGGTCCCGAAATGCACCAATTCCCAGTTATCTGCCCCAATAATAAGGTAGTGGCGCCGATACATACCTAACAGAGGTGCCATTAACCAGCACTGAAAATTGCCATTTTTGCTCATCATCAAAAGCTATTGATTGGAATGGAACCCCTCCTGATAACTGGGAACTGCCTGTAACGACGGAGTATGTGCGTGCCACCCCCTTAAGGGGGCCGGCCGGCTAATGCCCTTTTTTGAGGACAGGACTTTGATATTCATACCACTTAATAAGGTGACTTGGGACATCTCCAAACCGCATATGATTTTCGCCTCTGACCTTCGGTTTTGTGACGCCAGGGCGATTTATCCCGAAAATAACCATTTTTCAAATTCTATCTCCTCCCTTGATATTTAATATTAAGACCTGGGATTACTACCATATATAGACCTGATGTAGACCTCCAATCGAATGGAGAGTTTTTTTTCTAAAAGTTAGTTTTTTGCTAGATATGAATTTTTCAATATGGTAAAAAAATAAACCCTATAAATCAGGAGAAAAAAATTTATAAAAAAAATACGAAACAAAAATTGGAAAAAAGGGCTCTATTTGATTGTTCTATAATGTCTTTCGGAGTTATATACCAAATTCCAATGTTATAGCTTTAAAACTAAGTGAGAAGATAGATTTTGAAGGTCAATAAGTATAGTTTTGAGATACGGGCGTTCAAAGTTTTCCTTCGTATTTCTATAAAGACAATATTAATAAATAATGATTATTATGAATGTATATTTGTTTTTTGTGTATTAATAAACCAAAACTATTTTATTTATCATAATTTATTCATAAATGATGATCCCTTTGCTCATATATCGCAGCCTGGGGCACTGCTTGAGGCAAGATGGGGCACTCCTTCCTACGCAATTCTCTCTCTCCCCTTCACTAACTCTGCTTATTACAGCAAATTTTCTTCTTCTGTGTGTTAGCGAGATGTTTTTCTTGTATTTTCCTCTTTGGCATGATGACATTCTTGCCCAAAACAAAGATAAACAAACGTAATTGCAAGAGAATGTCAAGAGGTGAAACTCGAAGGCGTATACTTTTTTTACAAACAAAGACAATTAAATAAATCATGATTATTATGAATTTCATATTCCATTTTGGGTATTAAAAAACCAAAACTTTGTTATTTATCATAAATGAAGATCTCTTTGCTCAAAGATCGTAGCCTTAGGCACAGAGTGACGTGTGCTGTCAGGGGCGTTACTAAGCAACCCTCCCCTCTCTCTTCACTAACTACGCATATATTATGATATTCTGTAATAATACTTGAGCGATTTTTCTTCGTCTGTATGTTAGCGAGATGTTTCCCTTGTCTTTTCCTCATTGGCATGATGAAATTCTTGCCGAAACATACATAAACATACGTGAAAGCAGGCGAATGTCAGACGTGAAATGGAACGTGTAGACTACTTGACGTCTGTGATCGCACTAAATCAGGACTGGACTTGGTAGCTTGAGCCTGAAGTCTCCTTCTCGACTCGGGGAATGTCTACAGATGCCATTTCTCCCAATTTCTTTGACAATAATTATCAAAATTTACGATAATAGAAGAAATATTGCATTTTCTTGTACGGATTAATGTTTTAGGCTTATTGAGTTACGTAACTAATTACCCTGTAACTACGAAAGTAAGAGGAATTTTGACGAAATATTTCGTATACGTATTCTCAATTGCCATATGAAGCTCCATGAATTTTTTCATGACTTTGCATTTTTCGCCCTATACCTCCATATATAGAGGTTCCGGCCGGCCCCCTTAAGCAACATAACTCAAATACAGGACAGGGGGTGGCACAGTGCAAGATTTGAACATTCCAGTAAATTAAGAAAATCATAACTGACATGAAGGCTGCTGATTGCTCAATTACCCTAGGAAAGAAGAATATACAAAAATCAAGTGTACTAATGAGAAAAACTGAAAACTGAATGAAATACTAAAAATACAGTAAAGTACAGACAACTCTCCAAGTTGTAAAATCAATTAGACTTTCTTTCACAACAGTAAAAAATAAAATTAGTGTCTATTTAGTTCTATGATTATCCATAACAATATGTTAAGATCTTGACGAGTCAAGATCGCAAACCTTTATTGCTTACCTTTGCTCTTCCTTGATAATTAAAAGTTAAAACATATTCTCCTTTTCTAGTTTCACTCTGTCTGACAAGGAAAACCCCATGACCAGCAACCGCTTCTTGCAAAACAGCTGCAGCAGCATCACAGCGGGAGAGAGTGCCATGGAACCAAGGATAGTCTCGTAGAGTTGAGTAGAAGTCCACATCCGTAGGTATGTTGACTGAGGAAGAAATATAATAAAAACCGTCAGAAAATAATTCTGTTGTGACAAGAATAATCAAATGTATTATCACCAATCAACATATCTAAAAACTAATGAATTATCATGAAAAGAATACTGTAAAATAAAACTTCATCTGAAAAAATACCACCGTTACACAAAATAAAAGAAATTAATTGAATTACATAAAAAGCAATAATTCTATCAGCAAATTCACAACTTAAAGTAAGGTAAGGACAGATTTAACCATTTTTTATGGTATCTTACGAGTAAAACCAAAGAACAAATACACATGAATATACTATACGTACATAACTTCAGCCTTGGGCATAATACCTTTCAGGTTTTAACAAAGCAACATCTTATAAAAAACAAAGCAATATCTTATAAAACTGTGCTCATCTATTTCAACATAATCAAAGGCCACCCCTACAGAGAATGTCACAAACATATTTTGCATGAATGGCCAATTTTCAGTCCAAAACCAATGAGAAATATTGGACAAAAATCCATTAATTTTACATAAATCCTCCAGGTATCCAGATCTTCCTTATCTGGAACTTGACAATATCTGACACACTCAGACCAGGAACCAAGGACCATTGGTATAACATATGTATACTATATAAATTTAAAAATTTTTAAAAAGCCACTCTCTGATGGTTGGCAATGCTGAGCAGTGCAGCCTCAGGAAAATGTTGGTAACATTGCTTACACTCATACACAGACTAAGTAATGGGTTGGAGCTGGGGAGGCCTGGAGAATTTCCTAATGGGGGGGATGGCTGGGTACCCTGGGAGAGGAGGGCAGTAAGGCTGGGAGGGGGTGAGAATGCTGTGTTGGATGAGTAGAAAGGGGTATTAAGGTGTCTGACTTTACTAGAGCTTTTTTTTTTTGTTTGTCTTTAGATTTATGCTTTTTCCACATTTGATTAGAGGATATGTACAATACTGTACCATAACAATGCAAAATACAAGAAAAGAGAGAGAGAGAGAGAGAGAGAGAGAGAGAGAGAGAGAGAGAGAGAGAGAGAGAGGAGGAGAGAGAGAGAGAGAGAGAGAGAGAGAGAGAGAGAGAGAGAGAGAGAGAGAGAGAGATATTGCTTATTATGCAGCCTATAACACTCACACTTCTTACTTTTTTATCTTTTTTATTTTATGCTATTCTAACATATTTTTACTGAATTTGTAATTTTTTGTTTTTACAGCACAGCAGATTACAGTGGTACGGCCCCGTATTCGCGTTCTCCAGATTCGCGGACTCACACATTCGCGGATTTCTCTGGGGAACGTTTTCCTGCATTATTCGCGGAACATTCGCGCAATCGAGGTATTTTTCTATGATAAATATCCACAAATTCCTGGTTTTTTTGATGAATTTCATCATAAAATGCACTTTTTGTGATAAAACTATTAAAAATACCAAGTATGAAAATTTTTAGTGGGTTTTTCTTGAGTTTTAACTAACAAAATAGGCTGTTTTTAGCATTTTCATAGGGGTTCCAAAACATTCGCGGATTCTAAACTATTCACGGGGGGGTCTGGTACGCATCCCCCGCGAATACGGGGGGGACCACTGTAATGCAATCATAACTGTATGGTATGTACACATATACACACCTTTGCTCTGGTGGATGCTAAAGGATAAGTTATAAACAGCACAATGTGTTGTAAACATCTACATTATATACATTTTAAATATTTTTAATCAAAAGATGAAATATTAGGTGATAAAATAGTTTGTCTGCACTGTTTTGATGTGTAATAATCATACTTAGAGCCAAATAAACTTGTAATGAAATGTCATGTAGATAACCTTACACACACACACTCACATACAATTAAAGCTTCTGTGATACTATTATGTGAAATGAAAATTCATTCAATGCAGTAAAACAAAAAATTATCAATTACTTTTTCATAACGTTTTTAAAATAATTTTGTGTTGCACCCCCTAAGCATGATTTCACTGTATATCTCATGTTTCATCTTAAATAGCTGCATTTTCAATAGCCCAGATAACATTAGGCTAATATTTTTTTCCTCAGTGATCCCATCTTCTTGATAAATAAATGACAGTAAAAAGTCTTTACTTACACAACAAATTTAATTTTAGGTAGATTATACTTTACTAAGCTATACTTGTGGAGTAAATTTAATTTTCAGTAGGGGGGGGGGGGGATATACAGGCAGCCCGCGGTTAACGGCACAATTGCTTAGCGAGGCGGAACCGGTTTTACAGCTGTCATAAAAAATATTCAATAAAAAATAGGACATTTTAAAGTATTTTTAAGGCACAATTTTTGGTTAACAGCATCACTAGTTCCGTTATGTCTAACGAGTTCATACATTCGTAGAAATGCCATTCAGACCATAAAGGTTATGCAAATTA
Organism: Macrobrachium nipponense; assembly: GCF_015104395.2. Classification (NCBI taxonomy): domain Eukaryota; kingdom Metazoa; phylum Arthropoda; class Malacostraca; order Decapoda; family Palaemonidae; genus Macrobrachium; species Macrobrachium nipponense. The sequence continues at coordinate 103,570,889 of NC_087201.1, forward strand.
TATTAACCCTTAAACGTCGAAGCAGTTTTTAAAAAATCGTCTCCTGTATGACGGCGGGGTTCGGGAGTGAGCACTGAAGCAGAAAAAGTTTTTTTTTTAAATCACAGCACGCTTAGTTTTCAAGATTAAGAGTTCATTTTTGGCTCCTAATTTTGTCATTGCCTGAAGTTTAGTATGCAACCATCAGAAATGAAAAAAAAATCTCAATATCATATATAAATTTTGGGATATATGACAGCGCAAAAAAAAATTTCATATATAATTGTATAAAAATTGCGCTGTGAGCAAAACGTTAAAGCTAACGAGTTAATTTTTGTTGTTGTATTGTACAATAAATTGCGATCATTTTGGTATAAAACACAGTGTAAAACGATCAAAGCAACACAGAAAATATTATCACAAAATGATGCATGAATTCGTAACAAGCAGACGTAAAAAAATGTTCTTTTAAAAAATTCACCATAAATTGAAATATTGTTCTAGAGATTTCCAATTTGTTTCAAAATGAAGATGAATGATTGAATATTACTTGACTGTAAGAGTTTTAGCTTACAATTGCATTTTTCGACCATTTCGGTCGAGTTAAAGTTGACTGAATGTCAAATTTTTTTTATTTATCTCTATTTATATGCAAATATTTCAGAAATGAGAAAAGCTACGACCTTCAATTATTTTTTGTTGTATTCTACATGAAATTGTGCACATTTTCATATATAAAACTCTATGAAACGGCTAATACGAAATGGAGCACATATTACGAGAATGCGAAGTGAGCATTTCGGAGATTTGCGGCGGAGAATCCGCGCGCGGAGGGAAGGAAAAAGTTTTTTTTTTAAATTCACCATAAATCGAAATATTGTGCTAAAGACTTCAAATTTGTTTCAAAATGAAGATAAATGATTGAACATTACTAGACTGTAAGAGTTTTAGCTTACAATTGCGTTTTTCAACCATTTCGGTTGAGTCAAATTGGACCGAATGCTGAATTATTTCTATTTATCGTGATTTATATGCAAATATTTTGAAAATGAGAAAAGCTACGACCTTCAATTATTTTTTTTGTATTCTACATAAATTTGCGCCCATTTTCATATATAAAACTCTATGAAACAGCTAATATGAAACAGAGAAAATATATCGAGAATATGACATAAGCATTTTGAAGATTTGCCGCAGAGAATCCACGCGCGGAGGGAAGTAAAATGTTTTTTTCAAAAATTCACCATAAATCGAAATATTGTGCTAGAGACTTCCAATTTGTTTCAAAATGAAGATAAATGATTGAATATTACTAGACTGTAAGAGTTTTAGCTTACAATTGCGTTTTTCGACCATTTCGTTCGAGTCAAAGTTGACCAAATGTAGATTTTCTTCTATTTAACGGGATTTATATGCAAATATTCCAAAAATGAAAAAAAGCTACGACCATGAATTATTTTTTGTTGTATTCTACATGAAATTCCACACATTTGCATATATACAACTCTATGAAACAGCTAATATGAAATGGAGCAAATATTACGAGAATGCGACATAGCATTTCGGAGATTTGAGGCGGAGAATCCGCAAGCGGAGGGAAGGAAAAAGTTTTTTTTCAAAAATTCACCATAAATCAAAATATTGTGCTAGAGACTTCCAATTTGTTTCAAAATGAAGATAAATGACTGATTTATTACTAGAATGTTTAGATTTTTTTGCTTACCCAAAAATAACCAATATATATAAATAATATGTATATATATAGATATATAATATATATATATATAATATATATATATATTATATATAGATTTATATATATATCTATATATACATATATATATATATATATATATATATATATATATATGTAATATATACATATATATATATATATAGATATATATATATACAGGCAGTCCCCAGGTTACGACGGGGGTTGGGGTTCCGTTCTTAAGACGCGTCGTAAACCCGAAAATCGTCATAAAGCCGGAACGACGTTGTTGAAAAACATGTCCACAGGGAAAATTTCACTAATTCGCAATTTTTCTTAGGGCCGTATCTCTAAAATTATCACTAATTTACTTTTTTCATGTGCAACACTGTGTATTCACAAATTACTGTATATTTTCATTAAAATACAAGAGAGAGAGAGAGAGAGAGAGAGAGAGAGAGAGAGAGAGAGAGAGAGATTACTAAAACCATAAATTTGTTGACCATTGTATGGCATTGTTACTTTCCCAGCTCCGAGTGTCACTGGAGTTATGAGGTAGGGAAAATTGATACAAAAAAGAAAAAGACGAAGGGAAGAATTTTCTTTTGAAATTAGCTATCGTATTATTACTACTACTTCTATTATTATTATTATTATTATTTGAAATATGATATTGTTAAGATACAATAAAGTTTGTTCATACTTACCTGGCAGATATATATATAGCTGTATTCTCTGAAGTCCGACAGAATTTCTAAAACTTACGAACACACGTAGTGGGAGTTAGGGTGGTTAGTACCCATTCCCCCCCCGCCGCTGGGAGGCGGGTATCAGGAACCATTCCCATTTTCTATCAGATTTCTATCTCCACTGTCTCCTGAGGGGAGGTGGTGGGTACTAAAATTATATATATCTGCCAGGTAAGTATGAACAAACTTTATTGTATCTTAACAATATCATTTTGTTCATGAAACTTACCTGTCAGATATATATATAGCTGAATCCCAACCTTTGGCGGTGGGAGAGACAGAAAAAGGATTTTTAGAAAAACATATAAATGTATATGATTGACATCTTGGTTCCTTACCTGTTAGCATAGCTGACTTCGTGATTACTGTCACCCAAGCCTGCTTGTGCTTCACTAGAGTTACCAACAAGGTAGTGACCTATGTAGTTGGTGCGCTCTAGATGATCTGTCAACGGGGACGGGACCACAATGTGACTAGACCATGACCATACTTCCGAGGGCAACGAGGCAAAAACAAAACCACCACCTAAGTTAGCCTACAACAAACTCCCATATACCAAAGGCTAAAGGAAGGGACGACTGTACTCGGCAGCCGACCCTACAACCATAAACATACAAATATTAAAAATCTCACCTACCCTTTCTATGGGAAAGGATGAGTGCTACCTCCTGCCCCCAAAATAGTGTCTGCGGCGACGTATGGTCCGAGCGAGTAACAGCTTTCATAGGTCGTTCTCACCTCCCGTAGGTAGTGAGAGGCGAACACTGAGTTACTCCTCCAAAAAGTAGCACTTAAAATGTCTTTAGCCATGTTTTTCTGAAAGGCTATTGAGGTCGAAATAGCCCTTACTTCGTGCGCGTTTACTTTCAGTATCTTCAAGTCACTGTCTTTGCAAGAAGCGTGCGCCTCTTTAATGGTGTTTCTTAAAAAGAATGCCAGTGCATTCTTGGACATGGGCATGGTTTGGTCTCTTGACCGAACACCATAAATTCTCTGCAGAACCTCGGCAATCCTTCGTTCTACGAATATACTCTTTAAGAGCCCTAACAGGACACGGACTCTTTCTGGCTCTTGACCAATGATCTCTGCCATACCCTTGATCTCGAATGTTCTAGGCCACGGATTGGAAGGGTTTTTCGTTTTTGGCCAGAAACGACATATTCAAAGAGCAGACTGCATTATGCCCTTTGAAACCGACGTGTTTGCTGATAGCCTGTATTTCGCTAACTCTCTTCGCCGTCGCCAGAGCAGTTAGGAATACAGTTTTCTTCGTCAAATCTCGTAGAGACGAAGATGAAAGAGGTTCAAAACGATTTGACATCAAAATATTTTAGGACCACATCAGGTTCCACGAAGGAAGCTTCGGTAGTGGTACCTTGGTCGTCTCGAACGATCTCAATAGATCATGGAGATCCTTATTGTTAGCGAGGTCAAGACCTCTATGGCGAAAGACTACAGATAGAACGCTTCTGTAGCCTTTAATAGTTGACACTGCCAACTTTAGATCTTGTTTCAGATAAAGCAAGAAATCGGCGATCTGGCTCACAGAGGTAGTGGTAGAGGAAACTCTTTTCTTACACCAACTTCTAAAGGCTGCCCACTTCGATTGGTAAACCGCGATTGATGATGGTCTCCTCGCGGTGCGATAGCTTTAGCCACTGATTTCGAAAAACCTCTCGCTCCTGGCCAACTTTTGGATAGTCTGAACGCAGTCAGACTCAGAGATGAGAGGTTTTTGTGGTACCTCTCGAAGTGGGGCTGTTTGAGTAGATCTCTCCTTAACGGAAGAGATCTCGGATAATCCACTAGGTAGAACATCACTTCTGTGAACCAGATCGCTGCGGGCCAAAAGGGGGCGATTAAGGTCAACCTCGTCCCCTCCGATGCTGCAAATTTTCTCATCACCTCCCCCAGGATCTTGAAGGGGGGAAAAGCGTAGAGATCCAGGCCCGTCCAATCCCCATAAGAGGGCGTCTACTGCTACTGCTCCCGGATCTAGAACCGGGGAGCAATACAGAGGAAGTCTCGCCGTCCTTGATGTTGCGAAGATGTCCACTAAGGGGCATCCCCAAAGACCCCACAGTTCCTGGCATACTTCTTGATTGAGAGTCCACTCTGTCGGCAATAACTGTCCTTGTCGACTGAGGAGATCTGCCCGGACGTTCTCGACTCCGGCAATGAATCTTGTCAATATTGTGACTTCTCTCTCCTTTGCCCAAAGCAGGATCTCTTTTGCTAGAGAAAACAGGGAGCGAGAGTGTGTTCCTCCTTGTTTCTTCAAGTATGCCAGGGCTGTGGTGTTGTCCGAGTTGATCTGAACCACCACCCGACGGGAGACTTTGTTCTGGAAGAACTGGAGCGCTAATTGAACCGCTGCCAGCTCTTTGAAGTTGATATGCCAGGTTACCTGTTCCCCTCTCCAGGTACCTGACACTTCCTCCCCCCCTAGAGTTGCTCCCCACCCCGTGGATGACGCGTCGGAGAACAACACTAGGTCGGGGTTCTGAAGCTTGAGGGATACTCCCTCTGACAGCTTCCACGGATCGAGCCACCATCTTAGATGGTTCTTCACCTCTTCCGAGATGTATAACTTCATTTCGAAGTTGTCCTTTTCTGTCCAGCTGTCCGACAGAAAGAACTGAAGAGGTCGGAGGTGTAGCCTCCCCAGGGAAACAAACTTCTCCAGCGAGGAAATGGTCCCCAGCAGACTCATCCATTCCCTCACCGAGCATGAATCTTTCCTAGAAAGGCTGACACTTTTTCTATGCCTTGTTGCTGACGTTCCTGGGACGGAAAAGCCCGAAAAGCCACTGAATCCATCTGAATCCCCAGATACACGATGGACTGTGTTGGGGTCAGATGTGACTTTTCGAAGTTCACCAGAAGTCCCAGGGACGCAGCTAAAGACAGAGTCGTCTTCAAATCCTTCAGGCACCGGGTCTGCGAGGAGGCTCGTATGAGCCAGTCGTCTAGATAGAGCGAGATTCTGATGTTGGAAAGGTGGAGCCACCTCGCCACGTTCTTCATCAAGATGGTGTGAAGATAAAAGGGGCCGTACTCAGTCCGAAACAAAGCGCCCTGAATTGAAAGACCTTCCCTTTCAATACGAACCGAAGGTACTTCATCGATTGGGGATGTATCGGGACGTGAAAGTAGGCGTCCGGAGTCGGAGGTCGAGTGATACCATCCAATCTCCAGGTTCTTAAGGCCCCCAGAACTGACTGAGGTGTCTCCATCTTGAACCTCTGCTTCTCTATAAAGAGGTTTAGACGACTTACATCCAAGAGGGCGGGCCGACCACCCTCCCGATTGTTTCGGTACAAGAAACAATCTGTTGTAAAATCCTGGCGTTGCCAGGTCTAAAACCTGTTCCACTGCTCTTTTCTCGAGCATCTGCTCGAGCAGGTCGAAAAGAATCTTTCGCTTTGTTAGCGGATACGATGGGGACAAGTCCCTGGGAGTGGAAGTCAACGGGGGCGGCTTTATGAAAGGGATCTTGTAACCCCTCTCTATGACGTCGAGAGACCAGGTGTCTGCCTCTCTGACTCTCCAGGCTTCTGCAAACAACTGCAGCCTGGCTCCTACCGGTGACTGAAGGCACGATCTCTCACTTCTTACCCTAGACTTGGAAGGGGCTCTACCTCTAGGAAGGCTTCTTCCTCGAGGAGACGATCTAGCGGAAGTCCCTCCACGAAGGGCTTCTGCTTTCTAAACTGTGTGTTTCCAGACGACGTTGAAGGGCAGCCGGACGTCTCGAAGACTGAGCCAACAGGTCTTGTGTGGCTTTCTCCTGCAGACTCACTGCCAGATCCTTCACCATAGCTTGGGGGAAGAGATGACTCGAGAAGGGAGCATACAAAAGTTCTGTCCTCTGAGCGGGAGAGACAGACTTAGCCGCGAAGTTGCAATAAAGCGGACCTTTTTCTTAAGAACCCCTGCTGAAAAATGAGAGGCTAACTCCTCTGAGCCATCCTGACGGCCTTGTCCATGCATGACAATACACTGGACAGCTCCCCCAAGCTGATCGAGTCTGGCTTACGAGATTGGTTGTCTAAGGCTCCAAGACACCAGTCTAAAAAGTTGAAAACTTCTAAGGACCTAAATAATCCCTTCAAAAGATGGTCCAGTTCGGAAGTCGTCCAAGAAACCTTAGCCGATGCTAAAAGGGCCCTCCTTGAGGCATCCACCACGCTGGCGAAATCACCTTGAGCTGACGTAGGAACCTTCAATCCTAATTCCTCGCCTGTCTCATACCACATCCCTGCCTTACCGCTAAGTCTAGACGGAGGCAGGGCGAAAGTAGTTCTTCCTTTTGCTTTCCTAGACTCCATCCAGGCGTTTACCTTTCGGAATGCTCTTTTCGTAGATAACGACGTCTTCATCCTCACGAAACCTGGAGACTTACTTGTCTTCGACGACGAAAACTGAGAAGGAGGAGAAGGAGGAGCCGCTGGCTGAAAAGTATCGCCAAACGAATCACGAAGTAGTCGTGCCAAGACTTGATAATCTGACGAGGCAGACGTAGCAGGTTGATCATCATCAACATCCTCCGAAGAACCGCTAAGTTCTCCTTCTTCTCTACCCGAGTGCAAGTCCGAAGGAAGAGGCAGAAGTCCTTTAGCTCCAAGTCTCCTATCAGAACGATGAAAAGAAGACGAGGGCAACGGATCCTTAACAGGAACAGGATCAGGAGTCACTTTTAGAGGCGAACGTGCCAAAGTCTCGGGAACCACATCCGAGTGACAGCGAACTTCCACATTCGCGTCCACAGAGGTCTTACTAGAACGTCTACGAGCGTCCATCTGAGCGTCCAACGTAGCGTTCTCTCGAGCGTCCAAATCAGCGTCCAACCGAGCGTCCAGCGAAGCGTCCAACGGAGCGTCCATCAAAGAGACTCTTCTATCGTCCCGCGAAGCGTCCTTCCGAACGTTCAGCGAAGAAACTTGATCTACTGCACGACTAACATAACGTTGAGCGTCAACACTGTCAAGTCGAAGAGGTGCAGAACGCAAATCGTCGTCAGCCGAAGCGTCGAAATCGGAACGCCGAGCGTCCTCTCTACGGGAAGGGAGAGGAGCATGCCGAGAACTCTCTCTAACTTGGCGTCTAACGTCACCTCTAGATGAACCCTGGGGTGCAAAACGACGTCTAGAGGGCGAAATATCAGAAGACGGGGACGAAAAAGGAGCCATTGGAGAAGACTGCTTAGATCTCTTGATAGGCAGTCTATCGTCTTTCCTTCGATGCGGGACCGTCTCCTTCTGTTTCAGTAAAGCGTCCAGTTGCCGCTGCATCGCAATGATGATCTCCGTCTGAGATGTCTCCTTACGCGGAGACGAGCTGCGCTTGCGAGAAGGAGAGGCGAGGGGACGCCTTCCTTCCTTCTCCAGGAACAGCCTTGGCTCTAGAGCGACTGGGCGCTCGAGGGCGTCATCGTCGGATGACGTCCTACACTTCTTCTGGGGCGGAAAGGCTACGCTTTCCGGAGAAGAATGCCACTCAGACATAGCATGACGTGAAGCGTCCAGCTCTTGAAGAGTCCTCTTCAGAGGTCGCGAATCCGATCGAGATTCCCACCCCTTGCGCGGGGAGGACGCGTCGGAAGACGAGAAACAATCCTGAAGGATACGTGCTCGAGCACGCTCCTTAGCAGCCTGGGAAGCGTCCACAGGAACTGCTGAAGGGACGCCAGATCGGTGGGGGTTTCCCCGTAACCCCCTCCTTCGGCCTTCGACATGCCCTCTCCCTGAGTCCTGGGAGTCCGGCAGAGGTCCCAGCCTAGAGGCGCTATAGGGCCGATCTGACGCCCCCTCCACTTCACTAGGGGCACTATCACTGCACTTATTTTGCCTGTTTTCAAGGGCAAGCACTTTAGATTCAAGCGTCTTCAATGAATCTAGAATAAGCGAAAGGGCATTACCCTCCGCAGACACCACTTGAGGGCCCGAAGGCGAACACTACAGGGTTAGGAGAGACACAAATTCTAAGGGAGGGTTAGAAGGGATACATTAATAACCCTGTCTGCTACCCGACTTACTCCTGGAGGAAGACCTCCTAATCCTATCACGTTCTAACTTCTTAACGTAGGATTCATACGTCTTCCATTGCAAATCATCTAAGCTTTCACACTCATTACAGCGCAAATCAAATCTACACTCTTGCCCCCTAACACCCTTTACACAATTGTGAGGATCAACCAAGGCTTTTGGAAGCCTAACCTTGCATTCCACTTTCGAGCACACCCTGGCGCTAGCAGAACTACATCCAGACATTTTTTAAGGAAAAGGGAAAACTCCTAAGCCAAATCAAAAAACAGTCCAAATCACGTATGCCAAGCTATCGATACCAACTCAAAAAAACCAAAAGTCCAAGAGGATACTCAAGCAATATGACAAGTTTTTTTTCCAAATCCTGAGGCGGAGGTGTGTAAACAGTGTTTACGACACCGGCGACAGAAGAAATCTGATAGAAAATGGGAATGGTTCCTGATACCCGCCTCCCAGCGGCGGGAATGGGTACTACCACCCTAACTCCCACTACTGTGTCGTAAGTTTTAGAAATTCTGTCGGACTTCAGAGAATACAGCTATATATATATCTGACAGGTAAGTTTCATGAACAAAATAATAAACACGTGCATCTACCATAAAAAATTCTCTCATCTCAGTAAGAAAGAGGAATTATCCTTACAAGTGAATGGAAAGGTCATTTTCATCTCTTTAAAAATACGACCATTATGAAATGTTTGTAATTAAAGTTTTATTATTATTATTATTATTATTATTAAATAACTGAAATTATCAAATAAACATTTTACATACTAGTACCATAAAAATTCTTTCATCTCGGTAAAAGAGAGAGAGAGAGAGAGAGAGAGAGAGTGTGTTTATCTCTCTCTGTTCTCTCAAAATACTTATAACGCTTCCCGCGAAAGAGAGGGAGGGAGTTACCACTATGACACATTATTATCTTGTGTGGCAAACGGGAGAGAGAGAGGGAGAGAGAGAGAGAGAGGTGAGAGAGAGAGAGAGAGAGAGAGAGAGAAGTTTAACCTTAATTAAAAGTGACATGGATAGATTAGTATTGTTTATTTCTTTAAAATACTATCACATATGAATTTTGTAATTACAGTTTATTATTATTATTATTATTATTTGAAAGTATTAAAAACAAATAGTACAAGTACATAAAAAATCTCGAGTCTCAGTAAATGAGAGAGAAAGAGAGAGAGAGAGAGAGAGGGGGGGGGGGGGGGTGGGGGGGGGGGGGGGGGGGGAATTTCATGAGCACTGATTGCAACACAGCAGCTCTTCCCCCTCCTGGCTGTCACAGAACTTGATATATCTGACAGTTTTAGTACCTGGAGTTCGAGAAAGGTTACTAAAAGAAAGAAGACTGGGATTTCCTTCATTCTTCCATAATTTTTTAAATATATAAGCTAAAATCTTACTAATTCACTATGGTATTTTCTTTAATGAATTGATATTATGCTGTATAAATTAATATTATATTTGAAAATAGTAAATCATTTATTTATTATAAACAAAAAAAAAAACATACATCTTTGTAGTAGAGAGAGAGAGAGAGAGAGAGAGAGAGAGAGAGAGAGAGAGAGAGAGAGAGAGAGAGAGAAGAGAGAGAGAGAATTATTATTTTCATTATGTGATATCATTTCAGCTTATTAAACAGTATTAATCAAAATTAATATTTGAAAATTAGTAAATCATTTTTGTATTATAAAAAATGTATTTAGTCATGAAAACTAAACATCAAAATACACTAATTAGTGATTATTTTTGTCGGAAAATACAAAAGAGAGAGAGAAGAGAGAAGAGAGAGAGAGAAGAGAGAGAGAGAGAGAGAGAGAGAGAGAGAGAGAGAGAGAGAGAGAGAAACTATGGTTTTTATATCCAAGTCTAAGTAGAGTATAAATGGATTCTTTAAGTGAAATAATGTTTCAATGATATTTTTGCTGTTTTGTATTAAAGGATATCGTATACTGTTTGAGCAATGTGTTCCTTATCCTTGACTATGGTTACCATACAGTTTAATAGCGTAAATTAATTTATGCGCCCTCCGCTCAGAACTAGATCTGCGTATGAGGTCTCGTTAAAAAGCATAAAAAACCGTCGTAACCTTGGAATTTGCGTTGTAATCTAACCAGAAACTTAGTTTTGTAAATTATGTATACTGGAAACAAGCAATGATTTTTTCATTATTTGCGCTTTTGGACTGTTATAAACTGCGCATCCCAAGCTAGTGTATTCATTCGCTCGGAAACTAGTTCTGCATATGAGGCGTCACTAAAAAAATTAAAAAAATACGACATAAAAAGTGTCGAAAATCATCATAACCTCAAAATTTTTGTTGTAATCTAACCAAAAACTTATTTTTATTAATATACTGTGCTAAACTATAAAGGATTCTTATCATAGTATGCGTTTTTTAAAAGCGTCGTTAACTCGGAGCGTCGGAAGCGTCAGCGTTGTAACCTCGGAACAAGCGTCGTAACCCAGGGTGGATTTTTCAATGAATATTTAAGAAAAAGCGTCGTAACCTTGGAACGCCGTAACCTCGGAACGTCGTAACCTCGGAACGTCGTAACCCGGGGATAGCCTGTATATATATTTTATATATATATATATATATTTTTTTTTTTCTATTCTGGTACGAATACATAAACTAAAAGGAATGCAGGTGAAACTTTTCTTTTTGCATAAAATGAAATAATGTATAAAATACATCAATAGACACAGATATATAAAAACTTGTAATAAATATAAAACTAATTATAAAATAAATGCAGAATACTCACTTGTAATCCTGACTCTTGGTAATACAATGGTCCCCCCATATTCGCGGGGGATGCGTACCAGACCCCCCCATGAATAGTTAGAACCCGCGAATGTTTGGAACCCCTATGAAAATGCTAAAAACAGCCTATTTTGTTAGTTAAAACTCAAGAAAAACCACTAAAAATTTTCATACTTGGTTTTTTTAATAGTTTTATCACAAAAAGTGCATTTTATGATGAAATTCATCAAAAAAAACCATGAATTTGTGGATATTTATCATAGAAAAATACTGCGAATGCGCGAATTTTCCGCGAATAATGCGGGGAAACATTCCCCAGAGAAATCCACGAATGTGTGAGTCTGCGAATCTGGAGAACGCGAATACGGGGGGTCCACTGTATTCTTGTTTTCACCCTCCTCCATTGAAGAGTCTTGGATTTTTTTCCTCTCGACATGACGAGGTACAGGTGGAGGAGGGAGACGTGCGCCCTTACCGCTGATGGGCCGCCAAACCCACTGCGCCCTCCGCTGTCAGTACATCAGGCGCACTCCAATATACGACCATATTGTGGTACTTGTGGTCACACTCATTGAACCTGCAAAGAGCTATTTTGCAGGTGCGACAGACGAACCAGGTGTCTCTCCTTCTGCCATTCATATGGCACACCCGGCACTGTTTCTGCCTGCGCCCTTGTAGGAGCTCCAGTGTGTGATCCCCTGGCTGCAGCCGACACACAGAGTCCGCTATTCGACGAGAAGTCATCTGACCGGGGGCAGGATCATCAAGGGCTGCGGCAGCAGGGGTGGTGGCAGCAGGGTCGTTAGCAGCAGGGGCGGCGGCGGCAGCAGCGGTAGGAGCAGGACAACCGAAGTTGGCCCTCCTAACATCTGCCCTTTCCTCTAGGGGCAGATCTGCAGCTCGGGGCAGGGGGGCAGTGATGGAAGGCCACTCATCGGGATTAAAGTTGATGAGGGCATTCGCGGCTACCTCGAGGAACTGGATGTGGGACAACCTCAGGAGGTCTGGATTGTAGTACCCACAGTAGAGGATGTAGGCATTCTGGAGGGCCAACTGAAGAATGTATTTGAAGAGCTTCTGTGTCCACCTCCTGGTTCTCCTGGCAAAGGGATAATACTGGATGAAGAGATCAACTCCTCCCATGTGCCTATTGTAGTGCCCAATGACGGTAGGCCGCTCAACACAAAACTCCTCATACATAACTCAGCCCTGCCGACGTGTCTTATTTCACTGGACGATTTCCTCTTGGATGGGTTCATGACTCGCCGTAATCATGAACCCCCTTCCAACAGATGACGAAGACAGCTCCCTTCCGCCACCACTCTGTCTCTCCTCTTGCCAGATATTGTGGCTGGCTAGCGAACCTCTTGAGGACATTCGGGCCCCACGCACCAACCGAAGGGTACCACTGACGTGCACACCTGCTTCATACAGTTCCTGGGCCAGGGATACTGAGTTACAATAATTATCCATAAACAGGTGGTATCCCTGGTTACGGAAACGATACACAAGACTGAACACAGTGTCATGCAGCGTGGAGAAGACTCCGGAATGCACAGAGAAGTCCACGATGTATCCAGTGTTGGACTCCGTAATAAAAAAAAGTTTCACTCCATATTTCTTCAGCTTCTTGAGGTTATACACTTCAATGCTAAGACGTCCTTTGTAAGGCATCATCCCCTCACCCAAAGAAAGGTTCTTGCCAGGAACCACGAGAATTTTGCACCGTTCACGAATGTACTCCAACACTGGGCAGACGAAGATGAGGCGATCGGGGTTATTCCGGGGTATGGCCCTTTGGTTGAAGGCGTTGAAATACCTGTCCAACGCCAAGAAACTATCACGGGGCATAACGCCAGGCACATTGGGCATACTTAAAAAAAAAAAAATTCTGCCTCCAATATTGCCTGACGTCAGCAGCAGGCATCATACCAAAAAAAATGTGGAGCCCCCAAAAATGTGCCATGTCGGTGAGGTTGCAGCCCCGCCAGTGATACGGCAATGTCATCCGTAGTCCGTCACAGCAGTACCGAGCGTAGTCCGCCGTCTCTGCTACCAGGTATTCCAGCAATTCCTGCATAAGGAACAGCTGAATAAACCCCAGAGCAGTGAGAGGAACAGGTACTGTGAGCCCAGGTGCTGCCGTGAATGGGTGTATGTTAGGTGGGGTGGGGTCCTCCAACCACCCCTCGTCGCTCTCGTACGACCGACCTTCACCTTGGCTGGCACGACGCTCCGACCTTCTACGTGCCCGTGCTCGGGCACGGTTTCACACTCGAAACCCCCCCTACTGGCCCATCTTCCTCACTTCCGTGTCGTCATCGGCGACAAAACTAGACAACGTTATCTCCTCCTCCTCAGATTCCCCCTCATACGCACTAAAACCACTAAATTCGAGCTTACTTTCGGGATGTGACCCTCAAACGGACATTGGGGGCAAATATTCATCATCACTAGCATCGGGAGTGATGTCCTCGTCACTAGATGACCAACCGCCATCAAAATGAGGACTTGCGACATGCTGCCGATCGAGCTCGAATAAGTAATCATCAATGTCCTTTGGTTCGAGGCCTCCTAAATGCCTACGAATGCCCCTATAGACAACCTGATGCTTCCTAGGGGTTACTAAAGGCACATGAGACACACGTTGTGGTCCTTGAACACTTTCGTCCACACGAGGCCGCACTGAACGGCGTTGAGGCGCGAGGTCATCTTGGGTACTTGGTCCCTCGCCAGCATCCAAGTCCAAAATACGTCTCACACGATCCCTCCCGAGGGGTAAAACGCGCCTTTCGCGCTCCATATGACGTTGAGACATCTCTACGTACGTCTTGTACCACCACAAATACTCAAACTCTCGCAAAAGTTCGGCAAAACGCGATTGCGGCAAAGGATCGCTCTCAGACAACGCGTCGCTGATGCTGGCTGATGCGAGAAGGAGGCATTTCGCGCATGTGCACCTGGGTCACGCTTGTAAACACAACAATAGCTTAATCCGTGAACTCCCAGCATCCCCCAAGGCGCATGATTCAAAAGTTTTCGCCTAGTAGGCCTATAACTTTTTCCACGAATTTTAACAAAAAAATTTTCATCGACGTACCATACGTCCAATCGGCATACAACAGACAATTTTAGTCGACGTTTAATACGTCCAATTGGCGTTAAAGGGTTAACAAATTCTATGGAGAGTTATTACATAGGTATTAGGGTAAAATATATGCCTCTGATGCCGTTCTATGGTGAAAATATCGCATTACATAAGTGCAAATTTAGCTATGGATGTGTCGATTTATAAATGTTCATGCTTTTGTTTAAAATCCGTATGAAAATGTATTACATATAGGCTATTTTTATTTCTGCACAGAAATATGATATAAAGGCAGCTTTTGAAATTGCCCTTCCCTGCCGCTCTTCCGAAAATATAGTTAGAAAAAAGTACAAATTTAGCGATCGATGTGTCAATTTTATAAATGTTCATGCTTTTATGTTTAAAATGTATATGAAAATGTATTACGTATAGGGTATTTTTATTTCTGCGCAGAAATATGACACACAGGCAGCTTTTGAAATTGCAATTCATGTTATAAATACAATGTTTTTTCATGTTTGTTCTTGTAAGCTGCCGCCTGCCGCTCTTCCGAAAATATAGAGTTAAAAAGAGTGCAAATTTAGCGATCGATGTGTCGATTTTATAAATTTTCATGCTTTAATGTTTAAAATGTGTATGAAATTGTATTACGAAAAGGGTATTTTTATTTTTGTACATATGATACAAATTAAGGCAGCTTTTGTAACTACCCTCCACGTTGTCAGAGGATGTTTTTTTCATGTTCGTTCTTGTACGCCACTGTTCCGAAAAATGCAGTTATTTTATTAATCTGGGAGCTAATTATAACTCATTTTCTTAATGAAACTTCAGCTTTTTGTTATAATGAAACTTCAGCTTTTTGTTATGAGTTTTCATGCATTAATGTTTAAAATGTGTATTTTAAAATACTACGGCAAATCTAAGCCAGTATTCTGCGGAGTGGCCAATGTTTTGGTTTGAAAATCAGCTTATGGCAAAGACGAGTTTGTTTTGCCATATTTAACACAATTCTGAGCAAATTTTCTTGCTTCTAGTTAGCATAAACGAATATCTAGATACTTGACTTTTAATAGACAGGTTATTTTTCCTTATAAGACATGTTTCTAGGTGGAAATATGAATTGAATATGTCTCGTTGTGATTGTGAACTAATTTTTTATCGTTAACAGATTACGTTGGTGGCATGTTTACTGAGTAAATAAATTACGTGATTCCGTTCGGAATTTTCCATTATATCATCGTAATATGAACTTTACGTTATTTATCTTATATCGCCATGAAACCAACAGGTGTAGACTGAGTAGGTCGATCAACTCCGTTACAACATCGGAGTTGACGGCTTCTGTCTACTCTGAGGAACCTCTATTCCGGGTTCTAACAAAGTCACTTTTGCAGACTTTCCAGTGTGACCTTTATGACTTTGTGGTTGCTAGGCGGAACTGCAGGAAGCATGTCTTTACCGATCCTTCCATTCGACACGAGCCTAATAAGCTCATTAAAGCTTCAATCTGGGGACCTAACCTCTTTCCTGAAGACGTAGTTAACAGCGTCATCAGTGAGGCTGCTAGGGCTAATCAGAACCTTCCTGTCCGCTGGGGTCTTCCCTCCAAAAGGAAGTTCTATGAGACTTCCAGACTGCAGCCCAAAGGTAGGAAGAGGGTCAGGAAGTACCAGACCAGCCCTTCCAGGCCCCTCAGACACAGACGATGATTCAGGCAGTTCCCGTCTCCCAGATTGGTCAACCTTCGACCTTCTAAGGCACGACCACAACAACAATTTGTGTTGCTGCAGAGTCAGCCAACTCCAGGCTGATTTTGTGACGTCCCCGGCCTTCAACGCTTCGTTTGAAGCGCTAGGGGAGTCTCGAGGCTATAACCGACATGCAAGGGGTAGCAAAGCAAGAGGTGCTTACCGGCAGAGCTGGTTCCAGAGCTCTCTCCAGAGGCAGAGGTTCCAGAGGAGGCAGAAGAAGTAATACCTCATCCAGTCTATGAGCCTCTCCAGGTAGGCAGGAGACTGTACCTCTTCCAGGACCATTGGACCTTCAGTCCATGGGCACACAGCATCGTATCAAAAGGTCTGGGGTGGAGACGGATAAAAGAGCCTCCTCCACCAGTCAGATTCCACCAAATTCCAACGACAGACCTTCTAGACTATGCCAAAGACCTTCTTTAAAAGAAGGCAATAAAGAAAGTCAGACACCTGAAATTTCAAGGACGTTTGTTCAGCATGCCAAAGAAGGACACGGACAAACGAAGAGTGATTCTGGACTTGTCCCGTCTCAACTCATACATTCAATGCGACAAGTTCCGCATGCTAACCATCTCGCAGGTGCGGACCTTACTTCCCTGTGGGGTCGTCACCACCTCTATCGATCTTACAGACGCTTATTATCACCTCCCGATAGCGAGAAACTTTTCTCCCTACCTAGGCTTCAAACTAGGAAGACTGGCTTACTAATTCAGTCATGCCATTCGGGCTCAATATAGCGCCCAGAATATTCACCAAACTAGGAAAGACAGTAGTTCAGGAACTAAGAGCTCAGGGGGTTACGCTAGTAGCTTACCTAGACGACTGGCTCATTTGGGCACCCAATGACAAGGAATGTCGCAGGGCAACAGCCAAAGTATTAAAACTTCTAGAATATCTGGGATTCCAGATAATCAAGAAAAAGTGCCGTCTCATTCCGGCGTCTCGCTTTCAATGGTTAGGAATTCAATGGGATCTAACTGCACACAAACTATCTCTTCCGCCAACCAAGTGCAAAGAGATAGCGAAAGCTACGAGACAATTTCTCAAGAACAGACGGGCTTCTCGTCGTACCCAAGAAAGAAACTTAGGTTCACTTCAGTTTGCTTCAATAACAGATCTTTTGTTGAAAGCCAGACTGAAGGACATCAATCGGGTATGGTGGAAAAGAGCCAACAGCAGACTCAGAGACAAAATCTCCTTGATTACGCTGATACTAAGGAAAAGACTTTGTCCATGGATGACAGTCAAGAGTCTTTCCAAGTCAGTGCCGCTCCAATTTCCCCCGCCATCTCTAGTAGTCCACACAGACGCCTCTCTGAGCGGATGGGGGGGGGCTATTCTCAGTACAAGAAGGTTCAAGGAACATGGTCGACAGTATTCCGACAGTTCCATATCAACATCCTAGAAGCAATGGCCATTTTCCTGACCCTGAAACGACTAGCTCCGGCCAGGAATATTCATATCAGACTAGTCTTGGACAATGCAGTGATAGTTCACTGCCTAAACAGAGGAGGCTCCAAGTCGAGCCACATAAATAAGGTGATGATAGCAATCTTCTCGTTGGCAATGAAACATCATTGTCACCTGTCAGCTACTCACCTGGCAGGTGTACGGAATGTCATTGCGGATTCACTGTCCAGGACAACTCCGCCGGAATCGGAGTGGTCTTTGGACGCAAAGTCATTCTATTGGATTTGCCTACAAATACCGGGCCTTCAGGTAGACCTGTTCGCCACGGAGTCCAACCACAAACTTCCATGTTATGTGGCTCCCAATTTGGATCCTCTGGCTCACGCCACAGATGCGATGTCCATGGACTGGAACAATTGGCAGAAGATTTACCTATTTCTGCCAATAAACCTTTTGATGAAAGTTCTACACAAACTCAGATCTTTCAAAGGGCAGATAGCATTGGTAGCACCCAACTGGCTGAAGAGCAATTGGTTTCCTCTTCTACTAGAGTTGAAACTCCGTCCCAGACGGATTCCCAACCCAAAGTTGACTCAGGTGGTACAAACTCAGACTGTGTCAGCTTCCTCAAGAATTCTGAATGCCCTAACTTTATGGACTTCATGAAGTTTGCGGCACAGAAAGATGCTAATATTGATCCGCTAAACACATTGTTTGTGGAATCAGACAAAAGAGAATCGACACTCCGGCAGTATGATTCGGCAGTGACGATAAGTGCCAAAATTTCAACCTTCGGTCAACTTTGACTCTACCGAAATGGTCGAAAAACGCAATTGTAAGCTAAAACGCTTATATTTTAGTAATATTAAACTATTTACCTTAATTTTGCAACAAATTGGAAGTCTCTAGCACAATATTTCGATTTATGGTGAATTTATGAAAAACAAAAACATTTTTCCTTACGTCCGCGCGATAACTCTTCCGCAAAAAAATCACATGCGATGTTGGTAATGTTTGCACCATTTTAAAATTAGCTGTTACATAAAGTTTTATATAAGGAAATGTGCGCAATTTCATGCACAATACAACTAAAAACAACCCATGGTTGTAGCTTTTATCACTTTTGAAATATTTTCATATAAAAAATGATAAGTGACAAATTTTCAACCTTCGGTCAATTTTGACTCTACCGAAATGGTCGAAAAACGCAATTGTAAGCTAAAACTCTTATATTTTAGTAATATTCAATCATTTACCTTCATTTTGTAACAAATTAGAAGTCTCTAGCACAATATTTCGATTTATGGTGAATTTATGAAAAAAAATAACATTTTCCTTACGTCCGCGAGGTAACTCTTCCGAAAAAATCATATGTGCGATTGTGGTAATGTTTGCACCATTTTAAATTAGCCGTTACATAAAGTTTTATATATGAAAATGTGCGCAATTTTATGTAGAATACAACGAAAAATAATTGAAGGTTGTAGCTTTCCTCATTTTCAAAATATTTGCATATAAATCCAGATAAATAGAAAAAAACCATGATCGGTCAACTTTGACTCTACCGAAATGATCGAAAAATGCAAATGTAAGCTAAAACTCTTATATTTTAGTAATATTCAATCATTTACCTTCATTTTGCAACAAATTGGAAGTGTCTAGCACAATATTTCGATTTATGGTGAACTTATGAAAAAAACTTTCCTTCCCTCCGCGCGTGGATTCTCTGCCATAAATCTCCGAAATGCGTACATCGCATTCTCGGAAAATTTGCTCCGTTTCATATTAGGCATTTCATAGAGTTTTATATATGAAAAGGTGCACAATTTCATATAGAATAAAAGGAAAAATATTTTAAGGTTGTAGCTTTTCTAATTTCCAAAATAATTGCATATAAAAAAAATTTATAAAAAAATTTTGACATTTGGTCAACTTTAACTCGTCCAAAATGGTCGAAAACTGCAATTGTAAGCTAAAACTCTTACAGTATCGTAAAATTCCATCATTTAACTTCATCTTGAAACAAATTTGAAGTCTCTATAACAATATTTAGATTTATGGTGAATTTAAAAAAAATATATTTTTTTATGTCCGCGCATTACGAATTCATGCATCATTTTGTGATAATATTTTCTCTGTGTTGCTTTTATCATTTTACAATGTTTTATATACCAAAATGATCGCAATTTAGTGTACATTACAACGAAAAAAAGTAACTTGTTACCTTTAACCGTTTTGCGCACAGCACGATTTGAATACAATTATATATGAAATTTCGTTTTTGTGCTATCATATATCGCATTATTTATATATAATAATGATAATTTTTTTCATTTCTGATGGTTGCATACTAAACTTCAGCCAAGAACTCTTAATCTTGAAAACTAAGCGCGCTGTGTTTTTTTGAATAAACTATTTTTTCCGCTTCAGCGCTCACTCCGAAACATCTCCGGCACACGGGAGACAAATTTTTTTTTACCACTTCGGCGTTTAAGGGCTAATGAGCCTGGCCTCAGGTGCCAGAATATCTGAACTGTTGGCTCTCTCTAGAGAACCAAATCATGTTGATTTCCTCCCATCAGGAGAAGTTCTGCTTTCTCCGGATCTGAAATTCTTGGCAAAGAATGAAGACCCACAGAACAGATGGTCTCCGTGGAAGATAGTCCCTCTTCCACAGGACCCATTATTAAGTCCAGTTATTACATTAAAATCTTATCTTGACAGAACTTCTAATAGGTCTTCAGATCCTCTTTTTATTAGAGAGAATGGTGGAACCATTTCCTTGAAGGCCATCAGACAACAAATTCTTTATTTTATTAAACAAACTAATCCGGATACAGTTCCTCAGGTCCATGATATCCGAGCAGTGGCTACCTCAGTTAATTATTTTCATCATATGAACTTCGATGATCTCAAAAAGTATACGGGTTGGAAATCTCCGACAGTATTTAAATGCCACTATCTAAAGTCTCTAGAGGCCCTTAAATATTCTGCAGTGGCTGCAGGGAACATTGTCTCCCCTGATACAGCCTAATTATGTATTTTGTAATTTTGTATATTAATAATTATCATTGATTTTGCTATAAATTACCTTTTGGTACTCCCTCTCACCTACCAGCCTCGTTTGTATTCCCTCCCTTTTTGCCTTTTTGTTACGGACTGGATTGCTTATCAACCCACTCCTCTACTTGCACATAGTTCATTATTTCATGTATTATTATATTCATTACCTGTTCTTATTTTTTGTGGTGATGGTATGAACTTGGTCATATATTATTATAAGTTATTTGCTCCTTGTATTTTTTTATCCTTAACTTGGATCATTAAAACAACAATTGTAAGAAAATTTTATTTTAACTTTCATATAAAATTTTTTGTTTTACTCTCAATTTACCAAGCTTGTATGGCCAATTCTCTGTTACTATTTCACTGGGCGACACAGGTCAATCCCAGAAAAGGGATTTTGACAAAGGAAAAATCTATTTCCTGGGTGAAGGCCTGTGTCGCCCAGTGAACCCATCCCTCTCTTTTCCTTTCCTCACCCTTTAGCTGGCCCAAGCTTGGGTGCATATTTCAGGAATGATGGTTCTTGGCAGAGGTAGTAGTGACAAGCGGAAGGTAGCCTTGTAACGGCACCTCTCTAGCGGGGGATTTTGAGAGAGGAGAGACCTAATTGGCAAAGTATCTGTGATAGTGGCTTCCACTCGCCCCTGATGCTATACCGACACCCTATGAGGGTGATCGATCCAGAGGTAGTAACTCTGGCATTGCATATGGCTCTTTTCTCTGGTATATTTAGCATTTATTTATACCTAGAAATGAGTGGTATAGGAACATTTCACTGGGCGACACAGGTCTTCACCCAGAAATAGATTTTTCCTACGTCAAAATCCCTTTTTTTGACTGCCATGGTAGGAAGCTTTCAGCTATATGTAATTACTTCATAAGCAGTACATGCAAAATCTAATTTCATTATAAAAATGTCATACAGTGGACCCCCCGTATTCGCATTCTCCAGATTCGCGGACTCACACATTCGCGGATTTCTCTCGGGAACGTTTCCCTGCATAATTCGCGGAAAATTCGCGCATTCGCGGTATTTTCTATGATAAATATCCACAAATTCATGGTTTTTTTGATGAATTTCATCATAAAATGCACTTTTTGTGATAAAACTATTAAAAAAACCATGTAGGAAAATTTTTAGTGGGTTTTTCTTGAGTTTTAACTAACAAAATAGGCTGTTTTTAACATTTTTATAGGAGTTCCAAACATTCGCGGGTTTTAACTATTCACGGGGGGGTCTGGTGCGCATCCCCCGCGAATACGGGGGGACCACTGTATTTGCAAGTGATGAAATACAAAGAGGGGTATATCTTAAACCATCTCGTGAAGGTGGTTGGAGTGGATTATAGAAATTGAAGAAAATGGTTTATGGGCCCAAGAATGAAGTAAAAGTATGGTATTTTGTATGGTGGCAAAAGTGGTGGGGGAGCTTAACGATGAGAGAAGTAGATTAGAACCTAATATATTCTTTTGGAGAAAAGACAATAAATTGAATGGTATTTTATGAACACAGGAAGATGACTTGTTACAGAGGAACAGACAGATTTTTAAAGGAAACAATTGGGAAATTGAAAGGGAAATTGTAGGTAGGAGAACAAGAAAGTAAAATGTTCATATGCAGAAAAAACCCTCGGTCTTAACAATGGGATATTTTCCAAGCGCAGCTGGTAACTGGTTATTACAATCAGAGATTGTAAGCAAGGAATCTGTGAGATCTGGAAACGCCTGCGCATACGAGATGAAAGCTGGTCAGCGACTGCACATAACCCCGTAACGCTCGGTCTTTTCCTAACCGTCTTGGAGAGTAGATGCTTACGCTTTGCTCTCCTTCCAAGCTGTTTGTTTTTTGCCCATGTTCTGTTCTTTCAGTGTGTTGTTGGGTTATGGCTTCCTCTGAGTCTCCATGACCTCGCCAGCATATGTGCCCAGGCGTCTGAGGGTTCCCTTGCTTGATCCACATACAACTTGCAGTAGGTGCAGAGCTAATTTTTGTATGGTGACGAATCCTTGCCCGGAATGTCGTTCCTGGCCTAAAGCTCAGTGAAAGTGGTTTTATAACAGGGAGCATCACAGAGTTTCAACTCTTCCTTCTTGGGAAGGATTTTCTTTGCCTCTTCGGGACAAAAAAAAAAAACCAAAAAAAAAAAAGTTTTGGCTTTTTTTTTTGGCTGCCTTCCTTCCCTTGCATTTGATGCTAATTCTGGTGTTCCTGTCCCTCCTTCCTTTTCTTCCATTGATTCGTCAATGGAAGTTTTCGTCCCGGTGAGGAATCTTTCTCATCGCGTTCATTTATTTCAGATTCGGAGTCATCCACAATGGCAGTGGTTTGGGCGTCGCTTGGGCTACAGGGTTCACCCTCCTTGGAAGGTTTGTTGTCTTATTTTATGAAGGCCCATACCCAACCATTCAAGCTCCTGCTGTTCTCCCACCTCCCCCTGGTCTCATCTACCCTGGGTCTCGTGGGCAACCATCTTGTGGGTCACCTCCACCAGTGAGGCCATCGACTAGCTCTGGTCATAAGGAGGTTGTGACGTCACTTCCAGCTTCCATTCATTCCATGACGTCAGTGGTAGCAGCCGCTCATCCTCCCGCCACTATGACATCATCCCTTCCAGCTATGATGTCATCATCCTCGCTCGCTGAGCCGTCCGAGGCTTTGCTTCAGGCGGTCTTAAAGAGGATGAACTCTATTGTGGAAGAGAAGTTCTCTGCGTTTGCTACGAAGGATACCGTTAAACGGAAGGTCTCTTCTCCTCTTCCTGCCGCTATGAGATCTTGTATGGATGAAGTTGCTCCTCCTTCTCCTTCTTTGCCTCCATCCCCGCCTCGTCATTATCACATCAGACGTCGGAGGCTCAAGGACTTTGCGATCTCGCCTTCTTCGAGCAGAGGGAGTGTTTCGTCTTTTTTCTCTCACGTCTGTGTCTCTCCCACACACGTCCATGGTTGTTCTACCGAGAGGAGCACTTCACCTACTTCCCCTCATGATTGTCCTTCTCCATGTCAGGTTGGTGTTCACGGTTCTGGCAGTGGAGCCTGCGGGAAGTGTACTTCCCAGGACTGGGAGACAGTTTTAAGTTTAAGTTGGTTGTGTACAGGGATGCTTCTTATGCCAATCTCCCCGATGGATTTAGTAGTGCTGGGGGCTTTGTGATTTCTCAGTGGGTGAAAATGGAAATAGTTGTCCTTTATACTGGGAGTCAAAGAAAATCAGAAGGGTTGTAAAAAGCACTCTTGCAGCAGAAACACTAGCAGCCGCTGAGGCAGTGGATATGGCTTACTATATTGGAAACATCATGTCCCAAATATTGCATGATGGAAAGAGAAATCTGTCTGTGGAACTCTATGTGGATAACTGTTCACTTTATGAGAATGTGTACTCTGTTAAAAATGTTTCAGAAAAGAGATTGAGAATTGACATAGCTATTCTCAAAGAATTCGTTCAGAATAGAAGGTTCAAGATATTTTGGGTAGATTCAAAAGCACAGTTGGCTGATGTGTTAACCAAAAAGGGGGTAAATTCTTTGACCACTATAAAGGACAACTATTTCCATTTTCACTCACTAAGAAAATCACAAAGCCCCCAGCACTACTAAATCCATTGGGGAGATTGGCATAAGAAGCATCACTGTACACAACCAACTTAAACTTAAAACTGTCTCGCAGTCCTGAGAAGTACACACAGCTCTCAAAGGTACAGGCTTTTCTTAGACATTTGTTTGCCTTAATCACATCTTTTACTTTAGGGTTACAGTATTTATTTTACAGCTAAGTTCCAACACATCATAAGCCAAGTCAGGTCTTGAATTTGTGGATAACCACCCTAGTTGGCCTACAAGACTCCTAAAGTTCTCCTTTTCTTCTTCATTACACTCCATATTCTTATTTAATCCTCTCTCAGCACTTACAGTTATAATTCAAGAGATTTACAATACTCATTTTGATGAAATGTGACACCATACTTATTCTGCACAATATCCAGGCCAATGTATCTGAATATAGCATTACTGCTTTGTTCCCTAGCCTGAAAATGATTTCTGATTTGTGCAATGACTACACTTTCAAATTTCTTTATTCCTCCCAAGAAATCATCTACATGCATCAAAAACATACCACAAAGATCTCCTTCATAAAACCAATAGAATGCAGCAGGGTCAGTTTTCACCTGATTACATCCCATCTTCAACAATTAAGTCCATATACACATTTTTTAAATTTCCATAGTGCATTATCATCACAGCCAGCTTCAACAGGTGGAGTAAGATACACTTCATGCTCAAACTGTTCACTCTGTAGGAATGCAGCCTTAATATCAATTGGATTCACTGCCCATCTTTTGGAAGACAATATACCAACAAAGGACCTCAACACTTCCTTGCTAACAGTGGGAGAATCTGACTGGATTCCTTCTTTTTCCTCAATATCTCTGGCAACTAGCCGAGCTATAATTTTCTTTTTCACACCACTGTTTTCCTTTTCTGTCACCACCCATCGTACTGACAATGCCTTCTGACCCAAGTTAGAAATTTCCTCATAAACATTAAAATTCTTCCAGGTTTTTAGTTCTTGTTTTGCTTTATGAAGTTCCTGACTTTCTGTGTTTTCACAAGCCATTATGATTTCACTGGGTTCCTGTTCTTCATCTTTTAAAACTGGTACCCATTTTTCTACATCTCTGTTCCAGTCAATGGCTGTTATTTGTCCATCTTTATGTTCAATATTTCTCCAACTACTATATTTTCCTGTAGATTTTCCAGCACGACTGTGAACAGTTCCTATCTGCCATTCATCAGACTCATTCGGCAGGTATCTTACTCTCTGTCCAATCTTTGGAATACTCTTAATTGTTGAATTATCTTCAGATGAAATGACCTCAACTTTGGTTTGGTTCTCTTGTTCTTCATCTTCATATTTTTCACCTGTTGGATTTATAACTGCTTCTATCTCATTCTTCCTACTATTGTCTGTCTCATCCTTTACTCTTTGATGCCTCAACATATCAAGCAGCGCATTTCTTCCTTCTTCAGTGTTTCTATCAAAACTATATGGTATTTCCTGAATGTGTTTTTCATGTGCGCTTACAATATTTGAATCATATTTCAAAATCACTGTTTTGCCATCTTAACCAATGACTGTTGCTGGTCCTTTCCATTCCTTTTGCTCTTTCCTCTTAAAATAGACTTGATCTCCATTCTTATTCTTTTGCTCTTTCCTCTTAAAATACTTGATCTCCATTCTTATTCTTTTGCTCTTTCCTCTTAAAATAGACTTGATCTCCATTCTTAAGGACTTTA
Source organism: Macrobrachium nipponense (assembly GCF_015104395.2). Taxonomy (NCBI): domain Eukaryota; kingdom Metazoa; phylum Arthropoda; class Malacostraca; order Decapoda; family Palaemonidae; genus Macrobrachium; species Macrobrachium nipponense. The sequence continues at coordinate 103,596,753 of NC_087201.1, forward strand.
CGAGTGTTCTTACTTTGTGTCTTAGTGCCCATCATATTTTCTCAGAAGTTTCAGCAGCAATAAAGGCTTTTCTTGCAGAATGGCAAGCATTGAGATGTTTGGCAACCATTTCACTAGATGTTGTACCCTCCAGTGCAGGAAGTTCATCATTCATGGTACATGGTAGGTTAGGATTCCACCCATACACGAGTTGATAAGGGCTAAAACCCCCTACTACTTGAAGACAATTTTTAGCATTGACTGCCTATGCCAAAGCTACTTTTAAAGACAGATCTGGTTGTTCTGCCATCATTTGTTGATCGTGTAGACCAGTGTGGCAGGATAGGTCAAAGGCAGACATAAAAAACTGTCTTTATTTATCTGTTAGTTCCAACCTGACAAGTGCCTAAATAGTTTTCAATCGCTTCCCCTACCCATTCACAACATAAACATAAACAAACCTCACAAATGAATGATGAGCGCGTTGCACAATGTTGTACACAAACATTCTCAACAGAGTTAACAGGAAGAAGTCTTCCTCTTAACAGGAAGAAGTCTTCCTCTCCATCGCTGCTTGGCTAGGTCTCCTCTGTGCATGGTGGTAATCCATCAACATCTTCCCTTCACGACTGTGTCTCTCCACATGGATGCGTTCATGACAATTTGAATGTGGAGCCTTTGTCTTCTGCACATGGACGTGCCTCTGTCTTGCACATACGTGCGGATGTGATGGCAAATGCCCTTCCTTCGTCTGCCTCGGTGCTAGTTCATTGTTGTAAGGACGATAAAGCTCTGATCAAGAGGTCTATTTTGCAAAAGCGGAAGTGGCTCAGGCTGTACGTGAGGATTCTTCAATGGATAAAGACATGGTCCAAAGACGGGTTCCTCACTTGCCTGATAGAAGTCTTGATCCTGAGAATCGTTCACCTTCAAGAAGCTCGCTTCGTTCACATTCTGTATCTCAGGACCAGGCTTGATCGATGCCTAATGGACGTGTAATCTATTGTTGCTCGGCTGCGTATGCTGTTCCTCACAGGAATGCATACATGCTTCACCTGACGTACACGTAGGTGATCTTCTCACCGGTGATGTACCTGGTTCTTCACATGAATCTGGACGAGGTTTGAGCAGGGATCGGTCTCTAGTGTTGTTGTTGGTGAACAATCAACAACCTTCGGTATCTGGTTCTCCGAGTGTTAGAGGTGTCTCCCCTGCCTTTGATATCCAGAAGGCTAGACCCTCTAGCAAATTGTCTGCTACACCTGCTTCTTCGCGTCGTCGGTCTCCTTTGCCAGAGCAGGAGGAGGGAGACAGTCAAAGAGTTTTTGTCTTCTTTTTCGGAGGTAGTTGATCTCATCCGTGGGTTCAACAATCTCAAAAGTAGGATGCAGGCTCAGTCTTCAATCACAACATGTTTGGAAGTCTTGCTGGGTGCCAGTCATGACCCTAAGTCTTCCTTTGAGCTTCCTCTGTCGGGCCATGCCCAGTCCGTCTTACATGTGAACACTGGTATTGGACCAGGATGGCTCTCTGTGTTCGAAGGGGTCGTCCAAGTTTCTCCTCCTCCTCTTACATGGCATAGGAAGTATTATTCTACCAATTCAGTTCATCTGATGCCTCGTATCCTAAACCCGGACGTGATTTGTCTCAGACCTAGTTTAACCTTAGAGCAGGTTAGGTCGGAAGGTCCTTCTTGGTCATCTCAGGAAGCCTTGGCTATGGAGTCTACTGCTGCTTCCATTTTTCAGACGGTCTCGTGACTAGACTTGTGGTCAACAGCGATAGCCAGGACCGCTTCTGATAGGTCGACAGAGGGGTTAGTGAATTCATCTTCCTTCGGTAGGCTGTTGCAGTCTGGGGGTAAGGCATACTCCTGTCTGACCCACCTTAGTGCTAACTTATGGGTTAACCTTCTGCTAGTTAGGAGAGACGCAGCTTTGTCAAAGGTGGCGTGCTCAGTGGACTCTGAGTCCTTGTTGACAGTTCAAAATGGGGATCTTCTGGATTCTCAATTCCTTTTCCCTAGGACACTTAAAAAATGTGATTGATCAGTGAAGTAAAAGATTGATCAGTGAAGTAAAAGTTTTGAAAGGGAAATTGTAGGTAAGAGAACACGACAGTAAAAGTATTAAGTCTATGTATAGGAGTAATGGTGGAGCAAAAGAAAAATAGAATTTGTCTTAATCAGAGGCAGTATATAAATTCTATGAGAACATTTACAGGTAACAGAGTGTTAGGACAAAAGGTGTAAATAGAGTATAGATCAGTGGTAGGACAGATGAATTGGGTATCACTACATACCATGCCAGAAATATCAGACAATGTTAGTGAGTTAAGTAAAACGTTTAAGGAAGGAATGACTCACGATATGAAAAAGCTGATTAAAATAGTGAGAAAAACTAAGAGCATAATAGGAGAAGTGATAATAATGGGTAGCCTATACAGATGCTTCATTTGGGAGTATTGAAGATGGTCATACACAATTGGGTTATGTGATATCCTTGGCAGATGGTAAAAAGGGAGAAGTCCCATATGATGGAAATCCAGAATATCCATATTGTAGCAAAATCCACCACTGATGCAGATGCTCTAAGTGATGGGAAGGCCATAGAAGGAATGGTATATATTTCAAACATTTGTGGGAAGAGATAGTGGGAGAGAGAAAATTAGAAGCATTGGTTAAAAATGATAACACAACACTAATGACTGCAATTAAATCAAGTACAGGAGTAAGTAGTAGGAGATTAAAAATTCATGCTGCAGCAATGTGAGAAGCAACGGAAGATAGGAATTAGGAAAACTGTTGTGGGGGCAGTGACAAGTCAGCGGTGGTGGCAAAAGGTTGTGAGCATTCCCATTTGTGGTTTGTTGGTCAGTTTGTATGTCTCTCTCTTGCTTGTTGCGGTAGTGAGCTAAATTGGACAAGAAATGCAATGAGAATAGGTGTGTAAATTGTGTAATTGTTGCATTTTCATCAGTCTGGGATTTTATTCAAGGAAAACAAAAGATTTATAAGGATATCATACCTCATTAGTTCTCAGGTATAACAGTCATTGCATGTTCATACTATATAAATCATGCATGTGAAGAAAGAAACATCAAATAGCAAAACATTTTTGCAAAAGATAGCCATACAGTATAGAACCTTAAAAACCACATGGTAAAACTTATGACAGGCTAGGTCAAAAAGTAATAAGTAAACTAAGTAAAATGCTTCTTCATAAATAAATGAAATAATTTATGAAAAAGAAACAAACTCAAACAAACATACATACATTTGAAAAAAAAAATTTTACCTCCAGTATTTTCATTTATTCAAAAGCTGTATGCATACAGTCTGGTACTTCATTTCTACACTCTTCTTAAGTTACTTTGTTATATACAAAATTTTGTATGGTACTGTCAAAAGTGAACATTTCCAAAAAAATTAGTTCTAATTACTTACCATTTTCATCATTGGAATAGTCTCCTAATCCATTCTGTGATCTAGAATGCATTGAAAGGTTATTCTGCCTTGCCACTATCAAACTTGGAGGCTGGGGGGTTAACAGAGAGGAAGATATTTCAGGGTAAAATGCAGTTTATAACATTGCAGCATTCTTATGACTACAGACTACGTATTGTTAATTTCATTTTACAATTTAAATTAACACTTATTATTACATTTTTGCTTTTATAAATTTTATTATATTTTTCATCAAAAAATATTTTTAACTTCCTAAATTCAGCAGAGAGAAATATGTGGAGTTGCATCATAAATTCAATACACAGCTAACAATTACTTTAATGTTTTATAAATAAAAATTTAATATTTAATATGTATATGTAACTTACCAAGTAATTGCATAGCTAAAAGTTCCTACAAATTGGCAACTATAATTTTGAAATTCACAGGTCATGCTAATTCTCGTGGCTAGGTGACTAGCCTCTCCCACTTTTGGGGCAAGAGAGGAACAACTAGCAAACATGGCTTCAATTTGTTTCTGCCGGCTGATGGCTGTACAACAGTTATTAGCGCCAGCTTTGTTTTGGAGTTCATTCTTTATGGTTGACATATCATGATTGGTGGAGTATTCTTGAATTGTATAGCCTTAGGGCACAATTAGATGGAGTTAGGTTCCATTATTACATTTTGACTCTTTTTGGTTAGTTTCTCACTCCGTTTCCACAGACTGCAAGGGACAGATATGTTTAATAGAAGTAAGATGTTATGAATGCAAGGATTGGGACATTAAAAAGTGGAAGACATTAACCCTTAATAGACAGACATGCTCAAGAGTAGAAATAACAGGTTTTGAGTGGTGGACAGTCCCTTATGGCGAGTAACAATATTACATGCCATTGATTTGGGGGAATTAGGCGGGAAAAAGGTGCCATTACTTCTGTAGCCCATAAATTCACTAATAGCAACTTTTAGACTGGCTAAAATCAACTAGGCGGCTCATGAGAGAGTTGGCTGGTTAGGATCTTGACTTTAACGGACCATGTGACACCTCTCTGTCTCACGACGTATTTTTATAAATTTGCTCATAAATATACCAAGGGGTTGCTGTTGGTTTTAGTTCTTATCTTTAATGATAGTATGTCGATTATAATTGTAATTTTGCAAATAATAGTTCTTATCTTTAATGATAGTATGTCGATTATAATTGTAATTTTGCAAATAAAAGAGTAAAGAAATATTTGAAAAGACATGTATAACCAAAAAAAGTTACTGCATCTTTGTTCTCAGTAAATCTACATAAATATTTTACAACAAATATGCTCAGAATTTGTTACTGACGTTATTTCTTACCTGTTTTGATATTGTGTGAGCTGTAATTATAACTTTACAAAATAAAATAAAATTACTTTTTAATTAATTTTATTTTATTTTGGTAAAATCTATGAATGTGTTGTTAAAAAGGCCCCACAAGGGGTTGTAAATAGTAATTTTCAACTACTCATGGAAGGTATGAAAAATTTGTTCTAATTTTTTTACAAGTGCATTTGTAAATCTTTCTCTTTCCACTGATGTATTTTCTTCTTAAATTGGTCGACCTCAAAGTTTTGCCAGCCTAGGGTGCTGAATATTGATTTTTTATCCCGCCTCCAAAGGGTTAAAATCACACTTAAGTAAATTGGCAAGGGATAGAGAAAGAAAGGCGATGGCTAGGTGAATTAGTAAGTCATTAGCTAGCCAGGAATCCCGTAATGATGATAATGTTAATGATGACGTCAAAGTTGATGAACTTCTAATTTCTACTGACCCCGTTCCCAGTTCTCCGTCTGTACCCGTTCCTTTACTCACCTCCCGTACACCCGAACCCAACATCATTGCCAGACTCAAAAGTAGAATTGATAAGTGGTTTGAGTCTATTGCTGAATCTCTTACACATTTAGCAATGTCTGTGAAGGTCCTTATGAACGATAGGAGTGCTTCGGAGCGTTTGGAGGATCCTGGTGTTGGTGCTGAGTCAATAGCACCCAGTGGCACCAAGTGCAAGTGGAGTGTGTGAGGAGGTGGCTTCCCGGCCCGCCAATTCTCCTAGGGAAAGGTTAATGACACAGTCCCCTAAACCTGGGAGGAGTCAAACTGGTAGCCTAAGGGAGGTCGGTGGGGTCTGCCAACGGGTTGTCGCCCTCTATGCTGAACATGTTGCTATTTCCCAGGTTGCAGCTGAATGCCATTGGATGTGCACTGTCTTTCATCAAATTCTGATGAGTTCCCTCCCAGACATCAGTGGCATTTTACAGACGCTTTGCATCCCATGAAAAGGCATGCAAAGGACTTAGCTCAATCACCTCCAGTGCCATGTAAGAGAACTAGGGATCCTCTTCTTAGTCCTTGTCTGTCCTCTAGTCATTGGGACAGCCTGGAACATTTTTCTCCTGTTTCTCTGTCACAGAGAGTCAGTTTGGCTTCCAAGCACTCGTCCTCTTGTCAGCGCTCCTTGTCACAGGTAGACTCATATCCTGAGTGCCCACAGACACCCAAGTTGCATATAGCACCCGAGTGCCCTGTGTCTTGAATAGACTTGAAGTATGTTCAAGTAGTGTCTCAGCGCCCAATAGCACCTGTTTGCTCTCCAGTTTCAGAACGACCATCGTCGTTCAAGTGCCTAAAGGCGCCCAAGTGCCCATGTTGGCTCTTTGACAGGAGCAAAGCACCCAAAAGCACCTATGCGCCCTCCTTCTTCTAATTGTGTGGATTCTGAGGAAGGCACTTCGGATAATCCTTCCTTAGTGGAAGTTCTTTCAGTTGGTTTTCCAATTTCATCTGCTGCTCGTTACTCACCTTCCCTTCAGACAGCACCTCCCGTGGGCACACAGGCATCTCTTATGGTGGATCCTATTCAGAGCAAATTACATAGTATTTTAAACTTGCTTAAGAAGGCTCCTTCAGCTCCTCAACCACCAGTCTCAAGCTTGTCTCCAGTTTCCTCAAAGGAGGAAGGTGATGAGGCACTTCCAGATGCGAGCCCTTCAGCCTAGGCATCATTGCTGAAATACCTTCTTATGACTTTTCATCGACAGTTGGCTTTCAGAAAAGAGGGATCAGGGCAAAGCCAACTTTTGCTTTCCTCTTTCCAGATTGTCTAAGAGAAGACACCAGTTTTATGCCACCAAAGGAAGCTCCTTCTCTGGGAGTGTTAGCCTCCTCCAAGGGAGACTTCTCCATTTGGTTGCTTCATCAAGGAGAAATGCTTTTAATTTGGCTAAAGTTATGTTTAGCTCTTCAAAGTTTGCACATCTAATCAAAAGTATCTTCAAGGTATTCGAAGTATTACTTAAGTTTCCTTGACTGGGTAGTAGGAGCTCTTGCTTGTGAGGTTAGGGAATACCCTGACCTTTCTGATGCCTTTTCCTCAGACAGGTTAGGAGTCCTGTCGTTTGTAGACAAAGGGGTCAGAGATAGTTCTCTAGAGCTGGCTTCTTTGCATATGACGGGTATACCGAAGAAGAGGGAACTTGGTGTTCCTATATTTCTAAAGGTGTAACCTCCTCTCAGAAGTCAGCCCTGCTTCACTTGCCATTGGATTGTCAACATCTTTTCCCGCAAGACATAGTTCTGGGGATTTCTTTGGATCTCAAAAAAGAGCACACAGGATCTTCTGTCACAGTCATCTAGACATCCCAAGGAAGTGTCGTTTCTTCAGCCCAGGACAATATGTTCACTTCAGGCACAGCCATTTTGTAGCAGTTGCCAGAGATCCCTCTCAAGGTCTCGATCTGAAAGCAGATTCGTCTCCAGATCAATCAAAAAGTTATCTTCTAAGTCTGCAGGACATAAGTGAAGATCATGTCCTCTGAACTCCAGTAGGGGCCAGGCTTCTCCTCTTTTGAAGGAAATGGAGAGAAAGAGGGGCAGAACCATGGATTGTCAACATCTTGAGGGCAGAATAAGATCCCCTTCAAAGAAAGGCTACCTTTATCCAACTCCCCAGTGGCATTAACACCCTACTCCAAAGGCTCAAAGAAATCTTTAGCCCTCTCAGAAGAAATTTTGTCCCTCATAAAAAAAAGGGGGGCAATAAAAGCAGTAGAGAATGTGAACAACCCCCCAGCTTTTACAATTGCCTTTTTGTAGTGCCAAAGCATCAAGGGGCTGGAGACCCATCCTAGATATAAGCACTTTGACTGTCTTCATCTCGAAGAGGAAATTCAAGATGGAGACAAACCTGACCATTTTGTCCTCCATTCGCCAGGGAGAGTGAATGACATCCCTCGATATGTAAGATGCATATCTCCACATCCTGATACACTAGGAATCCCACATGGAAGTTCCTAAGGTTTGTTTATGGAAACAGTTTTAATTCTGCACAATGTGTTTCGGACTGTTGACAGCACCACACTTATTTACAAGATTCTTGTCTCTTTAGTGAAACGGCTGCATTTAATGGGAGCAAGGATATCCTTCTACCTAGATCATTGGCTTCTGCGAGCCCAATCAGAATTAAAATTTTCTAAGGACCCCAAAAATCTCTTCGGTTAACCTGAGGACTGGGCTTGATGATAAATGGTCAGAAATCACAAATGACTCCAACTCTACAGATTCTATATTTGGGGCTGATAATCAACTCTCGGAGTTTTCAGGTTTCTCAATCCCCGACAAGAGTAGAGTTGTGTCTACAGACATTGAACAAATTTCTCCTAATCAGTGCTCTGTGAATGACTGGATAATTCTTCTAGGAATGTTTTTGTCGACAGATCAGTTCGTTCACCTGGGAAGATTGCATATGAGACCACTCCAATTTTATTTAAGAGTCGACTGGGACAGGAAGGTATTCCCAGATTCAATAATGTTTCAAGTTATTCTTGAAATAAAGTCAGGCCTCTGCTAGTGGAAGGTAGAGAACAGACTCTCAGATGGGAAATCCCTCCTGCCAGTGAGCCCCAACCTAGAATTCTACTCAGGACACATCGAATCTAGGCTGGGGAACGATCTTAGGAGACAAGGAAGTCTTGGGAATGTGGTCCCAGGAACAAGAGATTTGGCATATCAATGTCAAAAAATTGAAAGCGGTAAACCTGGGGCTTCAACACTTCAGAAGGAAAATAGTTAGCAAAGTTGTCACAATACTTACAGACAATATGACTGCCCTTTCTTACATAAAGAATTAAGGGGGAATACCCACTTTATCCCTTTGCATGGTTACGATATATCTTCTGCTTTGGGCAGATCTGAATTATACCACCCTGTTGACACTGTTTACTCAGGGTAAGCCAACGTTCTGGCAGATGAGCTGAGCCACCAGAAACAAGTCTTACTGACAGAATGAACTCTGGACTATCAAGTTTGTCTGGACCTCTGAAAGTCATGGGGAACCCTGATCTTGGATCTATTCACCACTTCAAGGCTCTCCAGTCCCAGATCCTTTAGCATGGGCAATGGATGCCATGCTACAAGATTGGTCGGAAGAACATCCTTATGTCTTTCCACCACTGAGCATGGTTAGACAAGTAATAAACAAATTCCAGGGACACCAGAATGTGTCCACGATTTTTATAGGCTTCTTTTGGCCAGCAAAGAAATGGTTCCTAGACCTGATAGTGCTTCTGGCAGATTTCCTAAGGCTACTTCTGCAAAAGACTCAGCTGCTCAAACAACCCCACTTTTGACAATTCCATCAAGGGTTATCTTCTCTGGTCCTGACCGGATTCTTACTATCAGGAAACTCCTGCACAAGAAGGGCTTTTCAAGACCAGCTTAGCAAGCTATTGCCAAATGCTGACGAAGCTCTTCCGATAAAGTATATCAAGCGAAGTGGGCCATCTTTCATTCATGGTGTAAAAAGAAGAGAGTGTCGTCTTCTCAGACAACTGTAGCTGAGATAGTAGACTTTCTGCTATTTTTGAAGACAGTTAAAGGTTTGGCCACTTCTACTATCAGGGGCTATAGAGCCATGTTAAGTTAGTCTTCTGCCATAGGGGAATAAGATTTATCATACAATCAGGATATGTTGGATTTAATTAAATCTTTAAATACAACAAAACAGAAGGAAGTAGCAGTGGTGCCTTGGAACCTAGATATAGTTTTAAAATGGTTATCAAGCTCTCATTTTGAACTGATGAATTTAATGTCTCAGAGATTTAACTAGAAAAACTTTTTCTAGTAACCTTAGCTACAGCAAAAAGGATAAATGAGATCCACAATTTAGACTAAAAGGGGGGTTTCTCATGAGGGAATGTTGTTTGCTCGTTTTCTCTGGGTTTCTTAGCCAAAAACGAGTCAATCTCAAATCCTTGGCATCGCTCTTTCATGATTAAGAGTTTGTCTGATATTTTAGGTCCAAGTGAACAAGCGTTGTGTCTAGTGAGAGCTTGCAAGTTTTCCCTCCATAGGACAGTACATATTCGTGACCCCTCATCATCATTATGGTGTTCTGTTGAAAATCCTGCATGACCTCTGTCAAAGAATGTCCTGGCATTCTTCCTGCTATGCAAAGTGAAAGCTCATGAAATAAGAGCCGTACCCACTTGCATGGTTTTAAACATAATTTGTCTCTCTCTCCAATATTGCAAACAACCTTTTGGAGGTGTAAGGCAAGCTTTGCATCACATTATCTAAAGGAAGTTGAAACTGTTTACAATAATTGCAATATATTGGGTCCCTTTTCAGTGGCTGGTGTGGTGTTGGGGGAGAAACTATATGAAGTATTCCTTCCTTTCTTTCTTCGCCTTGAATTGTGGCGTTGGATTTTATGGGAGTCTGGGGGTACTGTGTACTTGGAATACCCTCTAGTTAAGTATATATTAGTTTAACCAGATCACTTAGCTGATTAACAGCTCTTCCTATGGCTGGCCCACAGGATTAGATATTTTTATGTGGCTAGGAACCAATTGGTCACCGAGCAATGGGACCTGCAGCTTATTGTGGGATCCGAAGCACATTACAGGCAGTCCCCGGGTTATGACGGGGGTTCCGTTCTTGAAATGCATTGTAACCCGAAAATCGTTGTAAGCCGGAACATCACCAAAAATCCTAAGAGAAGCTTACTTTTAATGCTTTGGGTGCATTCAAAACTATGTAAACTGCATTCTTATTGCATTTTGCATCAAAAAAACCTTCAAATATTGATTATTTTGCATTTTTGGTGTCATATTTCTTCTGCCAGATGAGCATTGTAGGCGTCATAACCCTGGAAATAATTTCTGATGAATATAATTGAAAAGCGCCTTAACCTTGGAACGTCGTAAGCCGAACCCGTCGTAAGCCGAACCCGTCGTAACCCGGGGACTGCCTATATATATCGAGAATTGAATTTCTATCACCAGAAATAAATTCCTCTGGTTCCGCATCGGCAGTACCCTATAGTTTTTTTATGGTTGAGTAGCGGTGTGTTTTTAACTTTGGCGGTAATTTGTTACGTAATGCACCCTAGGCAAGGGCAACTTGTCACCCTTCTTAGCCATTCGAATCGTCCTCACTACAAGGCACTTACTGTATAGTAAGCAACCCTCAGCTTTACTACTGTGCCACTGAGATAAATGAGTGCCATCCAGAGGCAGTATCTTCCTGTACATAGCAGTTTCCTATTCTCATTTTCATTACCTTTACTAATGTGTTGGAGTAGATGTGTTAATCCATCCCAGTAATATGTTAATGCATCCCACCTCCTATTACTGTGGGAATCAGCTATGTAATTAATTAGTAAGTTATTTATATAGAAATTAATTTTTATAATAAAAGTGTTTCATACACAGACTTACCAAGTAATTACAAGATTGGAGCCCTCCCTCCTCCCTTTGCATGAACCTAGGCATAAACAAATTGAAGCCATTGTTTGCTAGTTGTTCCTCTCTTGCTCCAAAAGTGGGTGGGGTAGTCACGTAGCCATTAAAAATAGCGCAACTCACGAATTTCAAAATTCTAGCTGGCAATTTATAGAAACTTTTAGCTATGTAATTAATTTTTAAGTACATGTATAAAATTAATTTTATTATAATAATTTCACTTTTACTTATACTTTAAAATCTGACAATTGCACATCAAACCAAATGCCAAACATTTTCTTGAATTAGCAAAGTGGTTATAGACACTTAAGATACCTTGCTTGCTGACCATACATGTGCATCACTTAGGTGGGTTGAAAGTAGAGGACTATTACAAAAACAGGAGGGTAAGTTTTTAAAGTAAAAAAGAAAGCTACATTACACAAAATTTTGTACGTGTCCTTAAAGGGGACACCGACTCCATAGGCTCCATTATAAAGTAAGTGCTTCATTCTGCCTTATGACTGAAGGGATTCACTTCAAATTTTTACCACTTATTATACAACTAATACTGAAAAAATACAAATTAGGAAATTATGAAATCTTACCTCTTAGTTCATATTTTTTCCAGTTGAATTTTTTTTTTTTTAATTTGTGAAAATATGGTAAAAAATTTCAATTAAAAAATAAATTTCCTCTTTTCATTATAGATACATAGTTATACTACATGCTGTAAAAGCTTCATTGAATTTGGTTCAGTCATCTTGAAAACTGAAGTGTTTTTCTTTTAAAGTAAGTTTTACACCGCAAATGAAAAAATTTATTGCTTATTTTGTAATAACTATGAAACTATGCCAGTTAGAGAGCTGATTTTTGCACTAGAACTATTTTGTCATACAGTGGTACCTCAACATATGAAAGTCCCAGCTTACAAATAATTCAAGTTACGAAAGCAAATACGAAGATTTTTTTGGCTCTACATATGCAAATAATTCAGGTTACGAAAGGTTGTTGCTGTAAAGTCCCGAGATTTACCTGGACCGCCGAGAACAATTTTAAAACTCGCGCCGCCAACTGAGTAGACTCCCCACCATCCTCCCACTCTCCCATTGGTTCCTGATGCTAGTCACCAGCATAAGATCCTGCTCTCCTATTGGTCAGCATCTCTCCCATAGTGCTCTAGGTAAAGGCGTTCTTCTTCAGTCATTGCTTCGCACCAGCGTTATCGTACGCACACGGAATTCGTTCGTTCACATATACGATTTCGTTTGTTAACGTAAATTCGTGTTAGTGATTTCATTGTACAGTGGACCCCCCCGTATTCGCGTTCTCCGGATTCGCAGACTCACACATTCGCGGATTTCTCTTGGGAACGTTTCCCTGCATTATTCGTGGAAAATTCGTGCATTCGCGGTATTTTTCTATGATAAATATCCACAAATTCCTGGTTTTTGTTATCAATTTCATCATAATATGCACTTTTTGTGATAAAACTATTAAAAAAACCAAGTATGAAAATTTGTAGTGGTTTTTCTTAAGTTTTAACTAACAAAATAGGCTGTTTTTAGCATTTTTATAGGGGTTCCAAACATTCGCGGATTCTAACTATTCGCGAGGGGGTCTGGTACGCATCCCCCGCGAATATGGGGGACCACTGTACTACTTTATCGTGTTGTGTGAGAACTTAATTAGTATACTACATAACTAAATATCGTACAGTATAGTCATGGGTCCCAAGAAAGTTGCTGAAGTTCACGGAAAGAAGAGGATGCTTTCTATGCAGACAAAAATGGAGATTATCAAGAAGTATGAAGCTGGTATGCGGTTGAGTGTGATTGCTAAGGAATACGGCCGAAATCCGTCCACAATAGGCACCATCCTTAAGCAGAAGGAAGCCATCAAAGCAGCAACACCTTCCAAGGGCGTGACTATTTTGTCCAACAAGAGGAGCCACGTGCATGATGAGATGGAGAGGCTGCTTCTTCTATGGATTGAGGACAAAGAAATCGCTGGCAATACGATAACTGAAACGGCAATCTGCCAGAGGGCCAGCACACTTTCGGCGATTTGATTGCCCAGGCCGAAGACGACGGAGGAGAAGGGACATCGATGGCAACCCCAGAGTTCAAGGCTTCCCGGGGGTGGCTGGATAAATTCCGTAAACGGACTGGCATCCATTCGGTCGTGAAGAAATTGAAATTTTGTACAAACGTAAAGTATAAAAAAGTAAAAAAAAATGTAAAAATCAAAAAAAGAAAAAAAAAAAGAAATTTAATTTTAAGTTTTTTGAAAGGTTAAGTGTTAACGTTTTGTGCCATTTGTTAATGTGTTTCGTAAAGTTTAGTGTATGTACAAGTTTTCTGCCATTTGTCCTCCTCCTCTGTCGCCACTTTTGGAGATCGCCTCACTCGAAAGGTAAGGTTCCACATTTTACTACATGCGTACGTATGTACGTACAGTATTTCTTGTATACCATGTACACTAATACACTTTATTTACAGGTATGTAGTACATATTAGCAGTATATATGTAGTTTAAGTTAGGTATTGAATGGTCCAAATTGTTGTATTTCATTGTTTATTGGTCAATTTAGCTTTATTATAAAATTTACTGGGGTTTTTGTAGGGCTTGGAACAAATTAGGCAATTTACATGTAAAATGCGGTTCAAGATACGAAAAACTCAGGTTATGAAGGCCACCTAGGAACGGATTAATTTTGTATCCTGAGGTACCACTGTATAAGAAATAAGTCCTGAAATTTAAAATATAATCATATGAATTTATTAAATGGGCTTCCTCTTGATTTATATGTTGCCTAAAATTTGCAAGAAAAAACCTATTGGTTATTTTGTAATACAACTATGAAACTATCATAGTTAGAAAGCTAATTTTTGTACTAAAACTATTATTAAATATAAGAAACATGCCCTGAATTTAATAATATAACCAAATGAATAGAAATATGATCTCTCTTGATTTATATGTTACCCAAAATTTGTACTTATGTATACAGGCAGTCCCGAGCTATGGCAGCCTCGGTTATCAGCGATCTGGTTTTATGGCACATGCCTAGCAACAATGATGACTGAATTTTAGGCTCTGATAGTATGCACCATCCCCAGTTATCAGCAGCGATAACTGGGGATCAGCACCATTATTGCCAATTTTCAGTTATTATGCCGTCGGGAACGGAACCATACCAATAACGGGACTGCCTGTTTTTATAGATGTATATATAGGCAGTCCCCAGTTATTGGGGGACTTGGTTAATGGCGATGTGGTTTTATGGCACTTGTCTAGCACCATAAAATCAGCAATTTATAGCACCATAACAGGGCAAGTTTCAGTTATTGCGCCATAGGGTGCTGATAATACAGTTATAATGCCACAACATAATTAACTGAGGCCCCATTAACTGGTTATCGGCAACATTAACCGAAACTCGGTGCCATATGTGCCATAAATCGCCAAGTTTGGTTAATGGCGATTTTTCTTATCAGCGCCCTGCTGAGAATGGAACTCCACACTGATAACCTGGGACTCCATCCAATAAAAGGCGCATATAAAAATGCCAAAATATAGAAAGAAAGTACTACATTTCAGAGACTGCTATCTCTCTCTTCAGGTAGGCAATGGTTGTTTTCTTGTTTTGTTTGTATGGTGCTTTTACGTTGCATGGAACCAGTGGTTATTCAGCAGCGGGACCAACAGCTTTACATGACTTCCGAACCATGTCGAGTGAACTTCTATAACCAGAGGTACACATCTCTTACACCTCAATGGAATGCCCGACAATCAAACTCGCAGCCACAGAGATGGTACGCCAAGACCATACCGACCACGCCACTGAGGTGCTGGCACAGAGAAGGTGGTATACCAAGAGATCCATCCACAGGTAAGCAGTTTTTAGGTCACCCCCACTGATAATTCCTCTTTAGTCCTCTTAAGTGTTGCTTGCAGGAAGATTTTATCTATGACATCTGAATCCCAGGCACCTTTTGAGATGTTCATTACCTGTCTTTGTTTAATCAAGGCCGCCTCTATCATCTGGCTTTTGTATCGACATTTGCTGCTATAGATTATATGTGACAAATTCCAGATTATTTTGTGTTTATGGTTATTTATATGGTTAAAAATAGCTGACCTCTGCTGTCCATATTTAACTGACTGTTTATGTTGTACTAATAATCTCTGGGGAAGTGATTTTCCTGTAAAACCAATGTAAAACTGGTCACAGTCCAGGCATGGGATTTTGTATACTCCTGAGTCCTTGGGGCTTGTCTTTTGTTGGACACTAATCAGGGATTTAGCTAAGGTATTTGGGTAGGTAAAGGCAAAAGGGTTAGATTTTCCAAGAGTCTGGGACCCTGTCTTAATCCTGTCAGGTGTGAAATTTTCATTTTATTTTTGGGTGTCTCTCTGGTCTTGTCTTGAGGGTGTCGGTACTAAATTACATTTGGTTTATGAATCGCTTTCTGAATTATATAGTCAGGATACCTTAAAGTCAAATGCTGCTTACGAATTAGTTCAAATTCCTTTTCCAGGAAATCTGGGGAACAAATTTGTAAGGCTCTTAAGAATAGGTTGCTGGCTACACCTATCTTGATAGGAATGTCATGATAGCAAAGCAGTGAATGTATGAAAGTGAGAATGTTGGTTTTCTGTACTAAATGGTAAATTTGTATTCTATCATGTCTCTAATTATTAAAACATCAATAAAAGGAATTTAGTTGTCTGTTTCCCATTCAACTTTAAATTTGATGCTGGGCACTAATGCATTTAATTTTGAAAGGAATTAATTGAAATTGCCCCATCTATTATCCCAAAATGTTAGAATATCATCTGCATATCTCATCCACAGCATGTTTTGGGGTTTAATTGCATTTATTACTATAGTTTCAAAGTATTCCATATATAGATTGGCTAAAACAGGACTTAAAAGGACTACCCATGCTACACTCGAATTTTTGTTTATAGAATGAGTCCCCGAGTGAAAATATGTTATCATATTTTGTCAAGCACCAATGGGAAATGATCTGAATAGGGAATCTATATCAAGGCTTACATGTTCCATGTTGTGAAGTGGTATATGTGCTTCTCTGAATTTGTGAAAAAAATCTTCCAAATGTTTAATGTGACTGGGAGAAAAAGTGCCTAAGAAAGAGGAAAGGAGGCCAGCTAACCATTTAGAAATTTTATAATTGAAAGTTGGCCATGCTGACACTTTCTTATTAAACTTTCTTTTTTCTTAATGTATCTCACCATGCTTTCATTCACATTAAAATGGCGGCCAAAACTTTTACCCTCCTTCAACATTTCGAGAACTTTCACCTCGTCAAGCTTCACAACAGTCTTCTTTCTTTTGGGCCCTTTGCCAGAAGCCTTAGAAGGAGCAGAGCCCATTTTGGGGGCCATTTTCGGCATGATTCACACACATATTTGCTCATACGTAAAACACATCTTCGCAATTATGTCGGCATACATCAGTAACTTTCTATGCAGTGAGGCTTATGAAGGAGAGATGCATGATGCCCACAATTCCATCTTCACGAGATGGGACTCGGGTTCCAACTAATCAACGCCAAGTGTACAGCCAATGAGCAACAAGAAAAATTAATGGTGCTCCAAGACTGGCTGCTTTGCAGACAGCAGCCAATAGCACGAAGAGTATCGTTTCATCTGGATTACTACTCTAAGACAACGTCACGGTGTCATAACTTTCAAGAAAAACAAATTAAGTAATTGAAATTTTGCTGTGTTTACATTAACTTTTTACAGAACTGCAATATTTGAAAATTAATAAATTTTTTTCATCATAAAAAATGTATTTAGTCAAGAAAATATACTAAGTACATATGCATGAAAATACTGCGTAACACAAACAAAATCATATGTACCCTGCTGTTCCCATTGTCTTACATATTTTAGATATGCTCTGCGTACTTATAGTATCATCCTTCTTAAAACAAAACATTTCATAAAATGTACAGTATGCACAAAATATCAATGCACAATTTATGCCCAATCGACCCAATGCAGTTCAATGTTCTATCGTTTGTGAGTATTTTGTGTGTGCAGTAGGGTATATTACTATGGATTAAGAACATTCTTTAAAATGTCCTCTAAACGTTCTGCTCCCTCTAAGGCTTCTGGCAAAGAGCCTAAGCATCAAAGGCCCTTACAGTTAATGACAGATGAGGAGAAAATAAACATGATTGTTAAGCGTCAAAGGCCCTTACAATTAATGACAGATGAGGAGAAAATAAACATGATTATGTTCAGAGAGGGGAAAAATTGTAGAGAAGTAGCAGGCCATTACCATGTGACTGGAAGCACAGTCGCCTGCATCGAGAATGAGTATGAACAGGGTAAAATATTTGGGGAGGTCATTCTTGGAGAAGACCTCGCTGCTCTCTTTACTACTATCCCACCAACTCACCAGGGCTTTGAAGAATTTTATGGTCTGTACAAATTGATCAGTTAAGTCAGGCAGATACAGACAATGGTCAAGACACGGGATAAGACTGAAGAAAGGACCACAAATTTTATCATTGCTATTAGTGCACTATAGGTCTTGATGCAAAAATCAACCTATTATTACAGTAAACCAGACTATTCGATCCAGTGTCACATTTCTGGCATATAAGAGCTAACCCCCAAGAATCTGGTATTGAGAAAGGGGTAAGAACTGGAACAGGACAAAATGAAAAAGCTGAGAAGCTTAGTGAGAAAAAATTAAAGGATCCTGCCTGATAAACTGCCAACTTGAATCCGGGGACAAGTTAAAAAAATCACAGGATTTCCCACTTATTGAACAAATGATTACCAAAAACGATTTTGAAGCCTCTCTGAATTCGTAGGTAACATTACAGCCAATAAAAGTTTGAGCAGAGATGCTAGGAAGCAGAGGAACAGCACTTCCAAATGCAGACGGGGTGTTTACTTTCATTATTAATGAACTGGCTGAACATAATTCTCCATTTTTAAAGTTAATGAAGGAATCTGTTATTAAAAGAATCAGTGAAAGACGAAACACAACTCTGGTTGTCCTCATAAAATGCTTAGCTGTGGACAGTTGTATAAAAACTGCACAGAACTGCCAGTATTAGCACCAAAGACAGTATTCTTAAAGGCAGCAAAAAAGATGTTAACTAGAATGTTTAACATAAGAACTGAGGGAGGATTCACTGTCTCAAGCAAACTCAAAGAATGATGTTTCACCCCAGCATGAAGCAAAGTCACTCAGAAAAACTTAACACAGCTGTAAATGGGGCCCACAAAAGAAAGCACTATGATCAGAAAAAAAGGAGCTTATTGTGTTTGAGGCTACAGGAGAGAGAATTCAGAATCTGGATATAATTTACACTGTCCTAATGTCCAGCTCTGAGAAGGCCTTCTTGGCAGCAGGATTGTTCATAATAAAAATGAGAACAAGGGTGACTGACCATAGCATTAACTGTCTTTGTTTCCTGAAAAGTTATTTCTGGAGCAAGAAAGAGTAAGAATCCCTTTCATTGGGAATTTAATATTTTGAGAAATGATTTAGAGGGCAAGTTTTTTTTTAATGCATCAAAATTTCCTATATGCATTTGTCAAGACATCATGAAGCAATTGTTTGCATATTCATTTTGGTAAAAAAAAAAAGTAGTTAATACATGCTTATCTGAAAAACTAGTTCAGAATTTCAGATGCAAATAATTTTTCACTTTCACCAGAAATATGACGAATTTTCTAAGACAATTTGTACTTTTCATAGCCACAAACCTGAGGTCTTAACAATACGATAATTTCTAGCGCCTAGCTGGATCCAGTTAAAATGCAGATGAAAGCAAGGAATCTTGTGATATCTGGCAATGTATGCATAAATCAGGTGAAGAGTGGTCAAAGACCACGCACCTATGCCACAGTGTCAGTCTTTCCCAACTCAGGATGACTTAACAAACAGAGGGGCGGATAGAGGTGGGCAGTATAATGTTAAGACCTCAGGTTTGTACCTATGAAAAATACAAATTGTCTTAGAAAATTTGTCATTTGTTCATACGTGAACAAACCTTCGGTCTTCACAATAGGATAGACTCATACTTGGAGGGCGGTACAAGACATCCTAAACCGGCCGGGGGTCTACCCACCAGTTCAGCTCCAAAAGAAATGACTTCTGGAGGGGGAATGAAGCCCATTGAGAAGCTAGATAAATTGATATCTAACAACTCAGACACTGAGTGGCGTACAATGATATATGGGAGATTCATTGTATAGAGAACCAAAGAGAAACTCTGACTGTCCAATAGCAAACCAATACACCAGGGTTTGTTACTACTCCCAACTCCTCCTTGCCAAGAAGTGGAGCATATGCTACCGAATAGAGGGTTTGATATTTGTATATTAAGTGACCACACTATCAGTATGACTACCTTACTCACCTGTATCAAACCAGTCCAGCGAATAACATGTCTATTCCTTAACCCGTCCAAAGGAAGAAGGAAAGGTACAAGAGAAAGAAGGAGACCAGCCAACTCACTCATTCTCTCATCCAAACAATCATCTAAGGGAAAATGTGTCTGTAGATCTGTGAGCAACATCCTTAAGATAGAAAGAGGTGAACGTGGACTGGCATAACCAAGTACCAGCACTCAGCACTCTATGTACAGCCAAGTTCTTTTTGAAAGCCAGAGATGGACCAATACCCCTAACATCATGCGCTTTAGCCTGCACAGATGTGGTGGCGGAATCATCAAGAGCCAAGTATGCCTGTCTGATGGCTTCCCCTATCCAAAAAGAGATAGTATTCTTAGACATTCGTACGGCTTGCGCTAACAAAAAGTCTGCAGCAGCCTGGTCTAAGGTGCCGAGTCCTTTTAAGACAGCAACGCAGGGCCCGAACAGGGCACAACAAATGCTCTTGAGCATCACCACCCACAAAGTCATTCAGTGATGGAATGGAAAACGAAGTGAACCTGTCATTGTGCACAGAGGGATTTTGGGTCTTGGCCACGAATTCCGGGACAAATTCGGAGGACACCGACCCCTAACCCCTTGTGTGCTTCACTTCTTAGCTCAGACTGTGGAACTCTCCTACCCTCTTGGAAGATGCCAAAGCCAGAAGGAAAACTGTCATGAGCGTCAAGTTCCTGTCAGATGAGCGACGCAAAGGCTCATATGGACTCTTAGTGAAGCTCTTGAGAACCAAGGAAACATCCCACGTCGCAGTTTTCAGCTCTCTAGGAGAACTCGACTGCTCAAACCCCTTAACTAGCAAGGAAAGTTCCCAGGACAAGATGTCGATGCCTTTAAGGCGTAACACCAAACTCAGGGCCGTCCTGTAGCCTCTAATGGCAGAAATGGACAAACGTTTCTCATCTCTGAGGAAGGTTAAAAAGTCTGCTATTCGTTGAATAGAGGTTGCGAGTGGAGAAAAATCCTGTTTACGACACCAATTACAGTAGATAGCCCATTTGCCTTGGTAAACCGTGAAGGTCGACCTTCTGAGACTGCTGGACATATGCCCTGCTGTTCTCTGAGAAAAGCCTCTCGCTCAGAGATAATTGATAGCTGACTGGTGGAATCTTTCTGCATGCAGCTGACACAGATGTCGCCAAGGGGGAACTTCCCTTGGAACCTCTGACAACAACGACAGCAAATCTGGGAACCATTCCACCTGAGGCCACAGAGGGGCTACCAAAGTCATCCTGAGACCCTGTGAACTCATTAGCCTGTTCAGAACTTGATGGATCAAACAAAACAGAGGGAAGGCATACACCTCCAGGTTGTCCCAGGGATGTTGGAATGCATCCTCTGCTAATGCTAAAGGATCTGGGACCACTGAACAGAATATCTCCAGCTACCTGTTAAAGTGAGTTGCAAAAAGGTCCAGCATGGGTGACCCCCAAACCTGGAAGGGCTTGTCTGCTACCACTTGATGAAGGGAACACTCTGTGCCTAGGATCTGATCCTGACGACTGAGTTTGTCTGCGACCACATTCCGTTTGCCTGGGATATACCTGGCTAAGAGCTCTACCGAGTTGCTGACCACCCACTGGTGAACCTCGACGGTCAAGGCGTGAAGTTGATGAGAAACCAGGCCTCCCTGTTTGTTCACATAGGCTACCACAGTGGTGTTGTCCGACATGAGAACGACAGAATGACCCTCTACCTTCTCCCAAAAATCCTTCAAACCCAGGAAGGCTGCCTTCAACTCCAAGGCATTGATATGTTGCTGTTTGTCCTTCTAACTCCAAACGCCTGATGTAATGAGCCCCACAACCTGCAAGGGAAGCATCTGAGAACAGAAGGAAGTCCGGTGGAAGAGAACGCAGAGGAACACCCTTCGAAAGATTTTGTTTGTCCAACCATCAACAAAGGTCTTCTCTCACTTCCAGAGACAGAGAAGCCTTTAACAGGTGATTCGCCCGCCAGAGACCAGAATTCTCCGTCTCCGCTGCAGAGACCGAAGATGAAAACACCCATGAGGGACCAGCTTCACCAGGGAAGAGAACATTCCATTTGAAACTTCTCCAATTTCTGATCAGATGGAAAAACTTTTGCAACCGTCGTATCGATGACCATGCCCAGGTAGAGAATCCTTTGACTAGGTACGAGGTTCGACTTTTTCTGGTTGACTACGATGCCCAGTTCCAGACAGAACCGAAGTAGACGATCCCTGTCCTGCAGCAGTTTTTCCCTGGAAAGTGCCAAGACCAACCAATCGTCAAGATACCTCAGCAAACGGATCCCCTGAGCATGGGCCCAACTTGACAGAGCGAGAAGACCCTTGTGAACACTTGAGGGGCTGTTGTCAGCCTGAAGCATAGGACTCTGAACTCAAAGACCTTGTCCCCAACAGAGAAGTGAAGGAAATTCCTGGACGTCGGATGAATAGGGATTTGGAAGTATGCATCCCTTAAGTCTATTGACAGCAAGAAGTCGCCTTCCTTCACTGCTGCCAACACTGAACGCGGGGTCTCCATCTTGAACCATATCTTCCTGACGAAGTGATTCAAGATGGATAAGTCGATCATAGGTCTCCAACCTCCCTATGCCTTGGGCACCAAGAAGATGTGACTGTAAAACCCCGGAGATGGACGCACCACTTCCTCTATCGCATCCTTGTCCAGCATCTTCTGCACTTCCTTCCAAATAGCAAAGAACTTTAGAGAATCTGGAGGATATGCCTTCCTGAGCTGCAGCTTGTCCGACAGAGGAGGAGAGAAGTTGAATGGCAATAGGTACCCCACCCGAAGGACTTCTACCACCCACTTCTCCGCCCCATAACTCTGCCACTTGGACCAATGGCCCTCTAGGCAGCCCCCAACCGTGGCACAGGAGAGGGAGAGGCGCCTAACCTACCGACAGCCCCCTTTACCTCTGCCCCTTGGGCCCTTTCTTGGCTTAAAGGTACGAGAGCAAAAGGGACATTGGTCCTCTGACCTAGGCTGAGTCGAACGGGAAGGCCCTGCCGAAATCGAACTCCTTGACGGCCTACCAGGCGACGATCTTCTTGACTGCTGCTGGACAGGGGGAGGAGGAGGAGCCGGACGTCTCCGAGGACAAGGCTCCAAATTAGACACGGCCTGGTGCACCAGTCTGTCTTTGGTGTCAGCCCGGCGCCGGACTATCGCATTTTCCAGCTCAGTCTGAGGAAACAAAATTGGGACACCAACAGATCCCCGTTTCTCAATGCCAGCAAGGACTGTGTGTCAACTGATCTCTCCACCCTAGATAAATCCGCATTTCTTCTAATCAGGAGAGGGTTAGCCCATAAATTAACACTGAGGTGAGCCATATACGAAAACGCCTTGCCTCCGGACTGCAACAGACTGGCAAGCGAGGATGCACTCACCAACCCTTCTGGGGACCTGACAGAAGCTATCTTGGCAATGATCATAGACCAGAAGTCCAGCCAAGAAACCGTCTGCAACATGGAGGCTGCCGTAGATTCCAACGCTGAGGCATCCTGTGGAGACAAGGACGGAGCCACTGACCTCACCTGCTTCAAAGTCAATCCCAGCTTCAGGCGAATGACGTCCAGGTTAAGATAACACGACATCAAAAACACGAGTTTGTAGCATAGTACTTCCTATGTCTCGTGAGAGGTGGGGGTAGTAGCTTGGCAGAACCCCTAGAGCGAAGCGAACCATCCCAGTCTGAAACAGAGGTGTTAACCTTATGCAAGACCAACTGGATGTACCCCGACAAGGGAAGCTGAAAAGATGATTTGGGATCCTGCGTAGCTCCCACCATGGCTTCCAAGCAAGGAGTGTAAGACGACCGAGCCTGAGTCCTACTTTCCAAATTGTTGAACCCAAGAATGAGATCGACAACTTCTGAAAAGGAAGACAAAAACTCTTGCGTGTCCCCCTCCTCTTGCTCCGGCAACGGAGACCGATGACGAGAAGAATGTGTAGGCTCCTCTAAGGTACCTTCCTCATTAAAATTAATGGAAGGATCAGCAGCAAAACAGCCTGAAACACCAACTAACCTGTTTGGGCTGGGTCCACGTGCCGGCTCCCGCGACAAACCAACTACACTAGGAACATCACTACGCACTCCTCCAACAGATGACTCTTTAACATGTCCGCGAACGGTCACAGGCATGGCAGATGTACGAACGTGAGTTGGAGAGGAATCCTGAACACTCGAGATCAAAGGAAAATCCCCCAGAGTCAAACTCCTGGAAGCACCAGAGAGAGGGGCAGGCAAACACTCCTGCTACTCCAACTCCGCGCTCACCACCTTTGACCTCTTGACAAGCGCCTTGAGATCCTTACGGCGATGAATAGGACCTAGAGAAGTAGGAGTGCTTGCATCATGTGCACGGACAGGGGAGGTTGCAAATGTTCGCGATGTGCACGGACGGGGGAGGTTGCAACACGCTCGCGATTCGATGCAGAGGATGAAACAGCCACTGCAGATTGCACAAGAGAAGATACACTAACACACTCTGAAACACCAACACTCTCGAGAACACGGCTGAGTTGTTCCTCCCTCGTAGGTGAAGAAAAAGCAAAGTCCTTAGCCTTCCAACGCTTGATACGCTGACGTAGCATAGAGGGGGAAGAAGGAGAGGAAAACAGCACTGGTTCCTTGTGTGATCTCTTCGCAGGAGGCGGTGACGATGCAACATGTTCCTTCCAGTCCTCCTAGCCGACAAGACAGCAAACTTATCAACCAAAACAGAGTCCAACCTCTTCAGCACCGCCTGGCATAAAGCCTCAGACGGATCAGCAAGAGAAGGCTCTGATGACATGGAAGGGATAAGCAGCGAACTGGGCGGCAGAGAGGACGTCATGGCTGACAGAGGCAGTGCAGAGGAGAAGACTGGGAGTGACGTCATCGATGGAAGTGACGCCACAATTGGTGATGACGTCGCAGCTTCTCCTCGGTCCGAAGGGGAAGCAGACGCCACTGGCAGAGGAATACAAAACAACTGATCCCGTGACGTCATTAATGGGGCTGACACCACAGCTTCCCTCCGACTCGAAAAAGCAGCAACAGTCACTGGCGGAGCAATACAAGATGGCTGACCTTGGCTACCCACGAAGACGAGGCTGGGAGGAGGGGGGAGGGCCTGGCCAGCCTGAGGAGAGGGTTAGCGAGCCTCCATAAAGTGCACCAGTGACCCCTCCAAGGACGGAGGACCCCCTAGCCCAGCGTCTTCCAAATCGCTGCCATCTTGGACGCCTCTGACTCTGGAATAAAAGAGAATTATGAAAAAGCCTCCCCTTTCCCGGGAATCAAATTAACTCCCAAACAAGAAGGGGCGACATTACAAAATTCAGCATGAGGCCTCCCGATACTTCCAACGACGAATCGATAGATGGAAAGGAAGGAGAGACAGGCACAGCGCTACTATGGGGTGTGAGCACCGCAGGAGACGAAGCATCGGGAAGAGGTAAAAAACCTTCCCATGAAGGAAGAGTAGAAACTCTCCGATGCTTTCTCTTGCTATAAAATGACTTCCACTGCTCTTTAGGCCATGCATGGCATTCTTTGCAAGGATTCGTTATAGTACAAACATTAGAGCGGCACCTGCTACATGTGACGTGGGGATTGGAAGCCGCCGAAGCCAAAAAACGAGAACACAGAAAACCTGGAATTCCAGGGCACACACGTTGATGAGGCCAAGAAGGAGCAGAAGAAGCCATAATAACAGCCACACACACACACATTAACACAAACGAAAAGGGCAATGCACCGGATAAAGGCTGGGAGAGGTCAACCACAACTCTCGCCAAGGTGGTTAAGAAAAAGACTGACACAATGGAGTAGGTGTGTGGTCTTTGGCCACTCTTCACCCGATTAACGCATGCGTTGCCAGATATCACAAGATTCCTTGTTTTCATCTGCGTTTTAACCGGATCCAGGTGGGCGCTAGAAATTATCCTATTGTTAAGACCAAAGGTTTGTTCGTGTATGAACAATCCATGTTTTCTATGGATATTTTGAAAAGTAGAATATTTTTTCTCCTTAAAATATCCTATTTTTCTTGGGGATATTGTTGAACAGTTGTCTGTTTAATTTTTAGTCAGGATGTAGATAATAATGGATCCTTACTGCACAATTCATTAAAAATTAAAATATGATTTCCTGAAGTTGGTTCACCTGAAACAGGAGTTATTGTGCTTATTTTCAATAACAACAATTTTTCTTCTGTTAGAATTATGGTATAATAGCATTTGAAAATATCTTGTGCAGCACTGTTGTACTATGCTATTATACTACTGTTTATGAATGTATTCTCAAAAAAGGCAAATATATGTACGTATTTATGTTATCCTAAGTGATGAATTTGTAAACTGTTACTTTCCTAAAAAAAATTTAAAAACCTGGAAATCCCAGGATCCTGGGACAAGAACTTGTTTTATCCCAGAATCCCAGGACAGAGAACAGCCCCCCCAAACCAGAAACACTAGTAGTAACCAATGATAGCAAATGTTTTCATTTTGCCAATAATGGTAAAAGATCTATCCCCCATTTGAATACTTTGGGACACATTAATGACCCATCTTCCTTTTGAATGCTTCATGACCCTAACTTGACACATGCTCCTTAGAATATATTACTTACACCAATTAAACAAGGAAGGAGGTATCTCATTCTGCTATAACCACATTCTGCTAGTTTTAAGAAAATGTTCCGAGTTCAGTTATTGTGCATACACAGTGAACCCCCCATATTCATGGACTCACGTATTTCCGAATTTCTCTCTGGAACATATACACCCCCATTATTCATAGAAAATTTGCCTATTCATGGTATTTTTATAGCCACAAATTCCTGGTCTTTTTAATCAATTTCATCATAAAATGCAGTTTTGGTGATAAAACTATTAAATAACCAGGCATAAACATTTTTAGTGGGTTTTTCTTGAGTTTTATCTAACACAATAGACAGTTTTAAGTGTTTTTTATAGGGGTTTCAACTACTGGCAGGGGAGGGGTCTGGTACCTATCCCCAACGAATATGGGAACACTGTACATATAAACGGCATTCTGGCATGAGTAATAATTTGTTTGTACAATGGACATAGAAAAATTAATACACTTAAGTCAACTAAAATTCTGTATTTGTCTCAGGGACTACAGAATAAATTAACCTTTCTGGTCATGGCCCTTATAAATAATTATGTCCATGGAATTGCAATGACTTGAGTGGTAGGCATAAAAAGTTTATGTATACCGTTCTGTTCAGAGATGTGCAACTCTGACAATTTTCTTGGTACACTGCTCAATTCTGCTTCATTCTGAGGCTGAATAACTTATCTATCAATGGCATAAAAATCTCCCAAAATAATTTTTATTTAGGTAGAGAAATGAGCAGAAATTATGATACAAGAAAATTTTCATTTTACCCTCACAAAAAGTTTGCCAAAAAACTATTTGCGATAAAATCTTAGTTTTTTATCCATAGCACACTCAGATAAATTACTTAGTTACTGCAATGCAAAAAATTGTAAATATAGCAAAGAAAATATGAAAACATGACAAAGTAGTAATATGTTTTCTGTAACAAACTCTCTATACCTTATTTTGTTCAAAGATTTTTCAAGTCATTTATAAGTTTCTTACATATAAACCTGAAGCTTTTAACATAAGATTTAGCTTGCAAACACAAGCTAGAATGGCTGTTTATCTTTTTGACATGGTTGTTAACTATCGATGGCAAGTGACGACTTGCTACCTGCCTTTCTTGTTGGGCAGCCACCACAGGACCCAAGGAGAAATGAGTCTAAGGACTTGTGGGCAATGGCCAGAAGGTAAAACATGGTAAATGTACACACCTGCCCACAATACTTGCTGAACTGACTAGTTCTTCCATACAAAGGACAGGGCGATGCCATTAAGTTCGTGAGCTCTTGCCTGGACTGAATTCCTGTTCACCTCAACAAATGAAGAGTACTTTCGTTTGATATCTCACGAAGCCCAAAAGAGAATGTGTTCCTGGACACTTCTTTCTTGGTCGAGCTGGTGCTAACAAAGAGGTGTTAAAACTAAGCGCTCAGGCCTCAGATGCCAAGTTCTCTTGAGGCAGTACTGAAGCACCTTAACTGGACAAAACACCATCTTGTCCCTATCATTACTGTGATGGTAATTGCTTCCTAGCAAAGAAAGATAAAGGAAAGGAGAATGCATTTTTGAGAAGTTCGGCAGTAAGGAGGCGTTAGCGCATTGTGTTGGAGGTGCCTGTTATCATGATGGTTCTAGAATCGGCAGGAGTGTTGTGGAACTCGTCAGGCGCCGTCGTGACGTAAGAAACGCCATGCTTTCTGATACGATACCTCATCTAGATTAATCTAAGAAGTTCCGGAAATCTCGGGAACCTCTGACGTTCGCCGTAGGCTCCGCCCCCTGAGTGCCGTATAAATACGATGGTCGTGGCAGGAGAAAGCAGAGATCGTAAAAGAGAGACACCCATTAGTCACAGAGAAATATCCTCAGTAAGAGCCACAGATCAGATTATCAGTGAGAGATCAGCAGCAGCAGAGATCATCCGTGAGAGATAAGAGAAAAAAGGAACCGACGAAGGATCAGAAGAAAAGTTGCTCGAGAGTTGGTTGGATACTGGTATAGTCATCTTCAGAGTGGACGTCCGAGTTATCTCGATGTTGCGCAGACTTCAGAGAAAAAAATGTCCTGCTAGAGGTTTTGGGGAGTTCCTGACTTTCAAGTAACGAGAATAGACTTTATTTTCTGCAATACGGAGTCAAGAGGATGTGAGCAATCGCCATTCTCCTTTTGTGAAGCCACCGCTTTGAGTCACTAAACCGGCCCGCAAGTATTTGAATTACCTCGCTGTTCCCCCAGTTCATGCAGTGTAAGATTCTGGTTTTTTTTTTATGTAAATAGGAGATACCATTCTGCATTTACCTTTGTTAGTAAGCTTGTAAATAAACCTTTGTTGTGTTAGTGTTTCTTTCTATATTCGTATCCCCAGTTTCAACTGTTGGTGTTGAAATATTTTTTTTTTATTTATTTCATATTGAACCTGAAGCGGACCACTCTAAGAGGCTGTAACATTGTGGCGACCTTGCTTAGGCTATCAACACTCTAACAGTTTGAAACTGAGAATATAGAAAGAACCAGAATGAGTGAGATGGTGAGAGTTTATTGAGGCAGACAAGCTTCTAGGTCTAGAGGGGAATGATCTCCGTGAGTATGTCGAGAAGAAAGAAAGAGAAAAGTATGAGAGAGATGAAAGAGCGGCTGAGAGAGAAGTAATGAAAATGCAGCAAGAGAAAGAGAGAGAAGCAATGATAATGCAGCAAGAGAGAGAAATGTTGGTAATGCAGCAGGAAGTGAGAGAGAAAGAATGTATGCATGAATTGGAAATTGCTCGGTTAAGGCAAAATGCTCATAACAGTCAGACAGGCGAAAGTGATAGGTTAGATATGAGTGCAGTGCTAAAATTAGTACCAAAGTGTGATGAGGAAGATGTTAAGACATATTTCACGTGTTTTGAGAAGTTAATGGAACGAGTAGGTTCTCCTAAAGAAATGTGGACTTTATATTTGCATTCAGTTTTGAGTGGTAGGGTACTTACTGTGTATAGTTGCATGTCTAAGGAGGAATGTGATAATTACGATATCGTGAAAGAAACCGTTCTTAGCGCGTATAGGCTAGTACCGGAGGCATACCGTAAGAAATTTAGAAATTTGAGAAAGGATGAAAATATTACGTATGTAGAATACGGTAAGAAGTTAGAAAGGCTGTTTTTTATTGGTTAACTTCTGCTAAAGTTGATGATATTGATAGTTTGAAGAACTTAGTGTTGTTAGAAAACTTCAAAGATAACGTATCCCCTGAGATTAAACTTTATATAGAGGATAGGCGAGAAGTATCTTTTGCAGGAGCAACTAGGCTAGCTGACGAATATAGTCTAACTCATAATTTGAGTGTTAGTACGAAACGAAATGATCCTTCGTCTGGTAGAGTACAAAGCAGTAGAGGTTTCAGTCCTAGTAATAGCAATGCGAGTAAAAGTGACTATTCCTGTTATACATGTGGAAAACCTGGTCATACGTCTAAGGTTTGTAAGAGTAAGGTGGCATCTAGTGGCTCAGAATTAACTTGTTTCTGATGTAATGGGAAAGGGCATATAGCGAGAAATTGTGCAGTAGAAAGGAAGGACGGTAGGAAACCAGTATCTCTAGTTAACCTTTTGTCAAGTAGGAATGATGTGATGAGAGAAACTAGGAAAATTTTTGGTGAATTTCTGTCAGAAGGCGTAGTTTCCTCTCTTGGAGGAGTACATTTGAGAGAAGTAGTCTTGCTTCGAGACACAGGAGCTGCTGTCTCACTGATTAGGAGGGAGTGTGTGCTGAACAGGGCAGAAATCAATATGGAAGAGAAAGTCATGTTAGGTGGATTTCCTAGCACTTGTGTTCTTTGTCCTTTGTTGAAGTTGAATTTAGAAAGTCAGGTAGTGTCAGAAGTGAAACTTGCAGTTGTGGACAGTTTGCCCGTCGAAGGCGTTGACATTATTGTCAGTAATGACAGCTTTATCCAAGAATGTGAATCCTGTTGTGAGGAATATTCCAGTGCCTGAAATGGTAGTAACTAGGTCGGGTTTAGATACAGACGTAGACTACGGTCATAATTTGTTCGTGGGTTCGAACGTGAGAAAGTTCGTGGATTCAAACGTGAGTAAGTTCGTGGATTCGAACGAGAGTAAGTTCGTGGATTCGAACGAGAGTAAGTTTGTGGATTCGAACGAGAGTAAGTTCGTGGATTCGAACGAGTGTGATAGAGGTAGCGAGGTTGATCTTGGCATGAGTGTGGCTGAGAGACCGGACTCTATCGATGTTGACAGTGATAGCCAAGGGGAAGGTGTAGCTGTCGAGAGTAACGCAGTAAATGTACCAGTATATCTAGTCCTAGTTACAGTGATGAATTAGGCTCAAACGTTTTGGATAAGGATGAGCTAGTCAAGTTGCAGAGAGAGGATGAGACTCTAACCCAAATTTTTAATGTGAGCTGGATGATGATCTCGATGATGTGTGTAAGGAAACTTTTTTGTTTAAAGGACGATGTTTTGTGTCGTTATGTTCGACTGAAGTCAGGTAGTAAAGGGGAAGTCACAGAACAATTAGTAGTTCCTAGGAAGCTTCGTGAACCAGTTTTGAAGTGAGCACACGATGAGCAAGGA
The DNA here is from genome assembly GCF_015104395.2 of Macrobrachium nipponense. Classification (NCBI taxonomy): domain Eukaryota; kingdom Metazoa; phylum Arthropoda; class Malacostraca; order Decapoda; family Palaemonidae; genus Macrobrachium; species Macrobrachium nipponense. The sequence continues at coordinate 103,627,569 of NC_087201.1, forward strand.
CATTTGGGAGTAAATAAAACACTCAAGTGTATTAGTAGGGCGTACTTTTGGCCTAAAATGAAAAATGATGTAAAGAGGTATGTTTTAAGCTGTCATGAATGTCAAATTGCCGGGAAACCAATTCAAGTAATTCCCAGAGTTCAGTTGTGTAATATTCCTTCAGTAGGCGAGTCTTTTGAGAATGTATTTATCAATATGTTCGGACCTTTGCCTAGAAGTAAGGGTAGAGATGATTGCACAACTAATCTTGAGTATGTATTATAAAAACAATTTAAGAGATGTTTGGGAACTAGCGGAGGAGAACGGAAGCGCTTGGCAACTAGCGAAAGAAAGCGCGAGAGGAAGTCAGGGGGAAACTAAAGAGAAACATGATCTTAGAGCAAAAGAGAGAAGTTTGTGTGTAAGAGATAAAGTGTTAGTACTAGTCTCGAGAGAAAGTCCATTTTTACCACCTTATAAGTTCGAAGGTCCTTTTTCAGTGTTAGAGGAGAGGGGAAATATACATTATAGAATTAATGTGGGTAAGAGTAGAGCAAAGGCAATGAATGCAAATTTGCTTCAGAATTATAAAGAACGCCCTGTACCTTGGCCGCTGCCCGTGCCCTTGGTAATTGTGTCCCAGAGAGAGAGATTAGTTTTGAGAAAGACGCAAAAGGTGTCTTAGTCTTTCAAAGTTTTGAGCAGAGTTCAGAAAACGGAAAAAGTAAGAGAGAAGGATAATGTGATAGCTAATAGCCTAGTTTTCACAATGAGTAGCCTAATGACCGTTTTCTATTTTGGCACGAGTGGTTGAGTGAATGAAGAAGTATTAAAGCTTTATGCAGAATTGTTTCTCCGCTGTTTAATTCTTGTTTCTCTTAAAAAAAATAAAATAAAATCAGTTGATTTCATTTTTTTTTCTCTTTTGGGGGGGCGTGTGATGGTAATTGCTTCCTAGCAAAGAAAGATAAAGGAAAGGAGAATGCATTTTCGAGAAGTTCGGCAGTAAGGGGGCGTTAGCGCATTGTGTTGGAGGTGCCTGTTATCACGATGGTTCTAGAATCGGCAGGAGTGTTGTGGAACTCGTCAGGCGCCATCGTGAAGTGAGAAACGCTGCGCTTTCTGATGCAATACCTCATCTAGATTAATCTAAGAAGTTCTGGAAATCTCGGGAACCTTTGACATTCGCCATAGGCTCCGCCCCAGAGTGCTGTATAAATACGATGGTTGTAGCAGGAGAAAGCAGAGATCGTAAAAGAGAGACACCTGTTAGTCACAGAGAAATATCCTCAGTAAGAGCCACAGATCAGATTATCAGTGAGAGATCAGCAGCAGCAGAGATCATCCGTGAGAGATAAGAGAAAAAAGGAACCGACGAAGGATCAGAAGAAAAGTTGCTCGAGAGTTGGTTGGATACTGGTATAGTCATCTTCAGGAGTGGACGACCGAGTTATCTCGATGTTGCGCAGACTTCAGAGAAGAAAATGTCCTGCTAGAGGTTTTGGGGAGTTCCTGACTTTCAAGTAACGAGAGTAGACTTTATTTTCTGCAATACGGAGTCAAGAAGACGTGAGCAATCACTATTCTCCTTTTGTGAAGCCACCGCTTCGAGTCACTAAAGGTATTTGAATTACCTCGCTGTTCCCCCAGTTCATGCAGTGTACGATTCTGTTTTTTTATGCAAATAGGAGATACCATTCTGCATTTACCTTTTTTAGTAAGCTTGTCAATAAACCTTTGTTGAGGTTAGTGTTTCTTTCTATATTCATATCCCCAGTTTCAACTGTTGGTGTTGAAATATTTTTTTTTTTATTTATTTCATATTGAACCTGAAGTGGACCTCTCTCAAAGGCCATAACAATTACCTATAAAGTCCTCTAAAGAGGATCAAAATGGACTAAAATCTGGCATCAGGAACCTATGGATTCCGAGTCTTCATTACAAATTCCAGGACCAACTTGAGTGTAGATCCCAATCTCTGTGATGACTCTCTCAATGACTCTCAAGCTCCTCAAGATGAGGTATGAAAGACTTTTCAAAGTTTCTCAGAAGCATAGAGCTCTCTCATGAGGACAAGAAAGATCTACTGTCTTCGACCAAATGACCTGGCCAAGGACAGCTCTATAGTACTAAATAGTCGAAACAGGCATTTTGCCACTAGCAAAGTGTTGTCTCTCATCAACACCACAATGTGCCCCATCACTCAATCCTGAAACTTTTGTGGAGCTAAAAGCACTACTTTGACTTTCAGGATATTGATATGGAGGTGTCTGTCATTCTGGCCCCACATACCTGCAACCAATAACTCATCCGACTTGTGCGCACCATCCCATGGTCAATACATTTGAAAACAAAAGCATCTTGGGAGGGGGAGTGCCCAACGGCACCCCTTCTAAGAGGATCATGTCATCTAACTACCAAGCTAGATCTCTCCTCACTTCTTCCAACAGAGGAATTAGGAGAGAAAGGAGGAACCCTCACTGGAGACCAACACAGTTAATGGCAGGTTTTTCATTCCCGGCCCAGCACCAATGATCAAAAATCATCAATAATGGGAAATTCACAGTAATTATGGTAATAAATGGCGTTTATGATGCCCTAAGCTCTTACTGGTGCCGATAAACCACTTACCGGTGCCGAAAATCAGTCACCAACGCCGATAAACCACCAACCAACATCTATACACCGCCTATTGACTAAGATAAACCACTTACTGGCGCTGAAAACCGCTCACTGGTGCTGAAATTAGCTTACTGGTGCCAAAAAACCTTGCTAATGAAGTTGTTAGCCAAGCATTTTAAAACCGAAACACTGTTAACTGATAACACCAATAACAGGGTACTATCTGTATGCCTTCGTCCTCCACTAAAGGGATTGATTGTGTCTATTAAAACTAGTGTCACAACATCTAGGTTACTGACGCCGAAATAAATTTAAATAGAAAAAAAAATCAATTTAAAGTAAATTTCATATAAAAATATCTAAAAATATATGTATATAAATATATGGGTTCAAATATATAAATTCTTACATAAACATTCTATGTATTATCTAAATTTTTTTAGGAGGCCCGCCTCCCACATAAAGATATATAACTGCTCTTATATTACAATCCTTTCTGAGATTTGAAGCTAGAATGAAATTACCTTCTCTGTCACATCCCCAAGACAGGAACCTAAGTCTAAAATTCCCAAGTCTTGGACATTTAACCAACAAATGTCTCACAGTCAAGGGCACAATACTGTCCTTGCAAAACAGAGACTTTCACAGGACATCAAGAACCCATGAGTGAGTCTTGTATGTCCAACCCTCAATCACCACAACACCGTTTCCTGTCTCCTTAGCATATAGGGATTCTCTGACCTACTAGAGGATATAAATCCCGATATAGCAGTAGGCATCTTGTGGGTTCTTGAGAGCTGACTGCTGACTTTGCAAGTTGGTCAGCTTTCTCATTCCTAACCACCCCAACATGGGAAGGCACCCAACAGAACTTAACTTCTTTCCCTCTTCAGTAAAAGCAGCCATTCCAATATATCTAGAATCAGAGGCTTTAAAAAGTTAAAAGATTCCAGCGACTGTACAACACTTCTTGAGCCACAATATATGATAAAATTATTTTCATTCTGAATTAAATTTCCTTTAAAGCCTTTAAAATTGCATATAGTTCTGCTATAAAAATTGATGCAATAGATGATAACCTCCCACTTCTCTCTATGTCAGGGAAGGCTACACCAAAGCCAATGCCAGCATCTGACTTTGAGCCATCCATGAAAACTGCAGTGGAGTTATCATGTTGCAAGGAATGTTCTAAAAATATTGACCGCATGGTAAAATTAAAACATTAGAAGAATCTGGAAAGTTCCAGGGGGGACTAACTGAATATTTTGCAGGTAAAATCTCAATCCTTGGCATGTATATTCACTGACAATAAAATTTACTTCTTTGTGGTACTCCTTCTTGATTGAATACTACATCTGACATTGTTGCTCCAACATGAACCTGAAATAACCTATTTTTTAAAAAAGCCGTAATAAAGAGGGGCAAATTGCCTCTCAAGTTACATTCATATAGGACCCTCAAAATGCCATATCTCCATGTTGTATCATAAACCTTCCCTAGATCAAAGAAAACAATGATGTGATCCTGCTTGTCAGCGAAAGCTTCACATATTGAAGATTCCATTTGAATAAATACATCAATTGTGGAATGCATACTCCAAAAACCGCACTGAGCAGGCGACGGATATTTACCCCTTTCCAAGTACCACATCAAGCGTGTTGTCCATTTTTCCATGATATTACATAAACATGACGTCAATGCAATAGGACGATAATTTTCTGTCTTGAATAGATCTTTTCCAGGTTTCACGAATGGCAGTAATTTTAACATCTCCCAAAGCTTGGGGAGGATATGTTCACGGTAAATTCTGTTAATAAGGCTTAATATGAAAAGTCTGATATTTTCAGGGGTATGCTTAGTCACTGGATATGTTAAATCATCCAGTCCAGGAGCTGATTCATTACATTTATTCAAGGCCTATACAAATTCTCTCATAGTAAAAGGAACATTGTATTGCTCAGGTCTTAATGTATTAAAATCAATTTTGACCTATTCCATTAGCTGCCTTTGAGCTGAATAGATCATAATTTTTCTTCGCACCATTAGAAAATTGATTAGAAAACTCATTTTCCACTAACTGGGGGTCTACTACCTCACAACCATTGATCTTGATAACTGGAGGTTGACAAGGAATAAACTTGCCTGCTATTTTTCTAACTCTCTTCCCAACTAGAGTCAGAGGAGTTTTCGAATTTAGTGAAGATATGAAGATCGTTCCAGATTCTTTTCATGCTTCTTTTGATTTCCATGCGAAAATGAGCTCTTGCTTTTCGAAATTCAACACGATAATACTCACATTTTCGTCTGCAGTATCTGGTGAAAGCAGATCTCATAGATCTATGAGTTTCCTGGCATTTACAAGTCCACCAGGGAACTGGTCGACGGATAAATATGCCTGAAATCCTAGGTATACATTGAAGACCAGCCCAGAACATTATTGTATTCAAAAAGTCAAGAGGATCATCTACATAGGTAAAGTCATCAGCAGAGTTATTTATTGAGCTGTGCTCCTGGAGTGTTGCCCTATCAGTTTTACCAATGTTCCATTTAGGTAGCCTAGAAGATGGAGGACTTGATGCTACACTATGATGGAACTTAATCACCTTCCTTTTTGATTGGTGACGACACCCCAAAGAGGGCTTCTGCTATTCATGTCTCCCAAAATAACGAAAGGACATGGTAACTGTATAATAAGATATTTAAATTCATTGATGGGGAAGACTTCACTAGATGGTAGATAGAGAGAGAAACTGTATATTTTCCTTGCAAATGGATCTGCACACCCATCACTTGCAATGCTGATTGGATACTAATAGGATTTTGTGGAGTGTCATTTCGAACATACAAAACTACACCAACATAGCTTCCAATATTTAAATTATAGGTGGAGTAACAGCCTGTTTACTCTTGTGGGCTGGGGCACATATTATTACCAATCATGGTCTCCTGCAGAGCTATACAAACAGGACACACTTCTTGCATGAGCAGCCTTAATTCTTCCCATTTAGCTCTTAATAACCTGACAGTTCCACTGGAGAAAATTAATGAAGTCTACTTTCCTTTAGAGGCTGTTAAATTGGAGCCTCTTTTAAGAACTTTCAGCTTACTGCCTTGCTCCTTTTTCCTGGAAGTAGACCGATTGTTTATGGCTGCCTTCCTTTTTATAGGGTCATCAGTCTCAGGAACACCAGACAAAGCTGGTGCCACCTGAGGAGGGGAAATTGGTGCATCCTCCAAAGCATCAGAAGCACCATTTACAGCTGGTACAGCCTCCAGAGAAGTGGGAGTGCCAGGTATAACCAGCACAGCCTCCAGAGACAGGAGTACCAGAAATCAATGCCTTTGCTTCCATAGAAGCAAGAGTGCCAGAAACCACTGGCACTGCCAGAGGCAGGAGTGCCGGAAACCACTGGCACTGCCAGTGGCAGGAGTGCCAGAATCAACTGGCACTGCCTCTGATGAGGCAGGAGCACCCGAAATCACTGGCGCAGCCTCCGAAGAGGCAGGAGCACCAGCAATCACTGGTGCTGCCTACAAAGCGGCACAAGTACAGGTTGTCACTGGTTTTCTATTTATATTATCTTTGGTTAACATTTATATTTCTTCTTCAGTTAGCAGAAATACTGGAAAAGGATATTTCTGGTCTAACAAACTGATTCAATACTCTCTCTTTTACTTCTCTCAACATGATACGTTCGGTTACCCTTATGTTTGAATTTCTTTTTCCATGATGTATACATCACAATTAAGTAAAGATGATGGATGACTGTCTCCACAATGTATACATCTGGCTTTTTTATTACATATGCCATGCTCTGGTTCACTGCATTTGACACTAGTGGCAGGCTTGCCTTGTAGTTTCTGTCTAGAAGACCCTAACATATGTCCGAATTCTTCACAATGAAAACATCTCCTCGGTCTTGGGATATAATGTTTAACCTTGAAACATAGCCAGGTTGCTTTTACTATATATGGCAATAGATTAGATTTGAAAGTAATTCTTAAATTGGGAAGTGAGACAAAGACTCCATTTACCTTCTTCTTCATTCATCCAATTCTTATTACACCTTGACCTTTTAATTCTTCAACAAGCTTTTCTTCAGAGTATGTCATAAGTTGGGGTGCATATATCATTCCCTTTGAGTAATTCCAAAAAGTATGTATACTGCACATTCTGCATATATCATTCCCTTTGAGTAATTCCAAAAAGTATGTATACTGCACATTCTACTTTGACTCCTCCAAGGTGTGATAATGTTTTTAGTTTTTCACTTTCTTTTGCCGAGGCAGATTTCACCGTCGGCTTTCCTCAACCTTCGCAAGAAATCTTAGGCTCTCAGCAACAAAACTTCACAATATCTCTATATACTTTAAAAATATCACAACTAGAATCTTCCAGATTAAAGTCAAATATTTATCATACGAGTTTTCAAATAATCCCAGTCCTATTTCAGAATATTTCTGCTAAATTTCCCTTTACTCTGTACTGGAGCATAGGGTTTCAGTGTAATTACACTGGAAGGTTTTTAAATTTTTCCAGACGAAGGTTGTCAGTGGAGGTTCTAACAATCATCAACTGTGCCAATTCGCTACCATCAAAGGGCCCAGGGGTACTTGAAATCTTTATTTATACTCATCATAAAGATTTAGGTAAAGAGAGAGAAAAAAAATAAACCTGAAAACCTTAAAAAGATATCATCAGCCTTTCATGGAGTTTATTCTTCCACTAATGGCACAAGTGAGAACCAACTCCCAAATGTCTGCATCCCTACCCTACCCATTGAGGATGGCACAACATGATTAGAGTGGCCCAAGTGTAAGCCAAACCCGCTTGATGGGACTGAGAATATTACAAGAATACAATCATCCCCACCCTAATCACATTATGGGCAAACCGGACAGAATGCCGAGAGTCCTATCCACAAAACTAGACTCCCCTGGAATCCATAGTCTAGCCCAGCAAAATATTTCTGCCTAATATCTCTCAGGTCCGAACATTATCGGGCAGTTGATGGTCCTGCCACAGTTCCCACTATTTAGCTTCATATATAAATCCAGCCCCAGCGACTTGGGGGTTACCCAGGAACAAATACCTTGGGTTCAAGAGCCCCCTCACCACGTCAAGGTGGTCCCAATATGAGGGGGGCACTAAAGGGAGTGGAGATGAAACAACCCATTAGGATCCACCCCTCCAGTGACGACAGGTGACCCAGATTGACCTACCACTGCTGAGCATGTTGTTCCAGTAGAGACAGGAACTTCTGCGCTGCTTCTCTAAACCTGTTGATGCATGAATCCAAAAGGAAGACCCTCGCTGCTGCCATGTTTACTAGCATGTCCAGATACTTTACCCTCTGCTTGGGTATGAGAGCTGACTTCTCAAAGTTGATCACTACACTCAGGTAATTACAAAACTCAAGAAACCAATCTCTGTCCAGAAGCAATTGTGGCAACAAATTCATCAGGACCAGCAAATCATCCAGTTACTTCGAAAGACATATCCTGTGCGAATGAGCCCAAGACAAGATTAACAAGAACACCCAAGTGACCAACTGGGGAACGGTTGAGAGCCCAAAACAAAGTGCCTTGAACTAGAATACTGTCACCCCAAGGGTAAACAGTTACTTGGGAAGCAGCTGTAAACAAACCTGGAGACTGGTCTTTCATGACTTCCACAGAGCCTTTCTGGAGCATTGCATTCACCTCTCCCCAAAAGGCAAGGTCCTTCTGTGACCTGGGAATGTACATTAGAAATCAGACCAGATTGAGGGTGGGGGGGTGGCGAAGACTCAAAGGGTAGTAGATACCCTACCTGATAGATAAGTTGTTCAATGGCTTGACAGGAATCTCCCCAACCATTGGCAGCAAGCAGGGAGGAACACTGACCCCAGTGTCCTTCACTTGTCTTTCCCTTGCCCCCCCACCTGAAAAGAAAGAAGGATAAAAGGGGGGGGGGGGCTGCGCACCTTTCATATACTGGGGTAGAAGACACCTGGGTGCCCCTGTGAAGGGTCAAGGAAGTTTAGGACTTTCTCTGACCCAAAAAAGAAGGGCTGGTGAACAAGTTTGTTACTGTTGTCCATCTGAAGGCTGTTCACTGCTGCCTCCACCTCACCTCTAGCAAAGAGGGAAGAGGACCCCAGAACAGGCCCATTCCTAAGTATCAAAGCAGACTTGGGACCAACAAACCTAGAAATTTGAGACAGCACAGCATCTCTCCTCTTCAACACTAGGTTAGCACACAGGTTTGAAGGCTGCATCCTCCTTGAGTATATGGGTACCCGAAGAAGTGATCTTGGTCACTGACAGGACCTAAAGATTAATCAACGAGACTGGGTTGTGGAATACCTCCATGATAGTCATCATGTCAATGCCTCCGCCTACGAGAGGGAGACTCCTTCCACAGGGAGATGCTCCAGTGACAGACCGGAACACAAACTAGGCAGGTCCAGGTCAACCTGCTTGGTTGGCAATGGGCACTCAGTGGGAGGTATTTCCTCTGTTGAGCTAGGGCAGAGGAAGTGTCTTGCATGAACGTCTGGATCAGATATTCTCTTGCCAAGGACCAAGAGCAGCATCAAAATACGAAGGACTTAAATTTGGATGACTTCTTATCAGCCATCTGTGATGAAAAGGGTTAAGACTACCAATGGGCTAGTTTATGATATTAGGTTAAAAGTTTTTAAAAATTAATACTTCAGAAAGATTTCTGGGAGATGCTAAATAAAATATAAAAGAAAAGCATTTAAATATAAGCCGGGAGCTGTTAGAGATATGCACATGGACAATCTGTGTCAATGCAATGCTTCAAGTTCAGCATTACAATTCAATCTAATTTAAAAAGTTAATCATAAATCATTCTTTTACGGTTTAGCATAGCTATGACTTTACTGGCTGAGAGGTGGGTGATGTAGCACCAGGAACTCGTGGTGGAAGATCTGGAGGATGCTCAGGTCGATCAGGTATCTCTCCTCCAACTACCCCACCTGCTGCACCAGCAAGAGACAGCGAAGACTCATTTTTAACACTATACATAGCAGGTCGTAGCTCATAGTTCTTCACTCTGGAAAAAAAGTAATATACACAAACTATAAATAGTAGGTAACAGCCAATAAATAATGTACAGTTCATAAGAATCATATACAATGTAAACTTTTAAAATGTCATAGAAAAGACGAAAAGTAACTTAATGATTGTGACCAATGTAACCCTCACCATATTTCCTTTATTTAAGTAGCCAATAATTAACCTTTTTTATAAAAATAGAAAAGAATACAGAATTTTGACCAAAGACCAAGTTCTGGGGCCCATTAGGTAATTCAGCACTGAAAGGGAAATTGTCAGGAAGAAAGTTTGTCAGGAGTAACTGGAGGAAAACCTTGGAAAGTCAGATGGAAGAATGAGAATACAAACGGAGGTAGAGTAAAAAGAATGAAAGACATTGCAACTAAGGGCCAAAGGGACGCAAAGAACCCTAAGAAATGTACACCACATGAGATACACTGACAGCACTAAACCTCCATGGGGAGTAGTAAAGTTATAAAGGAAAAATAAAAACCATTGGCCAATGTATTCAGACTTTTGTATAATTCTTCCTCAGACATATGCAGGAGGATAACAAAAAGTTGTAATTTATGGTAAAATCAGGTAAATGGTAGGTACTCACCCCATTTTAGTAGACAATCTACCTATTCACAGAACTAGAAAATATAAATTTTCATAATAAAATTTATTATTTGGATACTTCCCTACTGTTAAAGTTAGCTACATCTCTGTGCCAATTAGGCAAGTTGGCATTCAAACAAAAAAAAAAACCGAATGGCTGCCCAGATGACTGTCTAGTTCACCTGTTCTCCACCAGGTGAGATTCAAATGTTTTAGCTCATGTTAGAATTCTCCTTGACAGCCCACTAAGTTGTGTGGAGGTTGGGTGGGGTCTACTTAACTAACATTGGGTTAGGTAAGTATCCAAATAATAAGTTTTATTATGAAAATTTATATTTCAGATGACTCTTACTTACTGTAAAATTTAGCCGTTTCCCACATTAAGAAGAGGACGGTGGGTGGTGCAACCAGACAAAAATCCGCTCAACCAATCAAGCTAAAGGTTTCTTGCATGAAACCAAAAACATTCTTACCTGATCTGGAATCCTTTATGGATTGCATTCAGGGAGCAAGGCTCTCTACATGTGCAGCAAAGAGCAGCTTGTGGAGAAAACCACTTCAATTCAGTCAGAATGAAACAGAAGCGACGTGACGGGACCCCTGTGCCTGGGTCCAAAAGCCCTATAAAATGAGCCACTTAAAATAACTACCTTTATGATATAAAGGCACGCCCCTATACAAAATTTGCCTTCATGCTCCCCAAAATATTAAAACCTGAGATTTAAACAAAAGAGCCTATAGGATTGCTCTTTCTTCTGTTCAGGAAAAGACTACCCACTATGTACTAGTAGAGGATTAAGGGCTTTACTGTTTTCAAACATGATTCTGCATGCTTAAGATAGTGAGTGGGTAAAAACCAAATTGCACTTCTACTGTGCCATATCAATCCTATCCTGAAGCGACAAATTGACATAACACTAAATGAAGTTACAACTGCTGCTCACATTATGAATGTTTACCTTCAACAAAGGTAGAAGATAAGGAGCTAGTTCTCATGCACTAGCCTAATCAGATACGTCACAGAGGACCATGTGTTCTGACAAAGATGTTCCAGGTTTCTAAATACACAAAAGAATAGGTTAACTTTGCCTCCTCCAAGCTTAACCTTTGACAAATGCATTGTGTGTTTTCTAAACCCACAAACAAAAAGTTAACTTTGCCTCCTGGCTTAACCACTGGCAGAGACAGCTAGGTTTTCTAAAACCACAAAACAAAAGATTAATTTTGTCTCTTCCAGGTTTAACCTTTGACAACGACATCTAGGTTTCCTAAAACCACAAAACAAAAGTTTAACTTTGCTTCTTCCAGGATTAACCTTTGACAAAGGTGTTTCAGGTTTCTAAAAGGATAACTACCTCCTCCAGGCTTAACCTATCTGATTAAGTTTAACTGCCCCAACAGGAAAGAGAAGTGTTTCCTCTTCTTCTCCACAAAGGAGGTTACATTGGAATTCTTACAGTTCTCTGTAAAACGTAGCCTTGACATCACCCTCAGCTAAGGCAGAAAGATAAAATAGCATTCCCTTTACCAGAGCTTGAAGTAGATAGCCTGCAATAATTTTGCTCATTAACTGCCAAGAGTGCTAAATAAAAGGTTTCATTGTACATAATTCCGATAAAGTTTAGACCTGCATCTAATCTCCAGAGAGAGACTGATACCGAGATGAGGGGGCATCAATCTCAACACGTTAAGTGGCTTATCCTCAGCGAGTTCTAAAAGCACATGCTGCAATACTGAGGAAAATATGGAACAATAACTTTGAAAGTAAATGGCAAAAAAGTCTAACTATCTCTATGAAAGCAGAAAAACACTGATGTCTACATGGTTCCACAATACACAGAAAGCTGCTCCTGACAAAGCCACAGCTGTTTTCCACATGATTAAGGATAGGTCATGCAATAACTTGAAAATCCCCTTAATGGGTGGGGACATTCTAGCATCTCCATGCAGTTAAGGAGATGCGTAAGTTAGTGGAAGTACATGGAAGTGTATAGTAGTCTGATTGATTTCCTCTTAAGGGGGCCGGCCAGCTAATGCCATTCTTTAAGGACAGGACTTTGATATTCATACCACTTAATAAGGTGACTTGGGACATCTCCAAACCCCATATGATTTTCGCCTCTGACCTTCGGTTTTGTGACGCCAGGGCGATTTATCCCGAAAATAACCATTTTTCAAATTCTATCTCCTCCCTTGATATTTAATATTAAGACCCTGGATTACTACCATATATAGACCTGATGTAGACCTCCAATCAAATGAGGAGTTTTTTTTCTAAAAGTAATTTTTTTGCTAGATATGAATTTTTCATTATGGTAAAAAAATAAACCCTATATATTAGGAAAACAAAATTTATAAAAAAAAAGACAAAACAAAAATTGGAAAAAAGGGCTTCATTTGATTGTTCTATAATGTCTTTCTGAGTTATATACTAAATTCCAATGTTATAGCTTTAAAACTAAGTGAGAAGATAGATTTTGAAGGTCAATAACTACAGTTTTGAGATACGAGCGTTCAAAGTTTTTCTTCGTATTTTTATAACGACAATGTTAATAAATAATGATTATTATGAATGTATATTTCTTTTTTGTGTATTAACCCTCTTACGCCGATTGGACGTATTAAACGTCGAGTCAAAATGTCTCCCGTATGCCGATTGGACGTATCATACGTCGGCTCAAAAAAGTTTTTTTAAAAATTCGCGGAAAAATACTTATAGGCCTACCAGCCGAAAACTTTTGTATCACGCGCCTTGGGGGATGCTGGGAGTTCACGGATCAAGGCGTTGTTTTTGTTTACAATCGCTATGCACAGGCGCGCAAGCGCGAATTTCTTTCTTATCGCACTAAAAAAGTATCAGTGACACATCTCGGAAATTATTTCGTCACTTTGACATAATTTTTGCACCATTTTAAATTATCCTTTACATGAAGTATTATATATGAAAATGTGCGCAATTTCATGTAAAATACAACAATAAAATACTCATGATTGTAGCTTTTATCAGTTTTGAAATATTTTCATATAAATAACGATAAGTGCAAAAATTTCAACCTTCGGTCAACTTTGACTCTACAGAAATGGTCGAGAAACGCAATTGTAAGCTAAAATTCTTATATTATAGTAATATTCAATCATTTTCCTTCCTTTTGCAACTAATTGGACGTCTCTACCACAATATTTCGATTTATGGTGAATTTATGAAAAAACTTTTTCCTTACGTTCGTGCGATAACTCTTCCGATAAATTTTTTCGTGCGATTGTCCTAATGTTTGCACCCTTTTAAATTTGCCGTTACATAAAGTTTTATATATGGAAATGTGCGCAATTTCATGCACAATACAACAAAAAACAACCCATGGTTGTAGCTTTTATCAGTTTTGAAATATTTTCATATAAATAACGTTAAGTGCAAAAATTTCAACTTTCGGTCAACTTTGACTCTACCGAAATGGTCGAAAACGCAATTGTAAGCTAAACTCTTATATTCTAGTAATATTCAATCATTTACCTTCATTTTGCAACAACTTGGAAGTCTCTAGCAGAATATTTCGATTTATGGTGAATTTATGAAAAAAAAACATTACGTTCGCGCGGTAACTCTTCCGAAAAAATCAGAATTTTTTTGTGCGATTGTCGAAATGTTTGCACCATTTAAAATTAGCTGTTACATAAAGTTTTATATATGAAAATGTGCGCAATTTCATGTAGAATACAACTAAAAATGATTGAAGGTCGTAGCTTTTCCCTTTTTATGAAAATTTGCATATAAAATCCCAATAAATAGAAAAAAAACCACGTTCGGTCAAATTTGACTCTACCGAAATAGTTGAAAAACGCAATTGTAAGCTAAAACTCTTACGGCCTAGTAATATTTCATCATTTTTCTTCATTTTGAAACAAATTTGAAGTCTCTAAAACAATATTGTGATTTATGGTGAATTTTTGAAAAATATATTTACCTTCACTCCGCGCCGATTCGCGGCCGCAAGTCTCCGAAATACGTACATCGCATTATCCTAATATTTGCTCCTTTTCATATTAGCCTTTTTATAGAGTTTCATATATCAAAATGTGCGCAAATTCATGAAGAATACAATAAAAAATAATTGAAGGTTGTAGCTTTTTCCATCTTCGAAATATGTGCATATAAAAAATATATATATATTAAAATTTCGACATTCGGTCAAATTTAACTCGTCCGAAATGGTCGAAATATGCAATTCTAATCTAAAACTCTTACAGTATCGTAATATTCAATCATTTGTCTTAATTTTGAAACAAATTGGAAGTCTCTAGAACATTATTTAGAATTACGGTGAATTTTTTAAAATAACATTTTTTTACGTCCGCGCGTACGAATTCGTACATCATTTTGTGATAATATTTTTTCCGGTGTTGCTTTTATTGTTTTTACTATGTATTATATATCAAAAGGATTGTAATTTAGTGTACAATACAATGAAAAAAAAAAGTAACTCGTTAGCTTTGACCGTTTTTTTGCACAGCGTGATTTGAATACAATTATCTATGAATTTTTTTTTTCGCTACCATATATCGCATTATTTACATATGATAATGATATTATTTTTCATTTCTGATGATTGCATACTAAACTTCAGGCAATGAAAAAAAAATGAGCCAAAAATGAACTCTTAATCTTCAAAACTAAGCGCGCTGTGATTTTTTGAAAAAATTATTTTTTCCGCTTCCGCGCTCACTCCAAACCGGCGCCGGCATACAGGAGAGGTTTTGATTTTTAGGGCTTCGGCGTAAGAGGGTTAATAAACCAAAACTATCTTATTTATCATAATTTAATCATAAATGAAGATCCCTTTCCTCATATACTGTAGCTTGGGGCACTGCCTCAGGCAAGACGGGGCACTCCTTCCTACGCAACTCTCTCTCTCTCCTTCACTAACTCTGCTTATTACGGCGAATTTTCTTCTTCTGTATGTTACCTAGATGTTTTCCTAGTATTTTCCGTTTTGGCATAATGAAATTCTTGCCGAAACAAAAATAAACAAACATAAATGCAAGAGAATGTCAAGAGGTGAAATTCGAAGATGACAAATATACAAGAATTGGGTTTGTCTCATGCTAATGGACCCTTCCCACCTTGTAAGGGAAGGGATGGACATATGCTTCTATACCCTAATGAAAGGAAACAGAACGGAGCTCAGTAATATGGCTTACCTGCATTGACCGCCCTTTTCAGCATGTGATGACTGCAACTCTCAGTCCATAGGAAGAGAGAAGCATGGAGAGGAAGAGAAGCCAGTCACACTCAATCACACTCATTCATATGGTTACACAAGGCGAGATGCAACCTTGTCCAGTTAGAGGAGCTGGGTAAGCTATACAACTTGCTGAGCAGCCACAATGGGTCCCAAAACCAGGAGGTGAAGGTGGTCTGAATACCTGTGAAACCAACAGGTTCTTGCAGAACGCAAGGATAGGACCAATACCTCTGACTTCATGGGCTCTCGGATGAAAGGCACCAGTGTCGGACTTCCCAAGTATGCTTCCCTGATCACCTCACGAAGCCAAAGAGATAGTGTTCTTGGACACCTCTTTCTTGGTCACTCCAGTGCTAACGAAGAGGCTTCGACACTCAGGCCAGTAATGACAAGTTCTCTTCAGATAGTACCGTAGCACTCTAACATGACAAAGTAGCATCTTGTTTGGGTCATTACCACAAAAGTCCTCTAGGAAGGGGATCATAAAGGATTCGAATCTATCATTCGGGACCAAAGGATTGTGAGTCTTCACTATGAATCTGGGACAAAATAGAGCGTTAGAGGTCCCCATCCCCTCGAGTGTTTGACATTATAAGAAAAACAGTAAAGCTCACCTACTCTCTTTATCGATGGCAAGGCCAGCAAAAAGACAGTCTTAAGGGTCAGATCCCTGTCTGACAACTCTCAGGGAGGCTCATAAGGTTCAAGAGTCAAGCTCCTTAAGACAAGAGTCACATCCCACTCAAGAGGCCTGAGTTCCCTGGGTGGGCAAGACCTCTCAAAGCTCCTTATAAGGAGAGTGATTTCTATAGAAGAGAAAATATCCACTCCTCGCAGTTTCAGGACCAGGGCCAAGGGGGACCTATAGCCCTTAACTGTAGAGACAGAGAGGAGCTTCTCTCGGCAAAGAAAGACAAGGAAGTCCGCGATCTGTTGAAGAGTGGCTCTGGGTGGAGAGAGATTCTATCCATGACACCAGCCACAGAAGATGGACCACTTTCCCTGGTATACTGCTGCAGAGGACTTTCTGAGGTATCCTGCCATCTCTGTTGCTGCTCAGTGAGAAAATCCTCTCGCTCGCAAGAGATGGTGGATAACTGTCAGCTGTGAAGACACAGACTGTACTGCCGAGTGGTAATCGCTCTACGTGAGGCTGACACAGAAGTTTGTGCCACGGGGAGTCTCTCACAGTGCCTTGGAGAAAAGAGCCAACAGATCAGGATACCGAACCACCAGAATCATCCAAAGATTGCTGGTGACCAGCACTCTGCTGATCACCTTGCGAAGCAGACAGAATGGGGGAAAGGCGTAAACTTTGAGGTTGTCCCACAGACGTTGGAACGTGCCCTCTGCAGCTGCCCATGGGTCTGGCACCATG
This sequence comes from Macrobrachium nipponense, assembly GCF_015104395.2. Classification (NCBI taxonomy): domain Eukaryota; kingdom Metazoa; phylum Arthropoda; class Malacostraca; order Decapoda; family Palaemonidae; genus Macrobrachium; species Macrobrachium nipponense. The sequence goes on from NC_087201.1 coordinate 103,644,453, forward strand.
GGAAAGAAAACTGTGAGTTTTCTGTTGTGCCGGGTGGCGAATAGGTCTAACACTGGATGCCCCCATAGGTCAAACTGGTCTACCACTGGACGCCCACATAGGTCGAAAGGCCTTTCCGCCACGTCTGGGTGTTAAGACCATTCTGTCCCAATCACCTAATTCTGGCAGCTGAGCTTGTCTGCCACTACATTACTCTTGCCTAGAATGTACCTGGCCGATAGCTCTACTGAGTGAGCTGCAGCCCACTCGTGCACCTGCACTGTCAACTGATGCAACGGGAGAGACACTAGGCCCCCCCTGTTTGTTGACATGCCACTAACATGGTGTTGTCGCTCATCAACATCATAGTGTCCCATCACTCGATCCCAGAACTCTTGGAGGGCTAAGAAAGCTGCCTTGAGTTCCAGAATGTTGGTGTGAAGGTGCTTGTCGTGTCGATTCCACACTCCTGCAGTCAGCAACTCCTCCAGGTGTGCGCCCCAGCCCTCATTCGATGCGTCCAAGAACAGAAGAATGTCCGGAGGGGGAGTGTGCAACTCCACTTTTATGTTTCGGTGATAGGTGGGCTCGACTAGAAGGGCAGAAGATATCCCTCCCGAAGGACATGCACCATGTTGCCCAATGGCTCGCCAGGCACTCCAACACCAATGGCAGCAACTGAGGAGGAATACCGCCCCTAGCATTTCCCTCTCTTACTCTTTCGCTTACCTCCCTTCTCGTGAGTGAAGGGGGGCTGTTGTTTCCCTTTCGGAGTGAAGGGGGGCTGTTGTTCCCCTTTCGGAGTAAAGGAAGAAGGCTGGGTCTTTCCTCGCCGCACCTTTGAAGGAGGAGTCTTCTCGGAGGAGGAGGAAGAGCTAGCTTGGCTCGAGGGCCTAGCTGCAGTTGCACAAGACAGCCTGGATGTCTTAGCAACTGCCTGGTGGACGAGGTGACCGCTGTCTTCAGCTCTATGCTTGTCTATCTCAGCTTCCACTATCTCTCTAAGGAAGAGAGAGGAGGAACCCTGCAACAGTCCGTTTCTTAAACCCAGTGCTGACTCTGGGCCCATACCTGGCTATACAAGTTAGGACAGTGTTCTTCCTCCTAAGAACCAGATTAGCCCACAGGTTTGCCATCTGGTAGGCCAGGTAGGAAACAGCCCTACCTCCAGACTGACAGTCTCCCAAAAGCCTAATCTTCCCCAAGAACTATCAGTCCCGAAGAAGCAGCAACTTTGGATACTGTGAGGGACCACATATCCAGCCAGGAGACAGCCTAGAAAGCTGCCATAGCAGTAGCCTCCAAGGTCGTTGCCTCATGCTGCGTGAACCATAGGTTCTAAGAAGGCGCTGCAAAGGCAAGCTGGGAGTTAGGCACACTAGCTCCAGGTCAACCTGTTTGGTTGGCAAAGTGTTCTCTGAGGCCATGTAGAATCACCTCTGTCAAGGTAGAGGAGGGGGAAGCAACTTGTCCAATCTGTTGGTCCTAAGTGAATTCTCTAGTCCCCAGACAAGATTATTCACCTGCTCCAACATGCCTTCAGACAAGGAAGACCAAGGTAACCCCACAGAAGCTCTGGGTTCCTTCATAGGACCCCAGAATGACTCCAACTGTGAAGGGCAGTCAGAGGGAGATACCATCGATCCTTCCATAGGTGACTGTGCTGACAGATCAGCGCAATGACCTCTGTGCAAAAGACATCTGAATCTCAGGAGTGACTGCATCCTGGGGAGAAGGACTGTCAAGGCCTTCCAGGATGAGTCCCGCCCTCGATCCTCTTCCCTCAGAAGGAAGAGCCTCAACAGATCCCCTATGATCTCCTCAAACCACTTAAGCATACGACCTCTCGGGTCCTAAGACTGTGCCAGGAACATAAACTTTCATGGCCAAACCATGAGGAGAACAATCCTCACAGTTCCCCCTGGTGGCCTTGCTCCTCCCGGTGTATCCTGAGGAAGTTGAAAGGACAGGTGAGAAAGATCTGACGCTCATGCTCCCACTTAGTCTGCTAGCAAAACTAGCAGATGGAGCGGGCTGCAAACAATCACCAACCGACAGTGATGATCAACTCACAGTCTAGAGGAGTGTTCTCCCTCTGGAGAAACACTCCCCCAAGAACAGTAACGATGCTCTCGCACGTCAGGAGAAGTGCTATGCGACACTTAGACCATTTGTCGATTTGTCAGGTAAAGAATAGTGTTCACCTGCGTGACAAGAGCGAGTACTATCTTCATGATGAGTCAGTCCCCGAAGAGGCTGAAACCTCTCGAGAAGACTGAACGGGGGACCTCCTACTGTTCGCCGTGTGCACGGTCCTGCGAGACCGTCACATCGCCCCTTGGAGCCAAACATCGGTAAGGCGAGAATCACCTGAACAACTCACCCCTTCCCTCTGCACCATGCTCGAGTTATGACAGCAAGCCGACTCAGCATCACCAACTCTAGCTGTACGCTCATCAGTAGATATACATGGACTGGGGAAAATCCACGAACAAGAACCCGAGACGGTTCCAGTCCTAGAGGCAGAAGCTCTCGGACTAGGTGCAGAAGTACAAGCTGGGGCATAAACTTCTGTGGTCCCCACACTGCGTGCCCCTTGGGGTGATGAGGAAGTTCCCATTCCTGAAGGAATGGGAGGACCAGCAGAGTGGTGAGACAGACCCTTAGAAGTCCCAGATTGAGACTTCTTGGGGGGTGGGAGACAACCTCCTTCTTCTTCTTCTTCTTTGGTAGAGGGGCCTTGGAAGAAGTGAAGGAGGCAGCAGACGATGATAAAGACGAAGACGAGGAGGAAGATGACAACACCTTTCGCTTCTTCTTGAACTTCTTCATCAGCTTCCTCAGAGCGGCAGTCAAATTCCACATCCAGGGTGCCAGTGAAGTGGCTGCCAACACAGCAGGCTCCAGGACAGCTGGGACCGGGGGCGCCAACACCACAGCAGCACTCCCACAGTCAGGGATGAGACAGCAACAGGCGTGGGCATGAAGAGAGGTGGCAGGTCCAGTGGAGATGGTCTCTGGGGCCGATCATAAGCAGCTGGGGGAGAGAAAACTGCGCAACCTGGAGGAGGAGGCAGAAATGATTCTGCCCTCAATGTATGTGGCACTGACGACACGACAACTGAGGGTGTTACCGTGGTAACGTGTTGTTATGCACTAGGTGAGGTGGTCTCACATACCTAGGTACGGACAAAGTCGTCGCTGCCCCCGCAGCTGCCCCATGAGTCACAGGAGCTGACGATAAATGTTCCATCAGCCCCTGGAGAGACAGAGTGCCAAGCAAGCCCAACTTCACCCAAGCCAGTTGCAAATCCCCAAATGAGGAGACAGACACACCTGAGGGAGCAAAAGTCGGGTTAGTGGGAGGAGTTCCTACTCACCCCAAAGGAGAAAAATCCTCTCCGGAGCGAGCAGAAACCCACAAGTACAACTCAGAGTTGATGAATCAAATGAAAAAGCAGGAGGAGACATTTCCCCCAAAGGAGCAAGATGGGGAGGCTTACGCAGTGGGAGGAAAGAAGACAGAATTACGAACGGGGTGGTCAGGGGCATGTAACCCTCCAACGAAGCCTTGGAAGGCTTCTCTCGAGATTGTTTCCTCCCCTCGTATGTCCCCACTGCTCTGCCGACCAAGAGATACAAGTTCACAAGGATTATCATTATACACTCACACCCTCGGCACTTTACACAGAGGACGTGAGGATCTACCTCAATTTTTGATCGGAAGCCACCACACTTCCTGCCCCCACTCCAGGGCAAACACTTGCAAAAATGGGGGGCGATTCGGGTTATCTGAGTCTTGGGTTTGCATAATAATATAATAATTAAGCAAACAAAGCACAAACATAGAAAAGAGAAAACACAGAAAGATATCACAAAGTTTGATTCTCATACGTCAACGATGGGCAGAGAGCAAAAGCATGTCTGCATACCACGGCGGCCGAAAGCAAAGTGGAATGTTTACGTCCAGTCAGGCGGGACTCCCAACTATCAGAGAAGCAGTTAATGCCTAACTACCTTGTTGTTATTCTTTTACGACTGATTTCCAGCCTACGCTGAAAGTAATTCCTTATGTAAAGGACCGAGGGTTTGTATAACATATATGAACAATTTAATTTTCTTGTATAGCATATCTTCAATATTTCTAATGGATGACTACACAAAATTTTGCTGTGAAAACAGAAGCATTGTTTTGAAAGAAAAATCTGTTTGTTGGGTGATTTGGCTACATATCCCATACCTGACAAGGATTTGGACCCATCAGAGTATACTGCATGATGTGGACCTTAATTTAGTATATGTTCTATTCAGTGTTGTTCAAGATATTCTGAAGTAAAGTGTAAGTATATACTTTTCATATGAATATTTAAAGTGTGTGTACAACCTCATATCTGATGCATAGTCTGAGGAGGGGATAACTATCTTACTGGAGGAAATTTTATATTGATATTTGTTGACTCAAACAGGCTATTGCCTCTAAATGGGAGAGGTGCTAATTTATTGTTAATAAATATATCTCTTTGATCCAAAACTCTCTTGTTAGTAAATCACTCACTAGTATTTTTACTGCACTACACATAATCACTGTATATATATTCGCATATCATGCGACTTTTGAAGACCTAATTTTGGAGCTAATTATAAAGGGGTCACATCATACATGAGATACAAAATTTGAGTACGTAATACATATTTTTATCATATGATAAAATACAAACATAATGGATATGCATTTTTTCCATTGGATCTTTTAAAAAGTTATGATTTACTTCACGGCATCCAATAATATTATATCATGCGACTTTTGATGACCTAATTTTGGAGCTAATTTTAAGGGGGTTGCATCATACATGAGATATAAAATTTGAGTATGTAATAATCACATATTCGTATCGTATGATAAAATACAAACTTAATGGATATGCAATTTTTCCATAGATCTTTTAAAAAGTTATGCTTCACTTCACTGCATCCAATAATATGTATTTTCATATTACTGTTTGTATTATAAAATACAAACATAGCAACCAATGCTTTGGTTTGGAAATCAGCAGAGGGTGATTGCGAGGTAAGTTTGTTTTGTTGTATCTAACTCAAATCAAAGGGACTTTCTTGCTTCTAGTTAGCGCAAATGAATCTCAAGATACTATATATGGAACATGGTTATTATACGTTATGCAGTGGTCCCCATATTCGTGGGGGATGCGTACCAGACCCCCCACAAATGGTTAGAACCCGCAAATAGTTAGAACCCCCATAAAAATGCTTAAAACCTCCCATTTTGTTAGTTAAAGCTCAAGAAAACCCACTAACAATTTTTATACCAGTTTTTTTTATGGTTTTATGACAAAAAGTGCATTATATGATGAAATTGATAAAAAAAAAAAAAAACAGGAATTTGTGGATATTTCTCATAGAAAAATACAGCGAATGGGCAAATTTTCCGAGAATAATGAGGGGAAATGTTCCCAAGAGAAATCCACGAATTTGTGAGTTTGCGAATCCGGAAAGCGGGAATACAGGGGTCCACTGTACCAAGTGTTTTCCAAGTTGAAATATTTTGCATAAACAAAAATCAACAGATTCCGTTGAATATTTTTACTTGCTCTCATCAGAATGCTACGAGCTTTACATATCTTCTATTGGAGTGAAAACAATAAAATATGTTCTTTCATGCCCAATACTTTTGATAAAAACTTTTCTCTCTCAAATTTTGTTTATGGTCAAGTTTGAAGGTACTATCCGAAGTTTGCGAGTTTCATCCACGTTGCTGATGCATGATAATAGTCATTAGCAAACCAACATTCTTTCCTTAACTTCAGCTAAAACTTACAGATAAAATTTAGCAGTACAGGCGGCCCTCGGTAAGTGGCAGGGGTTCCATTCCTGACCGCCAACGCTAAGCGATTTTCGACGCTAAGCGATTTTAAAGCCTACGGCCGCCGCACACCTTCTTTCAAAATTCTAGACCAGTCAAACGGCGCCATAATCCCACAATGGCGCAATAAGTAAAATTATATTTATGTAGTACTATAGAATTTACAATACAGTAGTACTGTACAGTACATTATAGTATTATAAATACTGTAAAGTGAAAAAGCCTAGCTTTAATCCTTTGGGTGTCTAGAGTATGTAAAGATATAACGTAATAAGGTTTTATACAGTGTACAGGTAGCTGTAGTGTTCAAGTTACAATAATTTATCTTACGATAATCTGATTTTATGAGAGACCAAATTGCAATAGCCTAATTTTATCCCATCTTATAGTTACACAAGTTCAAAAAAAGAGAATGATGAAAGTATGGTTTTAACGTTATACCTGTTGCATAAACATGTACAGCCATGAACAACCAAACGAGACACAACTTTTTTTTCTAAGTAGTACAACCGAATTGGATAACATCCGTCTGGCTTGTATTTCAATCATCATACTATAGTACACTATTACCGTAGTTGTTATAAATGGCGTTATGTATAATACAACTGAGATATCTTAATGTAATAACTTTATTTACTATAGATCAAAGATCAATATAGATCAAACATCAATCGGGAAATATACTGTTATATTTAAACCTAGTTATAACTGAAGCTGAGAAAACTGTTCAAGCTGTTAATGACTATTATCATGCATCGGCAACAAGGATAAAACTCCAGTAAACGTATGCCATCAAACACAACCGTAGATAAAATTGAGATAAAATCCTTTTAATCAAACCTACTGTGCTTGAAAGAACACATTTTACTGTTGGTTTCACGCCGATATAAGATAAATACCGTAAAGTTCGTATTACCATTATATAAAGGAAAATTGCGAACGGAATCACGTAATCTGTTTAAAAAAAAATAGTTCACAATCACAACGAGACCTATTCAATTCATATTTCCACCTAAAAACATGTCGTATAAGGAAAAATAACCTTGTCTCATTAAAGTCAAGTATCCAGATATTCGTTTATGCTAACTAGAAGCAAGAAAATTCGCTCAGAATTACGTTAAATATGGCGAAACAAACTCGTATTAGCCATCAACTGATTTCAAACCAAAACATTGGCCGCTCCGCAGAATACTGGCTTAGATTTGCCGTAGCATTTTATAATACAATAATATGAGAATACATGCAATATTATTGGATACAGTGAAGTAATGTATAACTTTTTAAAGGATTTATGGAAAAGATGCATAATTAATAAAATAACACCACGCATTTTTCGGAACAGTGGCGGACAAGAACGAACATGAAAAAACATCCTCTAACAACATGGAGGGTAGTTACAAAAGCTGCCTTAATTTGTATCATATTTATGTACAAAAATAAAAATACCCTATATGTAAAATATTTTCATACACATTTTAAACTTAAAAGCATGAACATTTATAAAATTTACACATCGATCGCTGAATTAGCACTCGTTTAAACTCGATATTTTCGGAAGAGCGGCAGGCGGCGGCTTACAAGAACAAACATGAAAAAACATCGTATTGGATAATGTGAAGGGCAGTTTCAAAAGCTGCTTTTGTATCATATTTCTGCGCAGAAATAAAAATACTCTATACGTAATACATTTTGATACACATTTAAAACATAAAAGCATGAACATTTATAAAATCAACACATCGATCGCTAAATTTGCAATTTTTTAACTCGATATTTTCAGAAGTGTCAGGCGGCGGCTCACAAGAAAGAACATGAAAAAACATCCTCTTTGATAATATGAAGGGCAGTTTCAAAAGCTGCCTTTGTATCATATTTCTGTGCAGAAATAAAAATACCCTATACGTAATAAATTTTCATACACATTTTAACCCTTAAACGCCGAAAAGCGGTAAAATAAAAATTGTCTCCCGTATGCCGGAGGTGTTTCAGAGTGAGCGCGGAAGTGGAAAAAATATTTTTTTCAAAAAATCACAGCGCGCTTAGTTTTCAAGATTAAGAGTTCATTTTTGGCTCCTTTTTTTGTCATTGGTTGATGTTTAGTATGCAACCATCAGAAATGAAAAAAATTATCATTATCATATATAAATAATGCGATATATGATAGCGCAAAAATGAAATTTCATATATAATTGTATTCAAATCGCGCTGTGCGCAAAACGGTTAAAGGTAACAAGTTACTTTTTTTTCGTTGTAATGTACACTAAATTGCGATCATTTTGGTATATAACACATTGTAAAACGATAAAAGCAACACAGAGAAAGTATTATCACAAAATAATGCATGACTTTGTAACGCGTGGACGTAAACAATATTTTTTTCAAAAAATTCACCATAAATCCTAAATCATTGTCCTAGAGACTTCCAATTCTTTCAAAATGAGACAAATTGATGAATATTACTATAATGTAAGAGTATTAGCTTACAATTGCAGTTTTCGACCATATCTGAAGAGTTAAAGTGACCGAATGTCGAATTTTTTTATATATTTTATTTAATATGCAATTATTTCGGAAATTAGAAAAGCTACAACCTTTAAATATTTTTTGTTTTATCTACATGAAAATTGCACATTTTTCATATATAAAACTCTATGAAATGCCCTAATATGAAACGGAGCAAATATTCCGAGAAGGGACGTACGCATTTCGGAGATTTGTGGCGGAGAATCCAAGCGGTGGAGGGAAAGGAAAAAAGTTTTTTTTTTTTTTTTTTTTAATTCACCATAAATCTAAAATATTGTGCTAGAGACTTCGAATCTGTTTCAAGATGAAAGATAAATGACTGAATATTACTAGAATGTAAGAGTTTTAGCTTTACAATTTACGTTTTCGACATTTCGGTAGAGTCAAAGTTGACCCGTCCCGAAACGTGGTTTTTTTTTTTTCTATTTCAGGCGGTCCCCGGGTTACGACGGTTTTTTCCGGCTTAACGAGGTTCCGAGGTTACGACGCTTTTCTTAAATATTCAATGGAAAAAATCCGTCCTGGGTTACGACGCTTGTTCGAGGTTACGACGGGGAACTGCGTTCCGACCTTCGAAGGTCCGTTAAACGACGCTTTTAAAAAATCATACTATGATAAAAAAATCCTTTATAGTTTAGCACAGTATATTAATAAAAATAAGTTTCTGGTTAGATTACAACAAAATTTTTGAGGTTATGTTATGATGATTTTCGACACTTTTTATATGTCGTATTTTTCTATGATTTTTAGTGACGCTCATATGCGGAAACTAGTTTCCAAGAGCGAATGAATACATACTAGCTTGCGGTGCGCAAAGTTTTTCATATAAAACAGTCCAAAAGCACAAACATGAAACAAAAAAATCAATTGCTTGTTTCCAGTAATAATAACAAAACGAAGTTTCTGGTTAGATTACAACGACGAGAGAGAGAGAGAGAGAGAGATGGATAGGAGAGAGAGGAGAGAGAGAGGAGAGAGAGAGAGAGAGAGAGGTGTCATCCGACGCTCCGAGTTAAGGACAGAGAAGTGTTCGTTTCGTTAAACCGCCTCTGACTCATGCCAGTAAATGTTTTTTTGTGATACTAAAAATATAAGCCTATTTTAAAGATACGTTTTACTTTAAATTAGTCTATATGATACGTAAATAGTAATCAACTGTTCTTGTAGCCCTCAAGATTTGGCAAAATCGAAAGTAAGTATCCAAAGAGAGATTATCCAGTTACACTGGAACCTTGACATATGAATTTAATTTGTCCGTTTACCCATCGTCGTATAAAATCAAAAACGTTGTATCTCCAAGCATTTTTTGCCCATTTAAAAATAATGTACGTAATATGTATTAATCCGTTCTAGCGGTATGAAACCACACCTAAACACAGCTAAATTACATATAATAATACACAATTTATACACAAATAAACGAAATTAATAACACACATAATGATTTAAAATAACAGCAAATGTGATAAATGATAATAAATGTTAATAAAATCAATTAAAAAAAAAGAAAGGATTTTACTTAACACAACGAAAGATGACGTGAGGCCAGCAGGGGGAGGAGGTTAGGGAAGGGTGGCAGGAACGATTTGTTCTCTTTTTTTATTACGTATGTACACTAATAACTACATAATAAACACAATGAAAATAACATTGCTAAACTAATTTTTATTTTTTTTTATTTTAATCAGTTTGTGTAGTTTTAGAAATAATGGTGATGCCTTTGGAAGTTTATTGCTTTGCTATAAAATTTTCAGGTTTTTTGCGCTTCCATCGAAATCATTTTCTGGGTTTTTTCTTATCACCTGCTTTGTCTTTAGCTTTGAGACCCCATGGTTAATAATAAAATAGACAAAATAACACGAAAAATAGCGCAAATACAACGAACTAAACAACGACGTGTTAACATGCAGCACCAACAAACAAACAGACTGAACGCCATTTATCGGTTTCGCCCTATACAACTAACACTCATCGCAAAATCGTCTCAAATATTTCGTTGTATATCAAAGCTTATATTTTCGCAAAATTTTCTGTGTATCTCAAAAACATTCGTATATTAGGGCAATCATGTCAAAGTTCCAGTGTAATTTGATCAGAGCGAAGAGAGAGAGAGAGAGAGAGAGAGAGAGAGAGAGAGAGAGAGAGAGAGAGAGAGAGAGAGAGGAGAGAGAGAGAGAGACAGAGAGAGACGCCTTTGCAACAATGGTCACCGTTCTCGGGGATTGACGTAACATTTATTTGTTTATTTCTGAACAGATAGGACAGAGAAGTGTTCGTTTCATAAACGGCCTCTGACTCTAGCAGGAAATGTTTTGTTGATACTAATATATAAGCCTATTAAAGATACGTTTACTTTAATTAGTCTATATGATACGTAAATAGTAATCAGCTGTTCTTGTAGCCCTCAAGATTTTGCAAAATCACTCAGGTTGTACATAAAACTTCAAGAATGTAGTGTCACCAGAGGATTAAACAATAGTTTTTACTTCAAGAACCAGCATTCTTTTTATGAAAATAACTCCAGGTTGTACATAAAACTACAGGAAACACATGTAGTGTAACAAGGATTAAAAGTAAGGTTTTTTATAACTTTTTATTAGTTTAGAAGAACATATTTCCAAGCGTCGTTCCGCTTACGACGATTTTCGGCTTACGAACGCGTCTCAAGAACGGAACCCCCGTCGTAAACCCAGGGACTGCTGTATTGTGATTTATATGCAAATATTTCGAAAATGAGAAAAGCTACAACTTCAATTATTTTTGGTTGATTCTACATAAAATTGCGCACATTTTCAATATATAAAACTTTAGTAACGGCTAATTTATAATGGTGCAAACATTACACAATCGCACGTATGATTTTTTTCGGAAGAGTTACCATAATCGAATATTGTGCTAGAGACTTCCAATTTGTTGCAAAAATGAAGGTAATGATTGAATATTGCTAGGAACATAAGTGTTTTAGCTTACAATTGCGTTTTACAAACCATTTCGGGTAGAGTCAAAGTTGACCGAGGTTGAAATTTGGCACTAATCGTATTTATATGAAAAATATCTCAAAAACTGATAAAAGCTATAATCATGAGTATTTTGTTGTTTGTATCTACATAAAAAATGCGCACATTTTTTATCTATATACTCCAGGTAACGGCTAATTTTAAAATGGTGCAAACATTACCACAATCGCATGTACGTGTATGATTTTTTTTCGGAAGAGTTTACCGCGCGGACGTAACGAAAAAAGTTTTTTTGATAAATTCACCATAAATCAAAATATTGTGCTAGAGACTTCCAAGACGTTGCAAAATTAAGGTAAATGATTGAATATTACTAAAATATAAGAGTTTTAGCTTACAATTACGTTTTTCGACCATTTAGGTAGAGTCAAAGTTGACCGAAGGTTGAAATTTTGGCACTTATCGTTATTTATATGAAAATATCTCAAAACTGATAAAAGCTACAATCATGAGTATTTTTTAGTTGTATTCTACATAAAAATGCGCACATTTTCATACATAATACTCCATGTAATGGTTTATTCAAAATGGTACAAAAATTATGTCAAAGTGACGAAATAATTTCCGAGATGTGTCACAGATACTTTTATTGCGTAAGAAAGAAAATTCGCGCTTGCGCGCCTGCGTAACGATTGTAAACAAAACAACACCTTGATTTGTGAACTCCCAGCATCCCCCAAGGCGCGTGATTCAAGAGTTTTCGGCTGGTAGGCCTAAAAGTATTTTTCTGCGAATTTTAAAAAAAAACTTTTGTATGCCGAGCTAAAATACGTCCAGTCGGCACCCGAGAGACAAAAATGTCGACGTAAAATATGTCCAGTCGGCGTTTAAGGGTTAAACATAAAAGCATGAACATTTATAAATCGACACATCCATAGCTAAATTTGCACTTATGTAACTCGATATTTTTGACATAGAACAGCGTCAGAGGCATATATTTTACCTTAATACCTATGTACTCACTCTCCATAAAATTTGTTAATATCATTTGCGCTGTTGACCAAAAATTGTGCCGTAAAAGTACCTAAAAATGCCTTGTTTTTTCAGTTAATATTTTTGACGACAGCTGTAAAACCGATTCGCTGCTAAGCAATTGCACCATTAACTGCGGGCCGCGTGTACTATACTTGCCGATCTTTTATCCATAGCAAGTAAGGATATAGTAATGTAAAAATATAACAGTCCTATGCTCCTTAACATAATATATAACATAACTACAGTAATTTTTTACTATCATACGATGGCTGAAATGCAAGTAAAAAGGCTGTTGTTATCGGATTCGGTTGTTCATAGCTGTTTCTGGCTGTATGCGTTTTCAAAACAAGTATATTATTATTAACGATACTTTTGGCATTCTCTTTTACTTTTTTAAACTTAACTAAAAGATGGGATAGATAAAGAGATGGAGGAAAAAGGGTTAGGTCTCATAAATCTAACTCGCATGGTACGTGAGATACATGATAAAATAATTTTTTAAGGGTGAAAATTTGGGGGTCGCGTCTTACATGAGTATATATGTATACGGCAATAAGTCATGCTGAAGATTTCTGGTGGTTCATTACTTCTTTAATAGAAGAGTTTGGGAAAGATTTAAAAGCTCCAGTGTCTATTCTCAGTCCCTCATTATGAACTGGATCTAAACTTTTCAAATTGTACCAGAGGCTGTCTGTATATCCGACATACATCGCCTAGAACAGACATAATGTCAAGGGTGGTCTGTCAGGTCCCCAACTACTTCTATTTGAAAGCACCTGGCCAAACTCACTTTATTGACACCTAACTCCTGTAGTTGTAATAATACAGGGCTACGAAGATATCATCAATCATTATTAACTTAACACCATGACACCTCAATTCCCACACTATACAATCACCATCAAGTCAGTTAACCCTCTTACGCCGATTGGACGTATTAAACGTCGAGTCAAAATGTCTCCCGTATGCCGATTGGACGTATCATACGTCGGCTCAAAAAAGTTTTTTTAAAAATTCGCGGAAAAATACTTATAGGCCTACCAGCCGAAAACTTTTGTATCTCGCGCCTTGGGGGATGCTGGGAGTTTCACGGATCAGGCGTTGTTTTGTTTACAATTCACTACGCAGGCGCGCAAGCGCGAATTCTTTCTTATCACACTAAAAAGTATCGTGACATCTCGAAATGGAAAATTTATTTCGTCACTTTTAATAATTTTTGCACATTTTAAATTATCTTTACATGAAGTATTATATATGAAAATGTGCGTAATTCATGTAAAATACAACAAAAAATACTCATGATTGTAGCTTTTATAATTTTTTGAAATATTTCATATAAATAACAATAAGTGCAAAAATTTCAACCTTCAGTCAACTTTTAACTCTACAGAAATGGTAGAGAAACGCAATGTAAGCTAAAATTCTATATTATAGTAATATTCAATCATTTGCCTTCATTTTGCAACAAATTGGACGTCTCTACCACAATTATTTCGATTTTATGGTGAATTTAGAAAAACTTTTTTCTTTCTTACGTTCATGCGATAACTCTTCCAATAAATTTTTTCGTGCGATTGTCATAATGTTTGCACCCTTTTAAATTTGCCGTACATAAAGTTTTTATATATGAAATTTGGGGGGGGGTGTGCAATTTAATGCACAATACAACAAAAAACAACCCCATGGTTGTAGCTTTATCAGTTTCGAAATATTTTTCATATAAAAATAACCGTTAAGTGCAAAAATTTCAACTTATTCGGTCACTTTGACTCTACCGAAATGGTCGAAAAAACCGCAATTGTAAGGCTAAAACTATTATATTCTAGTAATATCAATCATTTACCTCATTTTGCAACGTCTAGGAAGTCTCTAGCACAATATTTTGATTATGGTGAAATTTATGAAAAAAAAAAAAAAAAAAAAAACATTTTTTCCTTACGTTCGCGCGGTAACTCTTCCGAAAAAATCAGAATTTTTTTAATTTTTTGTGCGATTGTCGAAATGTTTTGGAACTCCATTTAAAATTAGCGGTTACATTAAAGTTTTATATATGAAAAAGTGCACAATTTCATGTAGAATACAACTAAAAATGATTGAAGGTTGTAGCTTTCTCTTTTTGCGAAATATTTTGCATATAAATCACGATAAATAAGAAAAAAAAAACCACGTTCGGGCAAATTTGACGGGACCGAAATAGTTGAAAAACGCAATGTAAGCTAAAACTCTTACGGCCTAGTAATATTCCGTCATTTTTCCTCCCTTCATTTTGAAACAAATTTGAAGTCTCTAAAACAATATTGTGATTTATGGTGAATTTTTGAAAAATATATTTACCTTCACTTACGCGCGCGATTCGCGGCCGCAAGTTCGAAATACGTACATCGCATTATCCTAATATTTGCTCCTTTTCATATTAGCCTTTTTATAGAGATTCATATATCAAAATGTGCGCAAATTCATGAAAAATACAATAAAAAATAATTGAAGGTTGTAGCTTTTTCCATCTCCGAAATATGTGCATATAAAGAAATATATATATAAAAATTTTGACATTCGGTCAAATTTAACTCGTCCGAAATGGTCGAAATCTGCAATTCTAATCTAAAACTCTTACAGTATCGTAATATTCAATCATTTGTCTTAATTTTGAAACAAATTGGAAGTCTCAAGAACAATACTTAGAATTACGGTGAATTTTTTGAAAACTAACATTATTTTTTTTAGGTCCGCACATTACGAATTCGTACATCATTTGTGATAATATTTCCGGTGTTGGCTTTTATTGTTCACTATGTATTATATATCAAAAGAATTGCAATTTAGTGTACAATACAACGGAAAAAAAAGTAACTCGTTAGCTTTGACCGTTTTTTGCACAGCGTGATTTGAATACAATTATCTATGAATTTTTTTTTTTTTTTCGCTACCATATATCGCATTATTTACATATGATAATGATATTATTTTTATTATTTTTCATTTCTGATGATTGCATACTAAACTTCAGGCAATGGAAAAAAAAAATGAGCCAATAAAAATGAACTCCTTATCTTCAAAACTAAGCGCGCTGTGATTTTTTGAAAAAATTATTTTTTCCGCTTCCGCGCTCACTCCAAACCGGCGCCGGCATACAGGAGAGATTTTGATTTTTAGGGCTTCGGCGTAAGAGGGTTAACCTACACAGTACTGTATGCTACTTACTGTTCTTTGTTATTTGCACAGCAGTATGAAATAATAGTAGTTAGCCATGCTTTCATATCCTCTTGATCCTGAGCTTCAACTACCCATTCATTCCCACTATCAGCCTGTAAAGAAATTTTATTATTAGCAAAAGATTCCAATCAAATTTTATCACTTCCAGCAACACCTTTAGAACTACAATGAACCAGCTTGAGAAGAGCTGTTATTAAGCTCAGAGGTATGGATAATTTTTTCATACTATTCCTTTATAATAATAGAACTACAATGGTATTTTTTCATCCTATTATAAAAACAACTTTGTAGTCGTTAGGTCCTGGGCTAACTGCAATAATAATATGACATCAATGAGCTTGAATAAGGGATTTTGACAAAGGAAAAATCTATTTCTGGGGGAAGACCTGTGTCGCCCGGTGAAATGTTCCTGTAGCACACATTTCTAGGTATAAATAGATGGTAAAATATACCAGAGAAAAAAGCCATATGGAATGCTGGAGTTACTACCCCCAGCTCGCTCACCCCTATAGGGTGTCGGTATAGCACAAGGGCGAGTGGAAGCCACTACCACATATACTTTGCCAATTAGAAGTCTCCTCTCAAAATCCCTTAAAGAGGTGCCGTTACAACGTCTACCTTCCGCTCACTATTACTACTACCTCTGCCCGAAACCTTCATTCCTGGAATACACACCCAAGCTTGGGCCAGCTAAAGGGCGGGGGACAAGGAGAAGAGAGGGATGGGTTCACCGGGCGACACAGGTCTTCCCCCAGAAATAGATTTTTCCTTTGTCAAAATCCCTTTTCTGGGTTCGACCTGTGTCGGCCGGTGAAATAGTAACAGACAATTGGCCATACAAGCTTGGTAAACCACAAATTTTTATAAATATATAAGGAAAATAAAAATTTTCTTAAAATTATGTTTTAATAACCAATGTAAGAATAGCAAGTTACAAATGGTAAAAAGTGCCAAATATGACCAAATCCATACTATCCTGGTAAAAACAACAGGTAATGAACACAAAAACAAATAATATGAACTACTATGTACATGTCCAGGAGTGGGTTGATGAGCAATCCAGACCAGAACAAGGCAGAAAGGCAGGGATTACAAGCGAGGCAGGTAGGTGAGAGTGAGTATCAAAAGAACAAATAATAGCTAAATAATGGAATACAAATATAGAGTTACAAAACTAGGCCATATCAGGGGAGACAATGCTCCCTGCAGCCACTGCCGAATATTTAAGGGCCTCTAAATTCTTCAGATAGTGGCGTTTAAATAATGTTGGGGATTTCCAACCCGTATATCTTTTAAGATCCTCGAAGTTCATATTATAAAAATAATTAACTGAGGTAGCCACTGCCCGGATATCTTGGCCATGAGGGACTGAATCCGGATTGGCTTGTTTAATAAAATAAAAGAATTTGTTGTCTGATTCCCTTCAAGGAAATGGTTCCACCTTTCTCTCTAATAAAGAGGACCTGAAGACCTTTCAGAAGTTCTGCCCAGATAAGATTTTAATGTAACGATAGGACATAATGATGGGTCCTGTGGGAGAGGTACAATCTTCCATGGAGACCACCTGTTTGTGGGTCTTCATTCTTTGCTAGGAATTTCCGATCTGGGGAGAGCAGAACTTCTCCTGACGGGAGGAAATCAATATGATTTGTTCTCTAGAGAGAGACAACAATTCAGATATTCTGGTGCCTGAGGCCAGACTCATTAAAAATAATTAAAAATAATGTTTTCCTGAGAAGGGTTATATATGAGTATGATTCATTATCAGTAACTGAAGCCAACCTGAGTACATCGTTTAAAAACCAGGAGACCGTGTGAGGATGGTCCACCAGTCTCACATGAGCACATGCTCGAGGGATCGACGAGAAGTACAAATCTGTCAAATCAATATTAAAGCCAAACTGAAATATCTTCCTCAAGGCAGATTTAGTCGTAGTAATGGTAATAGCGGCTAGGCCTTTTTCGAACAGAGTTCTAAAAAATGAAATCGCCAGATTCGTAGTCATCATCTGGACAACTGATTCTTTTAGAAAGATGGCTAACTTCCTTACTGCTGAATCATACTGCCTGAGTGTGTATTCTCTTTTGTCTGACTCCACGAACAGGATGTTTAGTGGGTCAATACTAGCATCCTTCTGTGCTGCAAACTTCATGAAGTCCATAAAGTTAGGGCATTCAGAATTCTTGAGGAAGCTGACACAGTCCGAGTTTGTACTATTTGAGTCAGTTTTGAGTTGGGAATCCATCTGGGATGGAGATTCAACTCTAGTAGAAGAGGAAACCAATTGCTCTCCGCCCAGATGGGTGCTACCAATGCTACCTGTCCTCTGAAAGATCTGAGTTTGTGCAGAACTTTCATCAAGAGGTTCATTGGCGGAAATAGGTAAATCTTCTACCAATTGTTCCAGTCTATGGACATCGCATCTGTGGTGTGAGCTAGAGGATCCAAATTGGGAGCCACATAACACGGAAGTTTGTGATTGGACTCCGTGGCGAAGAGGTCTACCTGAAGGCCCGGGATTTGTTGGCAAATCCAATGGAATGATTTTGTGTCGAAGGACCACTCCGACTCCAGCGGAGTTGTTCTGGATAGTGAGTCTGCAATGACATTCCGTACTCCTGCCAGATGAGTAGCTGACAGGTGCCAATGATTTTTCGTTGCCAACGAAAATATCACAATCATTACATGATTTACTTTGCTTGACTTGGAGCCCCCTCTGTTTATGCAATGAACTATCACTGTGCTGTCCGAGACTAGTCTTACATGAATGTTCTTGACTGGAGCTAGTCGTTTCAAGGTCAGAAAAATGGCCATTGTCTCTAGGACGTTGATGTGGAACTGGCGGAATGTTTTCGACCACGTTCCTTGAACCTTCTTGTACTGGGAGTAGGCCCCCCAACCGCTCAGAGAGGCGTCCGTGTGGACTATCAGAGATGGTGGGGAAATTGTAGTGGTACTGATTTGGAGAGACTCCAGACTTCCGTCCATGGACGGAGTCTTTTCTTTAATATCGGCGGAATCAAGGAGATTTTGTCTCTGAACTTGTTGGCTCTTTTCCGCCAAACCTGATTCATATCCTTCAGTCTAGCTTTCAACAGAACATCTGTTATTGAGGCAAACTGAAGAGAACCTAAAATTCTCTCTTGGGTACGACGAGAAGCCCGTTTGTTCTAGAGGAATTGTCTCATAGCTTTCGCTATCTCTCTACACTTCTTTGGCGGGAGAGATAGTTTGTGTGTGGTTAGGTCCCATTGAATTCCCAACCATTGAAAGCAAGACGCCGGAATGAGACAGGACTTTTCCTTGTTTATCTGGAAACCCAGGCATTCTAGGAATTCTATTACTTTGGCTGTTGCCTTGCGACATTCCTCGTCATTGGTTGCCCAAATGAGCCAGTCGTTTAGGTAAGCTACTAACATTACCCCCGGAGCTTTAAGTTCTTGAACTACTGTCTCTCCTAGTTTGTTGAATATTCTGGGCGCTATGTTGAACCCGAATGGCATGACTCTGAATGAGTAAGCTTGTTTTCCCAGTTTGAAGCCTAGGTATGGAGAGAAGTTTCTTGCTAACGGTACATGATACTAAGCGTCTGTAAGATCAATAGAGGTGGTGACGACCCCACGGGGAAGTAAGGTCCGCACCTGCGAGACGGCCAGCATGCAGAACTTGTCGCATTGAATGTATGAGTTGAGACGGGACAGGTCCAGAATCACTCTTCGTTTGTCAGAGTCCTTCTTTGGTACACTGAACAGCCGTCCTTGAAATTTCAGGTGACTGACTTTCTTTACTGCCTTCTTTTGAAGAAGGTCTTTGGCATAGTCTAGAAGGTCTGTCGTTGGATTCTGGAGAAAACTGACTGGTGGAGGAGGCTCTTTCTTCCATTTCCACCACAGACCTTTCGATACAATACTGTGGGCCCACGAACTGAAGGTCCAATGGTCCCGGGAGAGGTACAGTCTCCTGCCAACCTGCGGAGCCTCATTGACTGGTTGAGGTCTTGCTTCCTCTGCCTCCTCAGAAGCCTCTGCCTCTAGAGCCAGCTCTCTGTCGGAAGGCACCTCTGGCTCTGCTACTCCTTGCGTGTCTATTAAAGCCTCGAAATGCCCCTTGTGATTCAAAGGAGGCGCTGAAAGCTGGGGAAGTTACAAGGTCGGCCGAACTCGAAGGCTGTTGAGTCGGTTGACTCTGCAGCAGAACAAACTGTTGTTGTGGCTGTGCCTTAGATGTCAAAGGCTTGTTGATCTGGGAGACAGGAACTGCCTGCACTACTGTCTGAGACTGAGAGGTCTGGAAAGGCTGATACTTCCTAGGCCTCTTCCTACCTTTGGATTGTGGTCTGGGGTCTCAAACTTCCTTTTGAAGGGAAGTCCCCAACAGACACGAAGGTTCTGGTTAGCTCTAGCCGCCTCGCTGAGGACGCTGTTAACCATGTCCTCAGGAAAGAGGTTGGCACCCCAGATTGACGCCTTTATGATCTTGTTCGGCTCATGCCTGATGGAAGCATTAGCAAAGACATGCTTCCTGCAGGCTCGTCTAGCCACTATAAAATCATACAGGTCCGATTGAAAGGTCTGTAATAGTGACTTTGTCAGGACCCAGAATAGAGGCTCATCTGCAAAGACCGTAGCTGTCAACTCTGCAGTGGTGACTGAGTTAATTGACCTGGTCAGACTGCATCTTGCTTCGAATTCCGCCTTAACCATGGGGTCCGGAATTCTAGGCAAACGTTCACTGAATTGTGTGGAGGCACACTCCGGGTCGAGTTTGCCCACCGTGAACGTAGCTGGAGCGCCGCCAGCCCAACACTCTAGGTCTCCGGGAAAGAGCAAAGAGGTAGCCTCCGTCTCTTTTAGCTGAGGCATAGGTTTTTCCTCCATTCCGGCTTGCAGTGTCAATTCTGCAATCTTTGACGTGCAAGGAGTCGGAACGTCATCCGGCGCAACAAACATGGTATAGCAACCTATGTGGGGTGTCAACTTGGTGTTGATACACTCCCATTCCGTGAGGGTGCGGACCCCTGCCGACTGAGCCTGATCCCTAGGGTAGATAACCGTCTCTTTCGGGACCTTGTCTACCCTGACCAATGCTTTCTCGGCTAGTCTAGCGTAGCCCGAGAAGGGGAATTGTAGGCCTGGCGGGAAGAACTCATAGTCCTCCACGGGTCGGGTTACGCAACCTTCAATTGTAAGCTTGCCCTCTGAAAACGGGGCATGCAGAGCCAACCGCCACGGGTTGCTATTCTCAAATGGCGGAACCTTGGACGCGTCCGGCACAGCAAAGGACTGCGGTGTGTTTCCAGAGGGGAGGAATCTGGTCACCAATTCCTCCTGGGCCTGTAACCTCTGAGTCAGAGACATGATGGACTAGCCCGATGTCTCTAGACCTGAGGCGAGTTGAGTGGACATTGATTCGAGTCTCAAGTCCACTACTTCGCCTCATCTTCCGCATGAGAAGATTAGCGAAAGCCTCTTGGTCGAAGCCAGACTCTGCTGGTCTGACTTTGGAAGACTTAGCTCTCGACCCCTTGGGTGGGGGAGTAGCTTTAGCCGAGGAAGTCGAAGGCTTGGGAGCCGATGACAACCTGGCGGAGTCTGCCGGAGAAGGCTTGGCTGGTTTACCCGCCTTCGGCAGGGACTTCGTCTTCAAGGTTTTTACCTTGGGGATTACCGAGCCCGACCTATTCCAAGTGGAAGTGGACTTCACAGGGAAGCCCTGAAAGGAAGGAGGAGAAGAAGGAGGAGTTGGACTGAAAGGAAGACTAGTCCCACGACAACCTGCCTCACTTACCTCCCTACCTACATCCTGTTCCTCGGTGGCCATAGGCTCTCGGTGCAGGCTGATGGCCGCCACCTCCTCCGTCACATCACACAAGCCCAATGAGGCGAGTATGCTACCTACCGACTCATCTGTTACAATCCTAACTAGGTCGTAACACACCATGCAGGTTTCCGGGTGCCAGACCGCGTGTCCCTCCAAGTGGATGGCGCAGTTGGCATGAGACAAACAGACCTCATGCCCATACGGCTTGTACAGGACGGCCAGACAACCCGTCTCCTGGCATCGGACCATCTGTAAGTTGGAAAGATAAATGAGTATCGTCAGATAATGCTACCGGAGTTAATTCCGGCAGTATGAGTACACTTCAACTAGATACTTAACCAGCTAAAGGCAATATCGAGTATAATCTTCAACTTACTTGTTATTAAAAAGCTCTGGATGTCTCCGCCTGCTCCGGAATCCATACTTGGGTATCGTCAAAGCTATAACCAGCGGAGAGGGCCTGATACGAGCAGAACAGGGAAATAAGGCAAAACCTAAGCCTGAGTCTGATCGCACCGGAGTAGAGTAGCGAAACCTAACCAATTGTAGGCACATTCTCCGAGCCCAGTTCTGCCCCCACCGGAGTGGGGAGCAGCGATAACCTAGAAGATGGAAAACAGAGCGGCGGGAACAACAGTACGTAGAACTCTGGTGTATACCTTCTGGCGCATGTGATGGTAGACCACACTTCGCCGGAATAAATACAGGCCCGGAGACATACCAACAGAGGTTACATAAAAAATTTTCTTAACATTAATCTCTGAATGTCTCCGCCTACTTCGGAATCCATAATCTCGTTATCACAATAGCTAGAACCGGTGGGGTTGGGCTGATACGAGCAGAACAGGGAAAGTAGGTAAAACCTAGGCCTGAGTCTGATCGCACCAGAGAAGAGAAGCAGTTCCAAGTCAATTAGAAATGCAGCTCTAAGCCCAGTTCTGCCCCCACTGGAGTGGGGAAGCAGCGATAACATAGAGGAGTACGGAAAACAGCGGCGGAACAGTGGTACGTACAATCCGGCATATAGCCTACTGGCAGGTGTGATCAGAGACCCCACCTCGCCAGAAAACACACAGCCCCGGAGACATACCAATAGAGATTACATAATCTACTAATCACCCAATATCCTCCAACTAATCCCCTGGGCCTAGCTCTATGCTCTAGCTGTCGTTCATCGGTAGGATTACTTGGGCAGTGAGCTAACTAGGCAGCGTCGGAACGAGTCCGGGACAGGGGTGGGGAGTGTCTGGAGGAGAGTGGACGAGTCGTGTCGCCTGGCTACAGCAACCGATCGGTGAAAACCACCTCTCGGGAGCCGTAAACTAGCCTACCGCTAAAGGGGGCAGAAGCCAGTAGGCCAATTGACACCCTAAAGGGGGCAGAAGACGGTAGGCCAATTGACACCCTAAAGGGGGCAGAAGACGGTAGGCCAATTGACACCCTAAAGGGGGCAGAAGACGGTAGGCCAATTGACACCCTAAAGGGGGCAATGGCCCAGGCTACACTCAACAAAGACAATTCATAAATTAATTGATGAGGACTTACTGGAAGAACTGCAAAAAGGGTGGGGGGGGAAGGGGGAGAGAGAGGAACACATCAAGCTAAGATCCCAGTCTAACTCTCCGAGATCAGTACAGATCCCGTCAGGTAGGCTAGTATGGCCCCAAAAAGGACGTCATGAAGAGGACGGATAGAACCTAACTCAACCCTCCAAAATCGAATCTTCCGATCTGGTCAGGTACGATAGGTCTAGGCCCTACAAGCATGACAAGAGAGAGACTCTGTGTCCTGGACCACCCTCCAAGCAAACATAACTGCCTGGTCGGGTGGCGGTAAAAGGAGCCACAAGGGTGGAGGGATATACAAGACCGCCTGGCCTACCCTCCAAAACCTAGCCTAGGTCTGGTCGGCTAGGCCAGGGAAGGACATCGCGAAGAACTTCCAACCTCATCAAAGTAATACAATTATTTGAGTAGTTTATCACAAAAGTGCATATAATCAAGTGCATTACTGACTATAATCGAAAACTACACTAGAAATATACATGCATGAGTACCGCGAAAGAAAGAGGAATCTTCCTCTCCAACAATAACTGGCGTACTGCTAGGCTAGCCTAGAATGCCAAAAAACACAATACTCGCGCATAATGTATGAAGCATATAACCGTACGCACGAAGGGGAACCAACACGCTCCTGAGGGGCTGAGGATAATGAAAAAGTCCCCCAAAAGGCTAATAACGTAAGATAATCGTGAAAAAGAAGGCCTCAGAATATGTCAGGAGCAAGATGGGCCCTATAATAGGCTAATAACGTAAGGATAAAACCCCTAAAAATAAGGCTCCAGAAATCGACAGGAGCGAGAATAATGAAAAAGAATACGAAAACAGTAGCCTAAATAGTGAAGTGCTAAATGGTGGACAAAATACATCACGATATAAAAACTGAAATAATCACGCATGCCGCCAGTCATGCACCCAAAATGGCAGATCGAAAGAGCATCATACCCGGCTCATGAGGACAAAAGGACTTAAAATAAGGGCCAAAATTGGATGCATCGTGCCCCATCGAGATTCAAAAACGATAAATGGAATACTCAACTTAGATGAAGAAGCTTGGAGATCTTGAGAAGATATGCTTCGCCAAAAAACACTTCCTGGGAACAGTGAAAAATGGCGCATGCAGACACGAGAAGTGCTATTTCAGGAATGAAGATTTCGGGCAGAGGTAGTAGTAGTAGTAGCGAGCGGAAGGTAGATGTTGTAACGGCACCTCTCTAGAGAGGGATTTTG
>NC_087201.1:103669147-103690031 GCF_015104395.2 Macrobrachium nipponense
TGCCAGGAAATGTTTTGTTGATACTAATATATAAGCCTATTTAAAGATACATTACTTTAATTAGTCTATATGATACATAAATAGTAATCAACTGTTCTTGTAGCCCTCAAGATTTGGCAAAAATCACTCCAGGTTGTACATAAAACTTCAAGAATGTAGTGTCACCAGAGGATTACAATAGTTTTTACCTTCAAGAACCAGCATTTTTTTTTATGAAAATAACTCCAGGTTGTACATAAAACCACAGGAAACAACATGTAGTGTAACCAAAGGATTACAAGTAAGGTTTTATAACTTTTATTAGTTTAAGACATATTTCCAAACGTCGTTCCGGCTTACGACGATTTTCGGGTTACGACGCGTCTCAAGGAACGGAACCCCCGTCGTAACCCGGGGACTGCCTGATTATATATGTATATATATATATAATATATATATATATATATATATATAATATATATATATATATATATATAGATATATATATATATATATATTATATATATATATATATATATATATATATATATATAATATATATATATATATATATATATATATATATGTGTGTGTGTGTGTATATATATGTATATATATATATATATATATATATATATATATATATATATATATATATATATATATATATATATATATATATATACAGTGTTCCCCCGTATTGCGGACTCACTGATTCGCAGATTTCTTTCTGGACCATATCTACCGATTATTTGCTGGGGATTCGCCTATTCGCGGTATTTTCCGGCAAAATCAACACCAATTAGTGTATTTTGATGTTATTTTTTCATGACTAAAGCATTTTTTAAGGTAGCAAAAATGATTTACTAATTTTCAAATATTAATACTGATTAATAATGTATTAGTAAGGTTATAAGATTTAAATGATATCACATAGTAAAAAAATTAATTATTCTCTCTCTCTCTCTCTCTCTCTCTCTCTCTCTCTCTCTCTCTCTCTCTCTCTCTCTCTCTCAGCTACAGAGATGTATGGTTTTTTTGTATGATAAATAATTGATTTCATATTTTCAAATATTGATATTAATGCATACAGCAATAACATCAATTCATTAAAGAAAATACTAAAGTGAATTAGTAAGATTTTAGTTTATAAATTTGAAAAATTATGTAAGAATGAAGGAAATCCCAGTCTTCTCTCTCAAACTCCAGGTACTAAAACTGTCAAACATATCAAGTAATGGGAACGGAGGGGGAGGAGCTGTTGTTTGTTGTTGCCACCAAGTGTTCATGCAATTTCTCTCTCTCTCTCTCTCTCTCTCTCTCTCTCTCTCTCTCTCTCTCTCTCTCTATCATTTACTGAGACGAGACTCGAGAATTTCTATAGTACATGTACTATTTGTTTTTAATACTTTAAAATAGGAATAATAATAATAATATAACTGTAGTTACAAAATTCATATTATGTGATAGTGTTTTAAAGAAATACAATAATCTATCCATTTCACTCTTTTAATTAAGGATAACTCTCTCTCTCTCTCTCTCTCTCTCTCTCTCTCTCTCTCTCTCTCTCTCTCTCTCTCTCTCTCTCTCTCTCTTGCCACACAGGATATGTATGTCATAGTGGTAACTCCCTCCTTCTGTTTCGCTGGAAGCGATATAAGTATTTTCTGAGAGAACAGAGAGATAAACACACACTCTCTCTCTCTCTCTCTCTCTCTCTCTCTCTCTCTCTCTCTCTCTCTCTATCTCTCTCTCTCTCTCTCTCTCTCTCTCTCTTTACTGAGATGAAAAAAGAATTTTTATGTTACGAGAGTGATGTCAAACGTGGCGAAGTGGCTGCATCTACTAGGGATCAGGGTTTCGCTCTATCTAGATGACTGGCTTGTAAGATCTCAATCAAGACAACAGTGTCTGGAGGACTTAGAAGTAATGTTGGAATTGACAAACGAATTGGGTCTGATGGTGAACTTAGAAAAGTCGAATCTGATCCCCAAACAGGAGCTAGTCTATTTGTGGATTTGATTTCCTCAGTGACTTTTCGGGCTTTTCCATCCCCCGACAGGCAAGTTCAGTGCCCTCGGAAAGTGCAAGCCTTCCTAGAGAAAGACCAATGCTCGGCGCGAGAGTGGATGAGCTTATTGGGGACTCTCTCGTCGCTGGAGCGGTTCGTTTCTCTAGGAAGGCTTCGCATGAGACCCTTACAGATCTTCCTGAACGAAGTCTGGCCAAGAAAATCGCAACCGGATTCCTTCCCGTTTCGGATTCCTTACAAGATCAAGGAGGAATTGCAATGGTGGCTAACTCCAGGAAAGTTAGCAAAAGGGACGTCGCTCCAGCAGAAGAACCCAGACCTTGTATTATTTTCTGACGCGTCGGATGCAGGCTGGGGAGCGACTAGGCCCTCAAGAAGTGTCAGGTCTTTGGAGCAAGGAGGAAGCAGCTTGGCATATAAACAGGAAGGATTTGATGGCGATTTTCTTGGCTTTGAAAGCGTTCAAGGCGTTGATCCGCAACAAGGTTGTGCAGGTCAATGCAGACAATACCACGGCTCTGGCATACATTCGAAAGCAAGGAGGAACTCATTCAGTCTCGCTGTGCAAGTTAACGGAAGAAGTCCTTCTGTGGGCAGAGAAGGAGAACGTCACCCTGCTCACCCGGTTCATTCAATGGAAGAAGAATGTGAGAGCGGACCTGTTGAGCAGAGAAGGTCAACTGCTGTCTACAGAGTGGACCCTTCGTCTAGAAGTATGCCAGAGCCTGTAGAAATTATGGGGTCGTCCAGTGGTGGACCTATTTGCGACCGCAACTACGAAGAGGTTACCGACGTACTGCTCTCCAGTCCCAGACCGTCAAGCAGTCGCAGTAGATGCCTTCCTTCTAGATTGGACGGGCCTAGATGCGTACGCCTTTCCCCTGTTCAAAATTCTAGGAAAGGTTATGAAGAAGTTCAGGGAGAGTCAAGGGACAAGACTGACGCTCATAGCCCCCTACTGGCCGGCCCAAGATTGGTTCACAGAGGTACTGGAATGGACAGTCGACACACCAAGAACACTTCCAGCAAGAGTAGATCTACTCAAACAGCCTCACTTCAACATGTATCACAAGAACACCCTCGCTCTGGGTCGGACTGTGTTCAGACTATCGAAAGACTTGTCAGAACGAGGGGATTTTCTAAAGAAGCGGCCAAAGCTATGGCCAGAGCAAGAAGATCCTCAACAATTAAGGTGTACCAGGCGAAGTGGGAGACCTTACGTAATTGGTGTAAGAGTCGAAAGGTTTCTTCTTCCAGTACCTCTGTGACCCAAATTGCAGATTTCCTTCTGTATTTGAAGGAGGAAGCAGGGTTATCTACTCAGACAGTCAAAGGATACAGAAGTATGTTAGCCTCGGTTTTTAGACACAGAGGCTTAGACATTACCAACAATTTGGATCTGAGAGACCTCATAAGGTCCTTTGAAACAAGGAAGGAACATCGTTATAGGACTCCTTCTTGGAACCTAGATATAGTTCTGAAATTTCTAGGAACTAATAAGTTTGAACCGATGGGTCAAGCTTCTTTAAGAGATGCCTCAAAAAAGACTATTTTTGGTGGCCTTGGCCACAGCGAAAAGAGTTAGTGAACTGCAAGCCATTAGTAAACATGTTGGCTGGAAACATGACAAGGCAGTATGCTCTTTTCAGGAAGACTTCTTGACCAAGAACGAAAATCCATCTCATCCTTGGCCAAGGTCTTTTGAGATTATGGGTCTGTCAGATCTTGTGGGACAAGAACAAGAAAGAGTTCTCTGTCCAGTAAGGGCTTTGCGCCATTATCTAGAGAGAACTAGGAGTATTAGAGGGACTTCAGAATCACTTTGGTGCTCTGTGAAGGACCCCAGCAGAGCCATGACAAGAAATGCTATCGCCTTCTTCCTAAGGGAGCTAATTAAGGAATCACATATGCTATGTGAGGAAGAGAACTTCGGCCTGCTTAAGGTTAAGGCGCACGAAGTGAGAGCGGTAGCTACGTCCTTGGCGTTCAAGAGAAATATGGCCCTCAAGGATATTATTGAAATGACGTTTTGGAGGACTAACTCAGTTTTTGCCTCTCATTATCTCAGAAACGTCAAAACAACTTTTGACAACTGTCAAACGTTGGGCCCTTACGTATCCTCAGGTGCAGTATTGGGCAAAGGAATTGCCACCCCATAAATTACTAACATGCTAGGATATTTTAGTTATTTTGTAGTGTTTTTATGGTTGTCTGAGAGGGTTTATTCCCTCCTCAGTCTATGAAGTGTAGTTTGTTAGGGATAATGTGTGTGTGTGGTTCAGGTGGACTAACTTTTCCTAGCATGAATGCCCGTGGTGAGAGAGGGCTATGGTTTCCTGTCAAACAAAAAATTGGGTCTCGTCCAGTTGTCAGACCTTTTGATAGCTTTTTCAACACTCAGGTCACATCCTAGTTGAGAGCTACTAAGGTTTAGCAGGCTAAGAGGCAGGACCTATGAAGTCAGCTACCTTAGCAGGTAAGGAACCTAAGAGTATTTTAAAATTTATTTTAAGTTTTAAACTCTGACGATGTTGCTGTCTTTGACCCACCCCCTAATGTGTCAATCAGCTATATATATACCTGCCAGGTAAGTGTCATACATGAAAATGACGTTACGTATTATGATATAACAAAGTTTCATGTATACTTACCTGGCAGGTATATATAATTAAATTCCCACCCGCCTCCCCTCAGGAGACAGGGTTCAGAGAAAATCTGATGAAAATGGGAATGGTTCTGAGCGCCCGGCGCCACAGAAACGGGGGGTGGTGGGGGGGGGGGTGGCGATCACCTGAACTACCAGTGATCTAGCGGTTGCCGCGAGTTTTGAAAATTCTGCCAGTGCGACAAAGGATATAGCTATATATACCTGCCAGGTAAGTATACATGAAACTTTGTTATATCATAATAACATCATTTTTCAGTAGTTAAACTGTGTGATCCTTTTGTGTTACTAAAACTTTTGTTATGTATGTACTGTATGGGAGAAATGTTTTAATTGATGTGGCAGTGACTATGATTAGGATGATTTTAAATGCAGTATTTCATTGTTAGCACTGATATATTTACATTCTTATTTTCAGAGTATGAAGCCACGCACTGGGGTATTTTGCATATCAATAAATGAAGCCAGGGAGACTACAGATTTAGAGATGCCTGACCTTAGAAACACATTTGTGATAAAAGTAAGTGGGCTATGTTTATTTGTCAGTTAACATTAGTAAAGTAAGCTATTGTGTTGCTGATAAGGATCAGTACATACCTTGATTTACTTATGTAAAAGCTGTGTTTTCGATGATTTTGATATACCTGTACTGTACTTTGACTGGTATATGAAGACTTTTTCAAACCCAACATGTGTTTTGGACTGCCATGGTTTTTGTAATTGATATGTTTTGTACTTTGTTATTTTTCCTTCATGTTGACCTTTTACATGCAAAATAATTGGCAAAAAGATGACAAAAAGTCACTGTATTGTTACAATGAAATTGAAAATTATTTAAGTACTATGTAAAAAATTTTAAGATATTGTGGTGTTACAGAATGGAGTCCTTTTTGTGACAGGTTTATTGAAATTTGCTTAATGTAATGAACAAAAATCCTTAAATTTATGTATACTCCTAGGCAGGTGAAAAAATTTTGAAACCATCCAGAAATATAATACTGTAGTCACAAAGATTTTAAGGGCATTTCATTAATTATATAAATTGTCAGATAAACTTTTGGACAGTTCATTAAAAAATATGAATATACTATTGTATCTGAAGGTATTTGTTAGAGATTATCTTTTTGTATAAAAAGATGGTCCTTATGGTGTCTTTTATCTGACTGCCTGTGAGATCTTTAAATGTTCAGGATTAGCCAAACAGGCTACATGAATAACTGCATTGCTTCCATTACAAAATTCAGTTATACAGAATCTTGCAAACATGGCATAAGCTCATCTATTGGAAGGCTTTTTTTTGCATGAGTGTACTACTTGGGAAATAAATTTAACAAATAGCTAGCATTTATGCTTCCTTAAAGTCATAAGATTGAGAGGTCAAGTTTTTATTACATAGTATGGTATTTGTAACTCTTAAAGAAAAAACAAACCTTTTCATAACTGTCACTATTCTTATGAAAAGTTATGTATAGAAGGCACATGTTAAACAGATTCAGGGTCTTGGAGATTTCCAGTGCTTCATAGTAGTCTTTGACATGAGAAATGTTGAATGAATGTAGTGACTAAAATAGCTGCATGGCAGTACTGATGAGTGGTGGGGAGCTCCCATATCCTGCTCACAGAAACTTTTCTGTTTCATCTCTCAACCGTTCTGGATGAAGTTTTGTGCTGCCAATCTCTCTTCCCATGGATGAATGGAGCGGAATCAGAGGAATTATTTCTGGTGATAGAAATTTATTTCTCGATATAATGTGGTTCGGATCCCACAATAAGCTGTTAGGTCCCAGTTGCTAGGTGACCAATTGGTTCCTAGCCACATAAAAATATCTAATCCTTTGGGCCAGCTCTAGGAGAGCTGATAATCAGCTCAGTGGTCAGGTAAAATTAAGATATACTTATTTTAATAGATTGACTTGGGACATCTCCACACCGCATATGATTTTCGCCTCTGACCTTCGGTTTTGTGACACCAGTGGGATTTATCCTAAAACTAACCATTTTCAAATTCTATGTCCTCCCTTGATACCTAGTATTAAGACCTGGGATTATTACAATGTATAGACTTGATGTAGACATCCAGTCAAATGAAATTTTTTTTTTTCTAAAAATGAAAAAAAAAATTGGAAAAAAGGGCTTCAATTGAGTTCTGTAATGTCTTTCTAAGTTATATACCAAATTTCAATGCTATAGCTTTAAAACTAAGTTAGAAGATAGAATTTGAAGGTCAATAAGTATAGTTTTGAGAAATGGGTGTTCAAAGTTTTTCGTTGTATTTTTACAAAGACAGTGTTAATAAATTAAGATTATTATGAATTTTATATGCATTTTTGGGTATTAATAAACCAAAAATATGTTATAGATAATAATTTAATTATAAATGAAGATCCGTTTTATCAATATCTTGCTTCTTTAGGCTCCTGGTCCCCCCCCTGCCTTTTCCTGTGGCAGGGTGTTATGAGAGGGTTTCATAGCTGCCCAAGCTACTATCTGTGGCCAGGTTTTATTCTATAATGCTCCTGTTTCATATCCTTGTGATTTCTTCAATCTTTTCTTGCCTGCAATGAATTTCTTCTATTTTGCTCTAACCTTTCCCCTTTCTTTATCTTGAATTCAAGACTTTGTCGCAAACCACTAGTTTTAATTTTCATTCTTGTGAATAAAGATGCTTTTCTGTACCCAAACTTGTGGTCCAGCACTGTTGCACGACAACAAAAAGAACTCTTGAATGGCGTGCAAACTTTGTTTTATGAGTTCTTTTCCACAACTTTGCATGAAAACTTTCATTTACATTTTGTGTTAGACCTCGAACGCATTGCTCCAACAGATCTTTTTCACATAATGATTCATATATTTCCTTTATTTTCATTTGGTTTTCTTCACTGATGTTTATTATTGTTGATGACCTTTTGAATTTGATGTTTTCTCTCTTTACTCCTTCTGCCAGTTTTTTGTTGTAGTAACACCATGACCCTTTACCTTTTGGGCAAAGAGTGTCCCGTGGATTTTCTTTGGTGCTAAAAATGTGATGAAATGATTTTTTTTTCATGTCAATCCATGTTTTGCTGATGTTACTCCAAATAGCTTTGATAAAGAATGAGGTCATCAATGAAATATATTTGTGTCTGATAACCTGTTTTTGCCACTAAGTGCACTTATTCTTCTAATTTTGCCAATCTTGGTCATTGTCTCTTCTCTTTCAGTTTCGTATCTTGAACCACATTTTACATGTAAATTGCCTAATTCGTTCCAAGCCCTGCAAAAACACCCCAGTATATTTTATAATAAAGCTAAATTGACCAATAAACAATGAACAACAATTTGGACCATTCAATACCTAACTTAAACTACATATACTACTAATGTGTACTAAATACCTGTAAATAAAGTGTATTAGTGTACATGGTACAAGAAATACTGTACGTACATACGTGCTTATGTAGTAAAATTTAGAACCTTACATTTTACTACATACGCTCCTTTCGAGTAAGGCAATCTCCGAAAGTGGCGACAGAGGAGGAGGACAAATGGCAGAAAACATGAACACAATTAACTTTATGAAACACACAAAAAAATGACAGGAAACATTAACACTAAACTTTACGAAACACATCAACAGAGGGCACAAAACGTTAACACTTAACTTTACAAAAAACTTAAAATTAAAAGTTTTTTTTATTTTTTTTTTTGTTTTTTTTATTTTTTTTTTAATTTTTTTTTTTTTTTTTTTACAAAATGCAATTTCATACATTCAACTTACCTGTCAGATATATACATAGCTATCGACTCCGTCGTCCCCGACAGAAATTCAAATTTCGCGGCACTCGCTACAGGTAGGTCAGGTGATCTACCGCCCTGCTCTGGGTGGCAGGACTAGGAACCATTCCCGTTTCTAATCAGATTCTCTCTGTCGCCGGTAGTATCAACATTGTTGTACTTCCTCCTGACTGGAATTCTTTTTTCACAACGCTTTTGATCATCTTTCGACAGATTTTTGGTGACGTAACTTGGATCGTTGTTTGGCATTCGCTATCGTGGACTGTTTTTTGGACTTCGCTTTGGATTTTCGTGAATATGTCTGATTCTAGTGTTAGCTTCAGAGTGTGTGTGAATGAGGGCTGTAAGGTGAGGATTCCGAAAGCTTCGGTAGATCCTCACACTACATGCAGTGGTTGTAGAAAGGTTGAATGCTCAATTGAGAATACGTGCTAACGAGTGTGAGAGATTGAGTGCGCAAGAATGGAAGAATCTGACTTCTTACTTGAAGAAGTTAGAGAAAGATAGAGAGAGGAAGGGCGGCTTACAAAAAGCCGGAAACTAAAAGTCTAGTAGTTCTGTAGTTCTTTCTTCTTCTCTTAATTATGCCCATTCTATTTCAGCCCGTTCACAAGTTAAATCCCTCTGATTCCGCCTCAGAAATAGCGGAACTCAGAGCTTCCCTTCAAAAAAAATGCAAGAGAAAATGGAAGCATTGGAAGGTAAGAGAAGTGAATGTGGTTTCCGAGTGATGTTAGTGTCCCAGTGTAGTCTCTGCGACGCTCCCAGGCCTAGACCTCTTCCAAGCTCCCCTGGCCCAGAGGAGAAGGAAAGTCGAAAGCCTTACGAGGGTTGTGGAGAATCCCTAACGATCAGGCGTCCCTTCGGCAGGAATCTTATACATCTCAGACTGCCAGGGACAGCTATTGGAAAAGCGTCCTTCGTGAGTGCTTTTCATCATCTAGTTCGCCTTCTCCTGAGAAGAGGATGGAAGGAATCGAAGCTTTCACGTCCGCTAAAAACGGAATTGGAAAGAACCTGAGCTTAATTCTAGCCCCGAGCGCTTCTCTGAAGAGGAGGCGCCTTCGGTAATCAAGAAAGCTAGAAAGGACTTAGATCCTTGGAAGGGAAAAGACTCTCGAGCACCTTCCAGATCTCCTTCTCCTGATTCGAATGAGCCTTCGACCAGGAGAAATTTTGATGAATGTACAGGAGCAAATAGCGTCTTTGGTAGGAGTACTTTCTAAAGAGCCTACTCGTAAAAAGGATGACAGGCTTCCGATTAGAGATCCAAATACCGATCTCTGTCAGGCGCGACGAACCCTCCAGGGGAGTTGTCGCACAAGCGGCCATCTCTGGGGGAGCGGTGCGTTAGGCAGGCGAGACGTGGGAAAAGAAGTACTCCCTGCCAAGCGTCAGGCTGCCAACTAGGAGCCAGGCGCCAAGTAGGCGCAAAGAGCCTGACTTTACTGTAGATCGTTCTAGGCCCAGATCTTCATCCAAGCAACAAGAGCCAACTGGAGAAGAGGAGAACTCCTGATAGGAGTATAGCGCGCCCGCTAAGCGCAATATAACTTGCTATTCAAAAGGCGCATTTCCATGAGCGATACTCCTACCAAGCCACGGAGGATAGGTTCGGAACTAAGATGCGCCTTCCATAGGTCAGGAGTATCGGGAAGAGATATTCCTGCCAGGCGCCTTGAGTACTCTGGCCTCGATACTCCTCCCAGGCCGCCAGGAGTATCGAAGCGCGATGCGCCTACCAAGCGCCAGGAGTATTCTGAGCTTAATACTCCTAACAGGCGCCAGGAGTATTTGGAGCGAGATGCGCCTTCCAGACGGCAGGAGTATTCGAAGAGTGTAATGACTGTCAGGCGCCAGGAGTATTCCAAACAGGATACTCCTACCAGGCCTCAGGAGTATTCTCAGCGAGATACTCCTGCTAAACGCCAGGCGCATTCTCTCGTGAAGAGCTTGACATCTGACAGGAGTCTAACAGGCGTAAAGCAGTGATACGTGACTCGCCTAATGATAAACGCAAGGAGAGAGTTACTCCTAGCCCATCTCCTTATAGAAGTGCTTCTTCTTCGGAAAGGAAGAAAATCAAGAGAGGAGACAGAGGAGGGAAGGGAGCTTCTCCTTCCGATCCTATTAATTTAGATGACGTCTCGGAGGACGAAGTTACTAACAGAGAAGGACTTTCGAATTACAAAGTTCTTTCTGTCTCTTTCTTAGAAGAATATGGAGATGCATTGACTCCAGCCGCTCCTCCTTCTCCTCGCTCTCTATTTTCAAGTACGAAGGCACACAAGTCTTCGTCTTTTCATGAAAATGAAGCCGGCCATATCCATGAAAAGGGCCTTACAATCTCTGGACTCCTGGATCAAGACTAAGAAGGAGTTAGGAAGACGATCTTTTGCATGCCTCCCGCTAAACTAAGGGGCAGGCAGGAGAGGCATATGGTACGAAACGGGAGAAAACATGGGATTGTCTCTGCCCGTTTCAGCTGAATCGGACTTCTCCAGTCTCGTAGACTCGTCGAGGAGACATGCCTTAAATTCAGCGAAAGCAACATGGGGTCTTTCGGAAATAGACCATCTCCTCAAGGGACTTTTTCATACCTTAGAAGTATTTAACTTCCTAGATTGGTCCCGTTGGGGTCATTGCTAAGAAGTCCCATGAAAAAGAACAACTAAGCCCTGAAACCTTGCATAGCATCCTTACATGCATCGATAAGGCGGTTCAGATGATCGGCGGAAGTGTGCTCCCCCTCTTCGGTGCGGGAATACTAAAGAATGAGGCGGGGGTTCATAGTGCCTTTCTCACTAAGGCCGTCTCGCCTTCGCAGAGATAGCTTTGCTGTATGCGCCCTCTCTCTGAACATTTATTTCCTTCGCAGTTGGTGAGAGACATTGCCCATATTCGCTAACTGAGAAAGCCACTCAAGATCTTTTTAAGGCAATCCTCAAGGAAGAATAGACCTGTGGCTAGTGAGGAAAAGAAAGCCTCTAAGCCAGCTCAACAACAGCAGCCCTTTCGAGGAGGCTCTCAGGCTAGATCCATCGTCAGAAGGAAATCAACGGAAAAAAGGGGAAGATCTGCCTTCCGTCCCTTTAAGAAGGGAAAATGAGAAATCTTTCCTCCAGAACACCTGTAGGAGCCAGGTTACAATTCTTTCGCGGGAGCATGGGAAGACATAGGATCCGATCCTTGGTCGATGTCAGTAATCAAGAAGGGTTATTATATCCCATTCAAGGACGGGCCCCCCTTGACAACGTCACCGAGGGAACTGTCAGCCAGATACAAGGACCCTGTTCTGATGGATGCTCTTCGTCAGATGGTGGAGCAGATGTGGACAAAAGAGCAATAGAGCTGGTACTGGATCAAAGCTCCCCGGGGTTTTTACAATCGCTTGTTTCTCGTAGCGAAAGCCTCGGGGGGTGATGGAGACCGGTACTGGATGTAAGTTCGCTGAACAAATTCGTACAACAACAGAAGTTCAGCATGGAAACGTCTGCCTCAGTACTGCAGCTCTCCGTCAAGGAGATTGGATGGCGTCTCTAGATCTTCAAGACGCATATTTTCCACGTCCCGATTCACCATTCGTCGAGGAAGTACCTTCGTTTCATGTTCGAGGGAAGGATCTATCAGTTCAGTGGGCCCTGTGTTTCGGCCTGTCTACGGCTCCCCAAGTCTTCACAGACTTGATGAAAAATGTGTCAAGACACCTTCACATGAAGGGATAAATGTCTCCCTATACCTTGACGACTGGCTCATCAGGGCCAGGTCTCAAAAGCAGTGTCTGGAGGACCTGTCAACAATCTCTGAATTGACAAAGACATTAGGATTAATCGTGAACCTCGAGAAATCTCAGATGGTCCCCAGCCAGAACGTAGTCTATCTGGGGATTCAGATGGATTCTCGGGGTTTTCGAGTATTTCCTTCTCAAGAGAGAGTAAGGAAAGGCTGTGCCACAGTATTGAACTTCTTAGAGAAAGAGCGTACTTCAGCGAGGGAATGGTTGAGCCTTCTGGGGACCCTTTCCTCGCTCGAACAGTTCTTTCCTCTAGGAAGACTACATCTTCGTCCGCTTCAGTACTTCCTGAGAAGCAGTTGGAGTTGGAAGACAGGACAGCTCTGGGACGGACGTTTCCAATCTCATTAGAAGTAAAGCAACAATTAAGGTGGTGGTTGACCCCCTTGGAAGAAAACAAAGGAGTATCCTTAGAAGTTCGGAACCCAAACCTGACATTGTTCTCAGACGCGTCGGAGACAGGGTTGGGGTGCAACTCTAGGGTCCGAAGAAGTGTCAGGCACCTGGTCGGAAAGAGCAGGTGTCATGGCACATAAATTGCAAGGAGCTCTTTGCGATTCACCTCGCGCTAAGGAGCTTCGAGCAGATAGTCAAAGACAAAGTAATACAGATAACTCCGACAATACGACCGCTCTGGCTTATGTCAAGAAACAAGGAGGAACTCACTCTTTCGCCCTATACGAACTGGCAAGAGATCTGCTGATTTGGGCAAATCAAAGGAACGTGGTTCTTCTAACGAGATTTGTTCAAGGGAGAGGAACGTGAGAGCGGACAGACTGAGCAGGAGGTTCCAGGTCCTTCCTACAGAATGGACCCTCCACTCGGAGGTCTGTCAGACCCTTTGGTATCTTTGGGGGAAACCGCAGATCAGATCTATTCGCCACGTTTCTCTCCAAAAGGATAGATACATTTTGCGCCCTGGTAGAGGATCCCAGGGCTTATGCAATAGACGCCTTTCTCTTGGACTGGTCAGGGCTAGACGTGTACGCTTTTCCCCCATTCAAGATTCTGGGGGAAGTAGTCAGAAAGTTTGTGGCTCGAAGGGAACCAGAATGACTCTGATAGCCCCATATTTGGCCATCCCGAATTTGGTTCACGGAGGTGATGGAGTGGACGTGGACTTCCCCAGATCTCTTCCAAACAGGATAGATCTGCTCAAACAACCCCACTTCGAGAGGTACCATCAAAATCTACCCGCTCTTGCTCTGACTGCCTTTCGACTATCGAAAGACTGGTCAGAGCGAGAGGGTTTTCTCGCAAGGCGGCAAGCGCAATTGCTAGAGCCCGCAGATCATCTACTAGCGAGTGTACCAATCGAAGTGGGAAGTTTTCAGAAACTGGTGCAGGTCGAAGAAGCTGTCCTATTCCAATACCTCTGTAACCGAAATTGCGGATTTCTTTCTTTTCCTGAGGGAAAAGTCACATCTTTCTGTACCAACAATTAAAGGATACAGAAGTATGCTTTCGTCAGGTCTTTAGAAAACACGGGGCTTAGACTTGACGAATAATAAAGATTGCACGATCTCATCCGCTCCTTTGAAACGTCCAAGTCAGTAGAGCCTAGGATTCCGAGCTGGAACTTAGAATGTGCTTCTGAAATGTCTGTCCTCGGAAAAGTCATTCGAACCACCTCATACGGCTTCATTCCGGGATATCACTAGAAAGTGTATATTTCTTCTATCTCTGGCTACGGCTAAAAGTGGGTCAGCGAGTTGCACGCCCTTGAGTCACGAGTTGGTTTCAAAGAAGATTCTGCGATTTGTCATTCCAGACTCTTTTTCTGGCCAAAAACGAGAACCCTTCGAATCCCTGGCCTAGGAGTTTCGAGGGTAAAAGGACTTACTAGCCTAGTAGGCAGAGAAATAGAAAGATCACTTTGTCCAGTTAGAGCACTGAAATTCTATCTGGACAGAAAGAAAGCGGTTGGGAGGCTCACAACATGGTCTATGGTGCTCGGTGAAAGACCCAAGAGACCTATGTCTAAAAATGCTTTGGCCTTCTTTATTAGAAGTGTAATTACCGAGGCTCATAAGAACTGCCCAGATGACTCTTTTAATCTATTAAGAGTAAGAGCTCATGAGGTAAGGGCAATCGCGACATCAATTGCGTTCCAGAGAAATATGTCACTTAAAAATATTTTGGACGCAACCTATTGGAGATGCAACTCAGTATTTGCATCTCTTATTTAAAAGATGTGCGAGTAACGTATGAGAAATGTTTTTCTCTAAGTCCGTTTGTGTCAGCACAGACGGTTTTGGGTAAAGGAGAGAGCACCGATCCTTTAATATCTTGTCGGATGTGTTTCTCGTTTGTTTCCGGTGCATGTAGTGTCAGATGTCGCACTGGCGGCCTCACTTCGCTTCATTAGGAAATCGAGTGACAGCTGACTATTAGAGGGGTACAAAATTTTTGTTTGATTTTGTATGTATGATTTTCGAGTTTGTGGTTGTTGCTAAGAGTTTGGGGATGACTCTTAACAATCTTAGAACTAACACGGGTTGAGGATCGGGTGATCGGGATCGGTTGTGTGCGCCGTAAAGAAGGCGTGTTGTCATATAAGCGGATTAGCACCCCTTGACAAACGCCAGTTAGGCTCTGCCGAGTAAGTGGATATAAGACCCCATCGACAGACCAGCAAGAACTCTTGGCCACAGATCACTATCTCGCTAAGGCTCTTGAGATGAAGCAGACTCCTGGGCAGTAGCCACGAAGTCTTCCATCTAATAAGGTAGGAACCAAGGTTTTTTTTTATACCTACAACATATGTTGTTTACCTGTCTAGTCAGTAAGTTAGCTGTCTCTTGCCCTCCACCAAAGGGTGTCAATCAGCTAGATATATCTGACAGGTAAGTTGAATGTATGAAAATGATATTGTTATGATACAATAAAGTTCATACATACTTACCTGGCAGATATATACGATTGAAGACCCACCCACCCAGCCTCCCCGCAGGAGACAGGTGGAAGAAGAGAACTCTGATTAGAAAACGGGAATGGTTCCTAGTCCTGCCACCCAGAGCAGGGCGGTAGATCACCTGACCTACCTGTAGCGAGTGCCGCGAAATTTGAATTTTCTGTCGGGGACGACGGAGTCGATAGCTATGTATATATCTGCCAGGTAAGTATGTATGAAACTTTATTGTATCAACAATATCATTTTTCAACTTACTGTTTTTTGTAGTATCACATTGGATCTTCCTGTTTGCTTACTCCTACTAAAGGCCTCTTAATAAAATAACTATCCAAGGAAGATTGCTTCTGCCTGCTTTTCACAATGGTCCTGAAACAACTCAGGCAAACGTCATCGAACTGCGCAAGCATACGGCCTGTGTAAGCCTTTTCGGGGTGTGTCTTTTCTACAAATGATTGCACCTAATGAAAAACAGCTAGAGCATCCTTAATTTCTGCTGTTGTCATAGGGTCGTCGTCGTTCTCTTCGCCGCTGCTAGAGAACTCTTCTTGAACGACGTTATGTTGCATGACCTCCAACTCCTTTGGGTCATCCGTCGTAAGCTCCTCTTGGTGCTCCTCGAGAAGGTCATTGATGTCGTCCTCGTTGACGACCAGCTCCATGGACTTGCCGAGTGCAATGATCTCGTCAAGATCTGGTTGCGAAACAGTTTCAGGATCGTCAACTGTTTCTGAATCTGCATCAGCTTAGCCCACATCGAATCCCTCGAAGTCTCTGGCAGATACGGCATCAGGCCAGAGTTTTCTCCACGAAGAATTCAAGGATCGCCTCAAAACCTCCTGCCAAGCTTGATTGATGAGTCGGATGCATATCACAATATCGAAATGCTCCTTCCAAAACTCGCGCAAGGTGAGGTTTGTGGTATCGGTGATGTAGAAACTTCTCTTGAAAAGATGTTCAGTATACAGCTTCTTGAAGTTCGATATCACTTGCTGGTCCATGGGCTGGAGGAGAGGGGTGGTGTTAGGCAGAAGATAAAGAACCTTGATAAAAGAATACTCTGCTAGGATATCTTCCTCGAGGCCAGGAGGGTGAGCAGGGGCATTGTCCAACACCAGCAGACATTTCATAGGGAGGCGTTTCTCTTCCAAGAATTTCTTCACTGTCGGGCCGAAACACAGATTTACCCACTTGGTGAACAAAAGTCTTGTAACCCAGGCTTTTGCATTAGCCCTCCACATCACTGGAAGCTTCTCCTTTAGCACTTTGTGGGCCTTGAAGGCTCGAGGGGTCTCCGAACGATAGACAAGTAGGGGCTTTACCTTGCAATCCCCACTGGCGTTCGAACAAAGTGCAAGCATAAGCCTGTCTTTCATAGGCTTATGCCTGGGTAGCTTCTTCTCTTCCTGTGTGATGTACGTCCGATGAGGCATTTTTTTCCAAAAAAGGCCAGTCTCATCTCAGTGAGAACTGTAGCCTTCGTTGATCGTCATCTCGTCAAATGTCTTAATAAAGGCTTTGGCTGCTTTTGTGTCTGAGCTGGCAGCCTCCCCATGCCGCACCACCGAATGGATGCCAGTCCGTTTCTGAAATTTTTCAAACCACCCACGAGAAGCCTTGAAGTCTGGGGTTGGCGTTGATGTCCCTTCTCCTCCATTGTCTTTGGCCTGGGCAATCAAATCGCCGAAAATAGCAGCCTCTCCATCTCATCGTGCACATGGCTTGTCTTGTTGGACAAGAAGGTGTAGCTGCTTTGATGGCTTCCTTCTGCTGAAGGATGGTGCCTATCGTCGACGGATTTCGGCTGTATTCCTTAGTGATCACATTCAACCACATGCCAGCTTCATACTTCTTGATAATTTCCATTTTTGTCGCCATAGAAAGCATCCTCTTCTTCCTGTGAACTTCAGCAACTTTCTTGGGACCCATGGCTATACGTAATTAAGTTATGTAGTACTAATTAAGTTCTCACACAACACGATAAAGTACAAAGCGAAATCACTAACACGAATTTATGTTAACAAACGAAATCGTATATGTGAATGAACGAATTCCGCGTGTATACGATAAAGCTGGTGCGACGATGTGGCCGAAGAACGCCT
The DNA here is from genome assembly GCF_015104395.2 of Macrobrachium nipponense. Lineage (NCBI taxonomy): Eukaryota > Metazoa > Arthropoda > Malacostraca > Decapoda > Palaemonidae > Macrobrachium > Macrobrachium nipponense. Next base: position 103,686,404 of record NC_087201.1, read on the forward strand.
TTACGTAGAGCACGATGGGAGAGATGCTGACCAATAGGAGAGCAGGATCTCACGGCAGTGACTAGCATCAGGAACCAGTGGGAGAGCAGGAGGATGGTGGCGAGTCTACTCAATTGGCGGCGCGCGAGTTTTAAAATAGTTCTCGGCGGTCCGGGTGAATCTGGGGACTTTACAGCAACAACCTTTCATAACCTGAATTATTTTCATATGCAGAGGCAAAAAAATCTTCGTATTTGCTTTCATAACTTGAATTTTCCGTAAGTTGGGACTTTTGTATGTTGAGGTTCCACTTTACTGCATTTTCTTGTTCAGATAATGTTTTTGACTTATTGAGTTACTTTTACTAATTACCCTGTAACTATGAAAGTAAGAGGAATTTTGACGAAATATTTAGGATACGCTTTCTCCATTGCCATGCAAAGCTCCATGAATTTTTTCATGATTTTGCATTTTTCACCCTATACTACCATAGATATATTGGCGTCCTGGCCAGCCCCCTTATGGCACGGTTATTGGCGCCATAAGTGCCATTATGGAGCTATAAATCACCAAGTTTTGGTTAATGGCAGGTTTCACTTGTGAGCAACCCTTCGAGAATGGAACCCCCGCCAATAACCGGGGACTGCCTGTGCTCTGAGCTTTACATATTTATCTTTTATCGGAATGAAAATAGTAAAATGTGTTCTTTCATGCTAAATAGTTTTGATTAAAACATGTTTCTCTCAAATTTTGTTTATGGTCGAGTTTGACGGTATACTATACCAAAGTTTACGGAAGTTTCATCCATGTCGCCAATGCATGATAATAGTCGTTAGCAGATGAACATTATTTCCTCATCCTCAGCTACAACTTGCAGCTTAAATTTAGCAGTATATGCCCTTGCTGATCTTTTCTCCATAGCAAATAAGGATGTCAGTCCTATTCTACGTAACGTTCATTTGTAATATAGCTACAGTAACCTTTTACTATTGTACGATGGTTGAAATGAAAGCAAACTATTGTTGTTTTTTTAGATTCAGTTGTTCATAGCAAATCAGCTGTTTCTGGCTGTATGGATTTACACAACTATAAACATTACTAAAGAAATAACTTTTAGCATTCTCTTTTACTGTTTTTAACTTAATGTAGATGGGATAGATAAAGAGATGGAGGAAAAGGGGTTAGCCTCATGCCACTCCTCAATCTGAACCTGGGCCAAAAGGCAAAGTGGAGTGTTTACATCTGGGTAGGCGGGCCTACCCGCTTACCAGACGGTAGTTACTGCCTAACCACCTTATTCAAGAATTTAACGGCTGTGATTCCAGTGTATGCTGTAATTCCTAATGTAAAGGACCTCAGGTTTGTATAGTTAGGAAAAATACAGTTTACTACTTTCAAAAACTGTGATTTTTCCTGTATTGCATTTGATTGTTTTCATATTTTATCATTATATTAAGTTTTTTGTGAAATTTCCATTTTTATGTGAATTGTTATTGCTTTTATATGCATACAGTATTAATTTAACTCTCTCTCTCTTCTCTTTCTCTCTTCAACATATCAATGCTCCCTCGTTCTGTCTCAAGTCGCTGCGTGTGAAGTCACCACAGCGACATATGATTTTATACTCTTTATGCTAAATTTTTCATATTGATAATACAGTCATTTCGAAGTATGAGCATTTGCTTGACAAACAACAGAAAATTTCTCAAAAATTTAGTTTGAAAAATGGAATGTTTGACATAAGAAAAGAAAAAAGTGACAAATGAGGTACCACTGTATCTCCTCCGCAGGCGAGAGGTTTTCTTTTCTCGGAGAGCAGTGTCAGAAATTTTTGGTTATCTCACGTCTTCTCCGACCGTGTACCAGGGAAAGTGGGCCATCTACTGTGGTTGGTGATTGTCAATGGGGTTTCATTCCAGTTGCAGCTACTACTCAACAAGTAGTAGACTTCCTTATTTTTATTCTTAATGAGAAACTCCTTTATGTGTCAGTCATCAAGGTCTATAGGGCTGCTCTAGGTTTAATTCTATGTTTGAAGGATGTAGACCTCTCATTTTCATGGGAAATCTCTATGCTTCTCAGGAGTTTTGAGCAGTTCTGTTCCCAGAGAGATCTTAGACTTCCAAAATGGGACCTGACACTGGTGCTTAGGAGTCTAGCACGAAATCTGTATGAACTCACGGATTTCATCAGGTAGAAACTTAACCTTCAATGCGGTTTTCCTTTTTGGCCTTGGCCTCATCAAAGAGAGCTAGTGAACTTCAAGGACTCTTTTGACGTTAAATACACAAAGGGTTTTGGGGTCTGTAGCCTTTGAATTTGTCCCGGAATTCTTAGCTAAGACTCAAAAAATCCCTTGGTTCACGACAACAGATTCGAGTCTTTTTCTATCCTTGGAGATTTTGTTTGTAATGACCCTGATGAATGAATTACTTTCATGTTCCATCAGGTACGACATTAACATCTTAAAAGGACTCAGCATCTCAGACTGGATTGTTTGAAGACTTTTTAGTACAGCCCCAGTATGCTTAGGTAAGTCACCAAGAACTTCACCCTAAAAACGTCTCACTTAGTTTCTTGTTCTTTGCTACCAACCTAAAGGTATTTGGAATAAAGAATTGGGCCTTGAAACTTGTGGCTTGACCTTGACAAGAAATTCTTTTTGGGTTGTTGGGATTAAGATTTGAGAGCTTTTGTCACACCCAATTTCTTTGTAAAGCTCCTTAGGACGACACCGTGACTAGACTATCAAAATACAGATTTTGACGTAGGAAAAGCCTATTTTTGGTATTCATTGTTTAGTCCTTAAAACCCTCCCACTTCTGTGCTGAAAAGACATGGGATTTGCGTAAGGGATCATCCTGCATTGACCAACAGAAAGTAATGGCTTCTTGGTCCATTTTTGGTTGTATTTAAACAATATGAAGGTGCATATGCACATAGCCATTTCTTCTTGTGGTTTTTTTGATGTAGGTAAACTGGCTTCAGCATGTACTGAGGATAAGAGAAAGTGCCCTCTTATCCAGAGTCCATTTATACCGTCACGTGATATGATGTTTATCATTATAACACTATATCCAGCCACAGGCCAGCTAAAAGAGAATTCTTTGACATTAGTCTGGTCACTGTGGAACTCTGCGTAAACCATGAGAAAGGTAACTCCTTGAGGACTCAACAGCGACTACCAAAAATAGGTTTTCCTTACATCAAACTTTTTTTTTTTTGCGCAACTCATGAATCAGATGACATGTCACTGGTGATGAGTACTTGGGACCAGAGGCTCTTCCCAAGCATGCCCAAAGTTGATTTGCCTGTTCTTTTTTATTTTTATTTTAAGAAGGATTGAAGTGCTGAGGCAATTTTGTGTTCCTGCAATTAATGAAATAGGCTAATTTTAAGTGATGGTTTTTAATATAAAAATTACTTTTCTGGGTTCGACCTGTGTCTGCCGGTGAAATGTTCCTGTAGCACACATTTCTATGTATAAATAGATGCTAAATATACCAGAGTAAAAAGCCATATGGAATGCTGGAGTTACTACCCCCAGCTCACTCACCCCTATAGGGTGTTGGTATAGCACAAGTGCGAGTGGAAGCCACTACCACAGATACTTTGCCAGTTAGAAGTCTCCTCTCAAAATCCCTCTCTA
>NC_087201.1:103690531-103713441 GCF_015104395.2 Macrobrachium nipponense
TGTACATGGTACAAGAAATACTGTACGTACATACGTGCTTATGTAGTAAAATTTAGAACCTTACATTTTACTACATACGCTCCTTTCGAGTGAGGCAATCTCCGAAAGTGGCGACAGAGGAGGAGGACAAATGGCAGAAAACATGAACAATTAACTTTATGAAACATAACAAAATGACAGGAAACATTAACACTAAACTTTATGAAACACATCAACAGAGGGCACAAAACGTTAACACTTAACTTTACAAAAAACTTAAAATGAAGTTTTTTTTTTTTTTTTTTTTAATTATTTTTTTTTTTTTTTGTTTTTTTTTTTTTTTTTTTTTTTTTTTTTTTACAAATTTCAATTTTTCAACTTACTGTTTTTTCGTAGTATCACTTGGATCTTCCTGTTTTGCTTACACCTACTAAAAGGCCTCTTAAAAAATAACTATCCAAGGAAGATTGCTTCTGCCTGCTTTTCACAATGGTCCTGAAACAACTCAGGCAAACGTCATCGAACTGCGCAAGCATACGGCCTGTGTAAGCCTTTTCGGGGTGACTCTTTTCTACAAATGATTGCACCTAATGAAAAACAGCTAGAACATCCTTAATTTCTGCTGTTGTCATAGGGTCGTCATCCTCCTCTTCGCCGCTGCTAGAGAACTCTTCTTGAACGACGTTATGTTGCATGACCTCCAACTCCTTCGGGTCATCCGTCGTAAGTTCCTCTTGGTGCTCCTCGAGAAGGTCATTGATGTTGTCCTCGTTGACAACCAGCCCCATGGACTTGCCGAGTGCAATGATCTCGTCAAGATCTGGTTGCAAAACAGTTTTAGGATTGTCAACTGTTTCTGAATCTGCATCAGCTTAGCCCACATCGAATCCCTCGAAGTCTCTGGCAGATACGGCATCAGGCCAGAGTTTCCTCCACGAAGAATTCAAGGATCGCCTCAAAACCTCCTGCCAAGCTTGATTGATGAGTTGGATGCATATCACAATATCGAAATGCTCCTTCCAAAACTCGCGCAAAGTGAGGTTTGTGGTATCGGTGATGTAGAAACTTCTCTTGAAAAGATGTTCCGTATACAGCTTCTTGAAGTTCGATATCACTTGCTGGTCCATGGGCTGGAGGAGAGGGGTGGCGTTAGGCAGAAGATAAAGAACCTTGATAAAAGAATACTCTGCTAGGATATCTTCCTCGAGGCCAGGAGGGTGAGCAGGGGCATTGTCCAACACCAGCAGACATTTCATAGGGAGGCGCTTCTCTTCCAAGAATTTCTTCACTGTCGGGCCGAAACACAGATTTACCCACTTGGTGAACAAAAGTCTTGTAACCCAGGGTTTTGCATTAGCCCTCCACATCACTGGAAGCTTCTCCTTTAGCACTTTGTGGGCCTTGAAGGCTCGAGGGGTCTCCGAAAGATAGACAAATAGGGGCTTCACCTTGCAATCCCCACTGGCGTTCAAACAAAGTTCGAGTGTAAGCCTGTCTTTCATAGGCTTATGGCCCGGTAGCTTCTTCTCTTCCTGTGTTATGTACGTCCGATGAGGCATTTTTTTCCAAAAAAAGGCCAGTCTCACCTCAGTGAGAACTGTAGCCTTTGTTGATCGTCACCTCGTCAAATGTCTTAATAAAGGCTTTGGTCGCTTTTGTGTCTGAGCTGGCAGCCTCCCCATGCCGCACCACCGAATGGATGCCAGTCCGTTTCTGAAATTTTTTCAAATTTTTTTTCCAACCACCCATGAGAAGCCTTGAAGTCTGGGGTTGGCGTTGATGTCCCTTCTCCTCCATTGTCTTTGGCCTGGGCAATCAAATCGCCGAAAATAGCAGCCTCTCCATCTCATCGTGCACGTGGCTTGTCTTGTTGGACAAGAAGGTGTAGCTGCTTTGATGGCTTCCTTCTGCTTTAGGATGGTGCCTATCGTCGACGGATTTCGGCTGTATTCCTTAGCGATCACATTCAACCACATGCCAGCTTCATACTTCTTGATTTCTTGATAATTTCCATTTTTGTCGCCATAGAAAGCATCCTCTTCTTCCCGTCAACTTCAGCAACTTTCTTGGGACCCATGGCTATACGTAATTAAGTTATGTAGTACTAATTAAGTTCTCACACAACACGATAAAGTACAAAGCGAAATCACTAACACGAATTTATGTTAACAAACGAAATCGTATATGTGAATGAACGAATTCCGCGTGTGTACGATAAAGCTGGTGCGACGATGTGGCCGAAGAACGCCTTTATGTAGAGCACAATGGGAGAGATGCTGACCAATAGGAGAGCAGGATCTTACGGCGGTGACTAGCATCAGGAACCAGTGGGAGAGCAGGAGGATGGTGGCGAGTCTACTCAGTTGGCGGCGCGCGAGTTTTAAAATAGTTCTCGGCGGTCCGGGTGAATCTGGGGACTTTACAGCAACAACCTTTCATAACCTGAATTATTTTCGTATGCAGAGGCAAAATAATCTTCGTATTTGCTTTCATAACTTGAATTTTTCTTAAGTTGGGACTTTTGTATGTTGAGGTTCCACTTTACTGCATTTTCTTGTACAGATAATGTTTTTGACTTACTGAGTTACTTTTACTAATTACCCTGTAACTATGAAAGTAAGAGGAATTTTGTCGAAATATTTTGGATACGCATTCTCCATTCCCATGCAAAGCTCCATGAATTTTTTCATAATTCTGCATTTTTCACCGTATACTACCATAGATATATTGGCTTCCTGGCCAGCCCCCTTATGGCACGGTTATTGGCGCCATAAGTGCCATTATGGAGCTATAAATCACCAAGTTTTGGTTAATGGCAGGTTTCACTTGTGAGCAACCCTTCGAGAATGGAACCCCCGCCAATAACCGGGGACTGCCTGTGCTGTGAGCTTTACATATTTATCTTTTATGGGAATGAAAATAGTAAAATGTGTTCTTTCATGCTAAATAGTTTTGATTAAAACATGTTTCTCTCAAATTTTGTTTATGGTCGAGTTTGACGGTATACTATACCAAAGTTTACGGAAGTTTCATCCATGTCGCCAATGCATGATAATAGTCGTTAGCAGATGAACATTATTTCCTCAGCCTCAGCTACAACTTGCAGCTTAAATTTAGCAGTATATGCCCTTGCTGATCTTTTCTCCATAGCAAATAAGGATGTCAGTCCTATTCTACGTAACGTTCATTTGTAATATAGCTACAGTAACCTTTTACTATTGTACGATGGTTGAAATGAAAGCAAACCATTGTTGTTTTTTAGATTCAGTTGTTCATAGCAAATCAGCTGTTTCTGGCCGTATGGATTTACACAACAACTATAACATTACTAAAGATACTTTTAGCATTCTCTTTTACTGTTTTTAACTTAATGTAGATGGGATAGATAAAGAGATGGAGGAAAAGGGGTTAGCCTCATGCCACTCCTCAATCTGAACCTGGGCCAAAAGGCAAAGTGGAGTGTTTACATCTGGGCAGGCGGGCCTACCCGGTTACCAGACGGTAGTTACTGCCTAACCACCTTATTCAAGAATTTAACGGCTGTGATTCCAGTGTATGCTGTAATTCCTAATGTAAAGGACCTCAGGTTTGTATAGTTAGGAAAAATACAGTTTACTACTTTCAAAAACTGTGATTTTTCCTGTATTGCATTTGATTGTTTTCATATTTTATCATTATATTAAGTTTTTTGTGAAATTTCCATTTTTATGTGAATTGTTATTGCTTTTATATGCATACAGTATTAATTTAACTCTCTCTCTCTTCTCTTTCTCTCTTCAACATATCAATGCTCCCTCGTTCTGTCTCAAGTCAGCTGCGTGTGAAGTCACCACAGTGACATATGATTTTATACATCTTTTATGCTAAATTTTATATTGATAATCAGTCATTTCGAAGTATGAGCATTTGTTTGACAAACAATAGAAAATTTTCTCAAAAATTTAGTTTGAAAAATGGAATGTTTGACATAAGAAAAGTTTGACAAACGAGGTACCACTGTATCTCCTGCGAGCGAGAGGCTTTTCTCGGAGAGCAGTGTCAGAAATGTTTGGTTATCTCACGTCTTCTCCAACCGTGTACCAGGGAAAGTGGGCCATCTACTGTGGTTGGTGATTGTCAATGGGGTTTCATTCCAGTTGCAGCTACTACTCAACAAGTAGTAGACTTCCTTATTTTTATTCTTAATGAGAAACTCCTTTATGTGTCAGTCATCAAGGTCTATAGGGCTGCTCTAGGTTTAATTCTATGTTTGAAGGATGTAGACCTCTCATTTTCATGGGAAATCTCTATGCTTCTCAGGAGTTTTGAGCAGTTCTGTTCCCAGAGAGATCTTAGACTTCCAAAATGGGACCTGACACTGGTGCTTAGAAGTCTAGCACGAAATCTGTATGAACTCACGGATTTCATCAGGTAGAAACTTAACCTTCAATGCGGTTTTCCTTTTTGGCCTTGGCCTCATCAAAGAGAGCTAGTGAACTTCAAGGACTCTTTCGACGTTAAATACACAAAGGGTTTGGGGTCTGTAGCCTTTGAATTTGTCCCGGAATTCTTAGCTAAGACTCAAAATCCCTTGGTTCACAACAACAGATTAGTCTTTTTCTATCCTTGGAGATTTTGTTGGTAATGACCCTGATGAATGAATTACTTTCATGTTCCATCAGGGTACTACATTAACATCTAAAAAGGACTCAGCATCTCAGACTGGATTGTTGAAGACTTTGTTAGTACAGCCCCAGTATGCTTAGGTAAGTCACCAAAGAACTTCACCCTAAAAACGTCTCACTTAGTTTCTTGTTCTTTGCTACCAAACCTAAAGGTATTTGGAATAAAGAATTGGGCCTTGAAACTTGTGGCTTGACCCTTGACAAGAAATTCTTTTTGGGTTGTTGGGATTAAGATTTGAGAGCTTTTTGTCACACCAATTTCTTTGTAAAGCTCCTTAGGACGACACCGTGACTAGACTATCAGAATACAGATTTTGACGTAGGAAAAGCCTATTTTTGGTATTCATTGTTTAATCCTTAAAACCCTCCCACTTCTGTGCTGAAAAGACATGGGATTTGTGTAAGGGATCATCCTGCATTGACCAACAGAAAGTAATGACTTCTTGGTCCATTTTTGGTTGTATTTAAACAATATGAAGGTGCATATGCACCTAGCCATTTCTTCTTGTGGTTTTTTTGATGTAGGTAAACTGGCTTCAGCATGCACTGAGGATAAGAGAAAGTGCCCTCTTATCCAGAGTCCATTTATACCGTCACGTGATATGATGTTTATCATTATAACACTATATCCAGCCACAGGCCAGCTAAAAGAGAATTCTTTGACATTAGTCTGGTCACTGTGGAACTCTGCGTAAACCATGGGAAAGGTAACTCTTTGAGGACTCAACAGCGACTACCAAAAAAGGATTTTGACGTAGGAAAAATCTATTTCTGGGCGATTGGTTCGTGTCGCCCAGCGAAATAATCCTTTAGTTCATTATTTCTTAGGTAAATGATCTAACAAATACCAGAGAATAAACAAAATAAAGAAAAAGGTCAGTATAACTGACTCGCTCACCCAAATAAAAGAAGGGCGTCGGTACGAACACTAGGGCGATTGAGACCACTACCACGAACTTCTTGTCATTTAGAAATTTCCCACAACAAAATCCCTCAAGGAGAGAGCCGACCCACAGAACGGGGCAGCAACTACTACTACTACAACCCACGCTAAGGTGACTGCCGCGCCTCTGGTGGCCATCCTGAAGTTAGCAATCAATCTTGAGCGAAGGGTTAGGAAGAGGTGGGATTTCGCTGGGCGACACGAACCAATCGCCCAGAAATAGATTTTTCCTACGTCAAAATCCTTTTTCTGGGCTCAGTTCGTGTCGCTGCGCGAAATAATACCAGAGAATTAGCACAAGATTGAAAATAAAGAGGGTCTCAATAAAACTAAAATTTAAGTATATACTATAATTGTATCAAAATATTCATACAAATTGTTCAGACAATTATTAATAAAGAACAATAACTAAATGTAACTTATAACTATAATTATTTACAAAGTATTTACATAAGTTACAGGTATGAACATGTGTGTGAAAATCTTAACCTAAAAAACACACTGAGTTTTATAGATACTTATATAAAAGACAATAAGCCATTGATAATGGGGGTGTGGAACCCTAGCATAAAAATAAGGGGACCACACTCTAATGTTAATATATGCAACCAATTGTGGGTGACGCTAGCATAAAAATAAGGGACACCCACTAGACAATCATAAGAGCAGCTAAGACTCAAGGCAAGTGTAGAGTAACATGGTAGGTTAGACAAACTGTTGGCTGAGGTAGGTAGAAAGGAGATCTGGATCTTCAACTAAACTACTGAGCAGAGTCAGGGGAAACTATGTTACCCGCTGCAACTGCTGAAAATTTTAGAGATTCCAAAGACTGTCGGCGATTTCCATCCAGTATATTTTTTCAAATCATCAAAGTTCATATGTTGAAAGTAATTTATTGAGGTGGCCACTGCCCTGACATCGTGTGCCTTAGGGAAGGGTTCAGGGTTAGCTTGTTTAATAAAGTATAGGATCTGTTGCCTAATACCTTTAACCTCTTCATTACCGAAATTTTGTTTGGAGGTAGGTGGGTACCACCATTCAAGTGTACTACACCGCACCGGGTGCATAAAGGTGGTACGCATAGTACCACCAAAACTCCTCTTTTCAGATAGGGACTTCCAATCATTCTGTAATTTCGGTTTGAAGAGTTTGGAGCAAAATAAACAGTATGACACAATGCCAGACGTATGATGAACCCAAAAAAATATTATTACTGCTTATAGTAGTGTGTAGGTGACAGAAGAACTGCATCTCAACAAAAAATTACAAAACCAGACAAGCGTAAACATGTAATAACTTCTACCCAAGTATAAAACCAGTTGTATCATCATTTACTGTATTTATTTATTTATTCACTTATTACATTCTACAAATAAAAAGATATGAACACTAGATAAATGAAGGTAAAAATAAAGCCTATAGTAACTTTATATATAAAAAAACCAAACCAGAGAAAAAGCGAAAAAGCGATTTTTCTGAGGACAAGAAACTTGAAAAATTAGTTTAGATACCCCTGAAGCCCCTAAAGTTGTTTTCTGTGATGAAACTAATCTTAGAAAACATAGAAAATGACATCGACCAATTTTTTGAAAGATATACTATAAAATTTGCGATTTCCATATTATTGGCGGGGCTTTGCTTTGTTCGCTTTAATTTTTCTCTTTTTTTTGTTATTACGTGCTTATTTATGTTCTATTTGATAATACTTAGTGCATGTTCCAGGTGCGATATACCGACATTCTGTAAGACCGAATTTCTATTCAAGACTGTAGTTTTCTCACCGACCACCAGTGTCCCTTGTACAAGGGACACCGAGTTTCACATTTTTTCATAAAATCATTTATTTTCCCTGTAGGATGATAAAACTAACAGAGAATATGCGTTATTATAGTGCTAATAATACCTGATAATTTCATTAGCCTGTCTTGATTAATGTATTTTTGGCAAATATTTTTACGATCGGCACCCCTCCAAACTGGAGTCACTACCGAGAGATTCAGTTCGGCAGCGAACGCAATGTTTACATTCTGCTCACCCACCCGGTAAAGAAGGGGTTAATTGATAAGGTACCACCTTTTTCTCTCCTAAAGAGTGGACCCGAAGAGGAGGAGGATGTCCTAGACAGAAAGGCTCGTAAGGTCGTCACTGGACAAAGGAAAGGTCTTGGGGAAGGGGTATGACCTTCCATGGTTCCCACCTCAACAAAGGATCCTCATTTTTTGCTAAAAAGCTGCGATCCGGAGAAAGCAGAACTTCTGAAGGGAGAAATTCTACATGACCCACATCTCTGGATAGCGCCGACAGTTCTGAAATTCTAGCTCCTGAAGCCAAGCTTAATAAAAATAATGTTTTTCTTAAGAGCATTATAAATGAACATGTCGTATTATCTGTATCTGAAGCCATTTTTAGAACATCATTTAGAAACCATGACACTGAAGTAGGCCTTACTGAAGGTCTAAGTCTAGCACAAGCCTTGGGAATAGACGAAAAGTAAGAGTCTGTTAAGTCTATATTAAAACCCAACTGAAAGATCTTCTTCAAGGCTGACTTGTTTGTCGTAATAGTGCTAGCTGCGAACCCTTTTTCAAATAAGGATCTGAAAAAGGATATAGCTGAGTTGATTGTCATGATTTTAATGTCCGATTCCTTCAGGAAAGATGCCAACTTTTTAACTGCAGCGTCATACTGCCTCAAAGTTGAATCCCTTTTATCTGATTCTAAGAAGAGGATATTTTGTGGATCTACATCTGCATCCTCTTGGCCGCAAACTTCATGAAGTCCATAAAAGTTAGGGCTTTGAGAATTCCTGAGGAAGCGAACAGTCTTCATTTATACGACTGGGAGAGTCTGGGATTGGGAATTCGAAGGGGTGAAGACCCAATTCCAGCAGCAGGGGTACCAGTTGCTCTTCGGCCAGTCCGGAGCTACTAGAGCTACTTGACCCTTGAAAGTCCTGAGTTTGTTCAGCACTTTCAGGAGAAGATTCACCGGAGGAAAGACATAAATCTTTTCCCAGTTGTTCCAGTCTATGGACAGAGCGTCTGTGGCATAGGCCAGAGGGTCCAGGTTGGGAGCCACATAACAAGGAAGTTTGTTGTTCGCTTGAGATGCAAACAGATCTACTTGCAGGCCTGGTACCCTCCGGAGTATCCATTGGAACGAACTGCTGTCCAACGACCATTCCGACTCCAGTGGAACTGAACGGGATAGAGCATCTGCTATGACATTTCTCACTCCGGCCAGATGGGTGGAGGAGAGGTGCCAACTGAACTTGTCCGCCAGGGAAAAGATGGCTACCATGACATGATTCAGGTGTCTTTGACTTGGAGCCTCCCTGTTTATGCAGTGAACTACCACTGCGCTGTCCAGAACTAACTTTATATGAGATTCTTTGGTGGGAGTAACCTCTTCAGGGTCAGGAAACACTACCATTGCTTCCAATACATTTATGTGAAGCTGGCGGAATTGGGGTGACCATGTTCCTTGAACTTTCTTGAACTGAGAATATCCTCCCTAGCCGCTTAATGAAGCGTCTGTGTGGATAGTGATTCCCGGAGGGGAAAACTGAAGAGGTACTGACATGGACAGGTTCTTCAATTTTGTCCAAGGGCGTAGACGATTCCGGAGAATCTGCGGTATTGCTGACAACTTGTCCCTGGATCTGACATTTGCTCGTGAGCGCCAGATCCTGGTTAAGTCTTTCAGTTTGGCTTTCATCAAGATGTTTGTCACTGAGGCAAACTGAAGGGAACCTAGGATTCTTTCCTGGTTTTCTCCTTGAAGCATATTTGTACCTTAGAAATTGCTTCACTGATTCACTATTCTTTCCTCTTGGCCAGTGGAATCGACAGAGTGTGAGAAGATAGATTCATTGAATGCCCAGCCATTGAAAGCTGGACTCCGGAGTGAGTCTTGACTTTGTCCTGTTTATCTGGAACCCCAGATATTCCAGGAACTGAATGACCTTCTTTATGGCTTTGTGGCATTCCTCGACTGTTGGTGCCCAAATCAACCAGTCGTCGAGGTACGCTACTACCATTATCCCTTGAGACCTTAGTTGTTGAACAACTACTTCTGCCAATTTCGTGAAAATTTTGGGTGCTACATTCAGACCGAAGGGAACCACCTTGAAGGAGAATGCTTGGTCTCCCAGCTTGAAGCCCAGGTAAGGGCAAAAGTGTCTTGCAATAGGGATATGATAGTATGCGTTTGTAAGATCGATAGAGGTGGTGACGGCCCCACGGGGAAGTAAGGTCCGCACCTGCGAGATAGTCAGCATTTTGAACTTGTCGCAGCGAATGGCCAAGTTTAACTGGGACAAGTCTAAGATTACCCTTCTTTTTGATGAGCCTTTCTTTGGCACGCTGAATAAGCGACCTTGAAACTTTAATCGCTTGACTCTCGCTATTGCTCCTTTCTGAAGGAGCTCCTCTGCATACTCCGTCAATTTCTTCGATGGAAATTGAAGGAACGGTCTGGGTGGAGGGGGGCCTCTGATCCAACTCCAACCCAGGCCTTTCGACACAATACTTTGTGCTCATTTGCTGAATCCCCACCGATGCCGGAAGAGAAACAGCCTCCCTCCTACCTTGGAGATCTCACTGCTGCTGAGTTGAGTGACCTCCGCGGCCTCCACGGAAGTGCTTTCCCCTATTAAGCAACCTTCCTGATCCTCTCTGACGAAAGGATCCCCTAGCCCTACTCCCCTGGCGAACGGTCAAAGTGTTGGAAGGCTTGCCCTGGAAGGAAAAACACCTGGTTAAAAGCCGGGGAGACAGCATAGGAGTGGAAGGCTGAGCCTGAGGGGAAATCAGGTAGATTGGCTGAGCTGGTGTCTTCGACGTAGAAGGCTGGCCTGGCTGAACGATTGGGACAGCTGACACCGTCTGGCTGAAGTGTTGAGGCTTCTTCTGGTAAGGCTGAAACCGTTTGGTCTTTTTCAGCTTCTTGCCTGCAGAAGACTGGTCTTGGCGCCTATTAGCAGAGAGGCCCCAACGATCCTTGAGGCTCTGGTTGAGCCTCGTCGCCTCGCTTTGGACCTCCCTAACCATTGCTTCAGGAAAGAGGTCTGCCCCCCAGATGTTGGAAGAAAGCAGCTTATTCGGCTCATGCCGAATAGTTGCTTCCTGGGGGACATGCTTGCGGCAGTTGACCCTCGCCGTCACAAACTCGTGTTGATAGACCTGGCCAGCCTAGTTTTAGTCTCAAACTCGGCTTGGATGAGGCTATCAGGAAGTCTTGGGAGCTTCTCGCCGAACTGGTCCATAGCGCAGTCCGGCTTGAGCTTGCCTACCGAAAAAGTATTTGGCAGGTCCTCCCACAAATCTCCAAGCGAAGGCAGCAAAGGTGATGTGGGATCTGCTTCCCTTAACTGAGGCAAGGGCTCTCCCTTTAAGCCAGCTGGGATGGTAACGCTGGCGATCTTCGTTAGAAAAGGGAGAGGAGTCTCTTCCTCCATCGTAAAGATGGTGAAAGGACTCTTCAATGCCTGGATTCTGGTGTTGGAGCAGTCCATCTTATCCAGACACCGGAGCCACTCTCTTTGAGCCTGGTCCCTGGAGTACAGCACTGTCTCCCTAGGGACCTTATCCTCCCTGTTCATAGCTGCCTCCGTCAGCCTGGCGTAGCCAATGAACGGAGGCTGAAGATTCTCTGGGTAAAACTCGAAGTCTTCAATCCTTCGAGTACCACACTCCGGAATGGAAATGAACCCGTCCTGGAAAGGGGTGTAGGAAGCCACTCTCCAGAGAAAGGAGGAAGAGAATCATGGGGAGGAAGTTGGAGCAGGCCGACGCCAGGTGCCGGGGAGGCAGCTTGAGGAGCCTGATTAAAGCCGGACATTAGGTTCTCTTGAGTGGCAATCCTGTCCGAAAGTTGCGAGAACATCTGCTCCATACTTGTCCTCAAGGAGCCTACCAAATCTCCCATCTGCTGCATCATCCCAACGGAGAAAGCGTTGGGATCGAAGCTAGGGGCAGATGAAGAAGTGGATGGGTAACTCGCTAGAGGTACCGAAGGGGAAGGAGAGACCGCTGACTCCGCCGGAGTACGGGGTCTCTCCTTGGAGGACTTCCTCTTAGAAGTTCTAGAGCTCGAAGCAGATGATTTACCCTTCTCTGCTCTGGGGTTAGAAGCCGGAGACTTACGAGATGACGACGCCGAAGAAGTCTTTTTAGACGACAACGTCTTTGTCAGGGTTTTCTGCGCTCTGTGACTCTTCACTTTAGGGACTACAGAAGCGCTAGGCGTAGCATACGAGAGCTCAGCTCCCGTAAAGCCTTGGAAGGAAGCAGGAGAAACAGCAGGGGAAGAAGATCCAGTGGCGCCCAAGGGAAGCCCTTGAGCGTCCAACGTACCTACCTCGACCAACAGGTCGTCTACACCTACCATTGGTTCTACATTTAGATCTAGCGTGGCGACTTCCGCTGAGATGTCCTGGCCTGGTTCCTTCATACACGCAGCGACCTGCCGCTGGATCGTCGTCATCGTCGGGGCTGCCTCTGCCGGGTCGACGTACCTCGTCGACTTGCCGCCGGGGAACAGCAGGACCGCCATCCTCTTTTCCAGGATGTAGGGCTGTCCCTTGGCGGCGTTCTTGCCGAAGCCGCCGACCCAAGCCCTCAAGGTTGCAAGGGCGGTCTCTCTAACCGCGGCAGCCTGGAAGAGAGGGTGTCTGTTAGATTTTAGTTTAAAGTTGAGGGTCTACCTTAGACTAAAACAGCCTTAAGACTAGACTTAACCGGCATATATTCACAATAATATGGGGAACTTAAGCTTAAAAAGTATGTTTCAAAACTTAAGCTTAAGATATAATTCAGAATTTATATCATATGTATATACTGATGGAAATACTTACCCCGTCCAAAAACTGACTCACAAGATCATAGCAGATCGTACACGTTTCGTGGAACCAGACCTGCAGATTCCCGTGAGGAGTCGCACACGGAGCATGAGACCTGCAGACTTCATGCCCACAGGGGTCCTGGAGTACGGCGTTGCACCCCGGGTGCTCACAGTTGGTAGTGTGTAAGTGGAAGGATACATGAGTATCGATATAACACTCACAGGGCTACTCTAGTACTCCGTTGCATGCTGGAGAATGAAAAATTTTGGGGCATAACCCCTCCCCTACTGCCTTAATAGGCATAAATGAAGGCTCCGGTGTATGCCAGAGAAGGAAAACAGAGGGCAAGGGAGGGACCCAGCTTAAGATAACTATAAATAACTTATAATTAACTTAAGTAAATAAAATAGTAACAAATTTCGGAGGACGATTCCGAATCGCGGTGCTGTCCGACTCCGCCAGCTACGCCGGAGAGACGGGATGGTGAAAAGCAAAAGTGACCAACTGGAACGCATACACTCTGCCAGTAGGCGGGGCTACCATAGCTCCCTCCCCTGTAATCGATGGAACTTCAGGAAAGAGAACAGAGATCCGACATCACGGGGAAGAAAGCGAGGAGGGGCGAAACAGTACTCAAGCATACAGCGGAGCGCCGGAGCAACGAAGGCGGGGGGAGGCCAACCCCCCGACTTCGCCACAGCGAAGAAACCGTGAAGCAGGGAGACAAGGTCACTCCCAGCCAAGCGTCTGTCCAGACTCCCCTACTCCCTCCGCGTAGGGAGAGAGGGAGACGGGCCCGGATGGAGCGAGCAAGGACAGACCTCCCTCCCCCCAACTCTGTGGGAGAGCGGGGGGGAGCGCAAGGCGACTGGGACGGGCGTCTGGCTGTACCGCGATCATAGGGTGACCACGGTACGATAACACAATATAAACAACGAAATCGATAGCCTAGGCTAATGCAACCAAACTGATCAGAAAGATGCAACAAACGTGATGCAACAAAACTGATAAGGAAGCAACAAAACTGATGGGGACCATGGGACCATGAAACCTAGGCTAGAGAACGGACAGCCGCCCTAGGCTAATCAAAATATATAAATAAAATAAAAGTGGGAGGGGAATAAAAATATAGAAAAGAGAAAAAATCCAGGAGTGTACGACTAACCCGAAAGAAAGTCTACCACTCAAAGTTAGCCTGGGCCGATACGAAGAGCGATGGCTATGGTCTGGATAGAAAATATAATGCCTACGTAAGGTAGAGAGACATGCATGCATGACCTAAAACCAATGCAGGCTAAATCCCCTAACGATATGATAATAATAAAGGCTAGAGACGCACGGTAAGATAAGGGAAAAGTTCCAGGTATGGGAGACCGAGAACCAACCCGCCATGAGGCAGAACAATGCCGCCATGCTTCCGACCGGGAACCTGTATTTATACCTAAAAAAACGGCAAATACCGGCTCAAGGAAGGAACGAACTAAATAGGAACCTTTCGGAATACTTAACTTAGCCGCTGCGATGGCAGAACGTTCCATGATGGCGAGAAAATGTGTAAATAAGCACAAAAACACAAGAGCAAGGAAAACGCGTGCGTCTTGTAGCCTTCTAACGACAAGGATGACCACCAAGGAGGCGCGGCAGTCACCTTAGCGTGGTTGTAGTAGTAGTAGTTTGCTGCCCCGTTCTGTGGGTCGGCTCTCTCCTTGAGGATTTTGTTGTGGAAACTTTCTAATGACTAGAAGTTCGTGGTAGTGGTCTCACTCACCCTAGTGTTCATACCGACGCCCGTTCTTTTATTTGGGTGAGCGGTCAGTTATACTGACCTCTTTCTTTATTTTGTTTATTCTCTGGTATTTGTTAGATCATTTACCTAAGAAATAATGACTAAAGGATTATATCGCGCAGCAACACGAACTGAGCCCAGAAAAGGGATTTTGACGAAGGAAAAATCTATTTCTGGGTGATTGGCTCGTGTCAGCCCTATGAAAGTATCCTTAATATCATTCTTTCTAGGTAAAATTAGCCTAAAATTACCAGAGAAAAACAAAAATTAAGAAATGTCAGTAAAACTGACTCGCTCACGTCTTAAAAAGAAGTGTCGGTATGATATAGGGGCGAGTTGTGGAACACTACCACGAGACATACACCGAATTAGAACTTCCCTATCAGAATCCCCCCAAGAGAGAGCTGATACCAACGGGCGATGCAGCCTCTACTACTACTACTAGAGGACGCCACGGACAGCAGCGCCCCTAGCGGTCATCCTTAATTAAAACAGTAAATACATCTTGTCCTGCAAGGGGGGGAAAACAAACCATAAAAAAGGGGGGGTGGGGGGGGTTTCATAGGGCGACACGAGCCAATCACCCAGAAATAGATTTTCCTTCGTCAAAATCCCTTTTCTGGGCTCAACTCGTGTCGGCCTATGAAAGAGTACCAGAGAAACAGACAAGATGGAAAAGGAAACAATGAAAAACAGTTTAAAATGATGGATATAATATAAGTAAATCAAATACAGCATACAAATTAAGCACTTAAACTAACTTATTATAACAGTAAAATAATAGAATGTTGTAAACTTAAAGTACTTAAATGGTAAATAAATAAAATTACAGAGATGCATGTAAAATAATGGCAAATTTGGGATTTACTTAATTAGAATAAATAATTACATATATACATACATGTGTCCTACCCTAGCATAAAATAAGGGTAGGTACACTGAATCCATCATTAATACAATTAGTTCCAAATATATACAAACACAATGTGACTGAAGTTCATCACAAACACAAAATGGTGAATATACAAACATATGGTGTCCTACCCTAGCATAAAAATAAGGGGTAGGTACACTGAAGTACATATCAGTACAAAAGTGGTTGTCCCTAGCAAAAAATAAGGACAATCCACTATATGATACAACGGCTAAGGCTATGATGTTGAGTAGCCTGACGATAGGTTGAGGCATGTTTGGTTGAAGTAGGTAGAAAGGAGACCTGGATCAATACTACAACTACTAAACAGTATCAGGGGAAACTATGTTTCCCGCTGCTACTGCTGAAAACTTTAAAGATTCCAAGGACTTTAAATAATGCCGTTTAAAGACTGTCGGGGATTTCCATCCAGTATACTTCCTAAGATCCTCAAAGTTCATATGTTGGAAATAATTAATTGAGGTGGCTACTCCCCTGATATCATGTGCTTTTGGGAATGACTCAGGGTTGGCTTGTTTAATGAAGTAAAGGATTTGCTGTCTAATGCCTTTAAACTGATAAAGTACCACCCTTTTTCTCTCATAAAGAGAGCACCTGAGGATCTAGAAGAAGTACGAGAAAGAAAAGCTCTAAGAGTTGATACTGGGCAGAGAGAAGGATCCTGTGGAAGTGGGATAACCTTCCAAGGAGCCCACCTTGCAAGAGGATCTTCATTTTTGGCTAAAAAGCTACGATCCGGAGCAAGTAGAACTTCTCCTGATGGGAGGAATTCCACATGACCCGCATCCCTGGATAGAGCCGACAGTTCTGAAATTCTAGCTTCTGAGGCTAGGCTTAATAAGAATAATGTCTTCCTCAGGAGCATAATGAACGTACAGATGAGTTGTCAGTATCTGAAGCTAGTTTGAGGACATCATTTAAGAACCATGAAACTGTAGTAGGCCTCTGAGAAGGTCTAAGTCTAGCACAGGCTTTAGGGATAGATGTGAAATAAGATTCAGTCAAATCTATCTGAAAACCTACTTGAAAGATTTTCTTCAAAGCCGATTTGTGAGTGGTAATCGTGCTAGCTGCTAAACCTTTTTCAAACAAGGATCTGAAAAAGGATATAGCCAAATTAACTGTCATGGTTGTGGTGTTCGATTCTCTCAAGAAAGATGCTAATTTTTTAACAGCTGAGTCATATTGTCTAATGGTTGACTCTCTCTTATCTGATTCTAGGAGAGAATGTTTCTGTGGATCATGTCAGCATCTTTATTAGCCGCAAACTTCATGAAGTCCATAAAGTTAGGGTCTGGAGAGTTCTTGAGGAAGCGAACACGTCCTCATTTGTACTGATTGTGACAGTTTGGGATTGGGGATCCGTTGAGGTCGGAGACCAATTCCAAAAGAAGAGGATACCAGTTTGCTCTTGGGCCAATCCGGTGCAATCAGAGCTACTATCCCTTTGAAAGACCTTAGTTTGTCTAGGACTTTCAAGAGAAGATTCACTGGAGGCAAAATATAAATCCTCCTCCACTGATTCCAATCTAACGACAGGGCGTCCGTGGCATAAGCCAGAGGGTCCAGGTTGGGGGCCACATAGCAAGGGAGCTTGTGGTTCGCTTGTGAGGCGAAGAGATCCACTTGGAGACCTGGGACTCTCCGGCTCACCCACTGGAATGACCCGACGTCCAGAGACCACTCTGATTCCAGAGGAACTGACCGGGACAGGGCGTCTGCTATCACATTTCTTACTCCTGCCAGGTGAGTGGCAGACAGATGCCATTTGTGTTTGTTTGCTAATGCAAAAGATGGCTATCATGACATGGTTCACATGCTTGGATTTTGGACCCTCCTCTGTTGATGCAGTGAACTACCACTGCACTGTCCAAAACTAGCCTAGATGAGACTTCTTCGGGGAAGCAGTCTCTTCAGAGTAAGAAATACTGCCATTGCTTCCAACACGTTTATGTGGAGCTGGCGAAATTGAACTGACCAAGTCCCTGACCTGTTTGAACTGAGAGTATCCCCCCCACCCGGACAGGGAAGCATCCGTGTGAATGGTTAACACTGGGAGGGGATATTGAAGGGGTACCTTCTTGGCTAAGTTCTTTACTTTTGACCAAGGCCGTAGTTGGTTGCGGAGGATCTGTGGAATTACTGACAACTTGTCTCGATATTTGGAGTTTGCTCTTGACCGCCAAATTCGATTTATATCTTTCAGCCTTGTTTTCAGAAGGATATCTGTTACCGAAGCAAACTGAAGAGACCCTAGGATTCTCTCCTGGTTTCTTCTTGATGTCTGTTTGCATTTGAGGAATTGCCTGACAGATTTTGCTATTTCTTCCTTTTGGCCACTGGAATTGATAGATTGTGGGAAGACAAATCCCATTGGATTCCTAGCCACTGAAAATGAGATTCCGGAGTAAGTCTGGATTCGTTTTGTTTATCTGGAACCCCAGATGTTCCAGAAAGTGAACTACCTTTTTGGTAGCTTCGCGACATTCCTCGACTGTTGGTGCCCAGATCAACCCAATCGTCGAGGTATGCCGCTACCATGATTCCCTGAGCTCTCAATTGTTGTACAACCACTTCTGCTATCTTTGTGAATACCCTGGGGGCTACATTCAGACCGAAGGGCATCACTTTGAATGAGAATGTCTGATTTGCCTAGCCTGAATCCTAGGAATGGGCGGAAGTGCCTGGCTATAGGGATATGATAGTATGCGTCTGTAAGATCGATGGAGCATGTGACGGCTCCACGCGGAAGTAGGGTCCTTACTTGCGAGAGGGTAAGCATCTTGAACTTGTCGCGCGAATGAAAGAGTTTTAGCTTTGACAAGTCTAAGATTACCCTCTTTTTGTTGAGCCTTCTTTGGCACGCTGAATAAGCGCCCTTGAAATTTTAGATGTTTGACTCTCGCAATAGCTCCTTTCTGAAGGAGTTCTTCCGCGTAATCTATCAATTCCTTTGACGGTACCTGATGAAATGATTTGATTGGAGGGGGATCTTTGATCCAACTCCAGCCTAATCCTTTGGACACTATGCTCTGTGCCCAATTGCTGAACCCCCACCTGTGGCGGAAGAGGAACAGCCTCCCTCCTACCTGGGAGCCTCATTTGCTGATGGGCGGGTTGGCCACCACGCCCTCCTCTGAACTGCCTACTCCTCGTGCCCCTTCCTGCGCCACGCTGACGAAAGTAACCTCTCGCCCTACCCCTCGGTTTGAGAGTAGCCTTGAGCCTCATAAGCAGGGTTTAAAGGCCGCGAGATAGCGTAGGAAGTAGATGGTTGAGATTGCTGGGGCACCAGGAGGAAAGGTTGGGTCTGTTTAGATGTGGAAGGTTGTCCCCATGTTGGGTAACTGGGACTGCCTGCAAACAAAATGCTGCTGATGTTGAAGTTTTTTATAAGGCTGGAACCTCTTACCTTGCCTTCTTTGGTTTCTTGCCAGCAGTGGGACTGGATTCCTGTTTCCTCTTAGAGGAAATACCCCACCTAGCTCTAAGGCTCTGGTTGAGTCTAGCAGCTTCGTGGTGGACTTCGTTCACTGCGGACTCTGGGAAGAGATCCGCTGCTCACATGCTCGCAGCCAAGAGTCTATTAGGCTCATGCCTGATAGTGCACTCTTGAAGGACATGCTTCCGGCAGTTCCTCCTGGCTTGGAAGAGTCAAAAGCGTCTGACAGAACCGTCTGAAACTGAGATTTCGCCAGAATGCTTGAACAGCGGTCCTGTAGCGTAGGAAAGAGCAGCCATTTCCGTAACGATGAGAGAGTTGAGGGACCTGCCAAACCTAGTTCGCGCATCGAACTGCCTGGATCAGGGAATCCGGCAGCCTAGGTAATTTCTCACCGAACTGGTCCATAGCGCAGTCCGGCTTGAGTTTACCCAGCGTGAATGTAGCTGGCAGTTTTTTTCCCACAACTCTCCGAAGGCGGGGAAGAGTGGAGAAGTAGACTCCGACTCCCTCAACTGTGGAATGGGCTCATCCTTGAGGACTGCCTGAAGAGCCTTCTCCACCAATTTCGTGGCGAACGGAAGAGAGACCTCCTCTTCCGTCGCGAAAAATAGTGAAGGGATCTTCGTAGTATGGCCTGGAGTTTAGTGTTAGTACACTCCCAGTCCTCAAGGCAGTGAAACCATTCTCGCTGGGCGTGATCTCTACTGTAGAGAACTGACTCCTTCGCGATCGATTGTCCTCTCTCGTGAGAGCCGTTGGCGTCAGCCTAGCATACCCGATGAAAGGCTGCGTCAGACCCGGATGGGTAGAACTCGAAGTCCTCAATCCTTCGAGTACCAAACCTCGGGATCGAAATCATCCCGTCCTTAAAAGGGGCGTAGGCCGCTACTCTCCATGGATTCTCCATAGAGAAAGCTGGCAAGGAGTCGTAAGGCGGAAGTTGGAGAATCCCCGTGCTAGATGCAGGGGAGACTGGGGGAGGAGCCTGAGTTAGCCCAGCCACTCGGTCCTCATTCTCTTCTCTCTCATTCTATTAGAGAGGTCCTGGATAGACTGTCCAGTTTGAGACAGACTGTTTCGATAATTGCGCGAACATCTGCTCAAAACGTGTTCCCAATGCTGAAATTTGGGAACCTACCAGCACCCCTACCTGTTCCATCATCCCTGGTGAGACGAAGAGGGAACGTAGGTGCTGGTGCTTGCCACCCTGCCGGCATAGCGGAGAGGAGGCAGCGGAGGCGGGAGAAGGCAGTGACTCGGTGGTAGCGCGAGCCTTCTCCTTCGAAGCCTTGCTTTCTGGAGCTCTTCGACTGGGGAAGAGCTCGGCTTAGCCTTCACCGCATCGGCATATGAAGTCGACGACTTCCTGGCCGAAGAAGACGAGACGACTTCCTAGAAGTCGACTTAGACAAGGTCTTCGGTTCTCTCTTTCCCTTCTCCTTAGGAGGTACAGAGAGAGCGGGAGGGCGGCTAGGGATCTCGGATCCCGCAAAGCCTTGGAAAGAGCGGAAGAAGAAGGGACAGGAGAAGATCCAGGAGCGCCCAAGGAAAGACCTTGGGCGCCCGACAAACCTACCTCAACCAACAAATCCTCGCTAACTACCGCCATTGGCTCAAGGTTCAGGTCCAGGGCAGCGACGTCCGGAACCGACTCCTGGGAGGCTACGACC
The DNA here is from genome assembly GCF_015104395.2 of Macrobrachium nipponense. Classification (NCBI taxonomy): domain Eukaryota; kingdom Metazoa; phylum Arthropoda; class Malacostraca; order Decapoda; family Palaemonidae; genus Macrobrachium; species Macrobrachium nipponense. The sequence continues at coordinate 103,710,797 of NC_087201.1, forward strand.
CCAAACGATTGCTGGAGGTCTTGCTGGATGGAGGCTATCAATGGGGGCAGCGGACAAGGGGTCGACGTAGCCCGTCGACTTGCCCGCGGGGAAGATCTGGATGGCAGCTTCCTATCTAAAAATGTAGGGCTGGCCCTTGGCGGGCGTTTTTCCCAAAGCCGCCCACCCACGCTTTCAGGGTGGCGAGGGCGACTTCCTCACACAGCTAGCCTGAAAGAAAGGTGAGATTAGCTACCAATTGTGGACAGGGTTAACAAACTTACGACTAGAAGTTGTTAGTAAAATCATAAGTAAGCCTATAATGGACATACCCCATCTCCCAGCTGACCGACCAGTCGTAGCATATAGCGCAGGCTTCGGGGTGCCAGACGATCGTCTCATTGTACGACGTGGCACACGGGGCGTGAGACCTGCACTCGTCATGTCCACAGGGGTCGTAGAGCGTCGCATTACAGGCTGGGACCTGGCAATTGGTAGCCTGTAAGTGAAAAAGTACATGATACAGAGTAAACACTTACAGCCTAACATATGCTCCGCTGGTGCCGGAGCGAAAAAGTTAGATAAAACCAAGCCCCCGCCCCGCTAAAATACGTGTGGTAACCAGGTTGGAAGATAAGCTATGGCTCCGCCAATGGCGGAGGCACAAGAATCAACCAACTAGGAGTGGTGGTAATGGAACCACGACGGACAATGGCGGGGGATGGTTGATAAAAATAATATAATAACACACAATTCATTGTAAAATATCTTATAATTGGGTATATATCCTTAAAATAACAAAATTAAAACAACTTCTCTCCGCCCGTCTACTAGAAGAGTGCGTAGGTAAGGGTAAGCTCCCTTCCGGTAGCGGGGGAGAGATATAAGGATATAGTAGGCAAGCAACCGACCACTCATAGCGCCCACCCTGCCCGCTAGCGGAGCCAATATCCTATAACCAAAGGGGGCCCCGGCTGCGACGGAAGGCTCCTTACGTATCTGGAGGGAGGTGGCTGAGCAATGGGGAGGGGGGGAGGAAGGTCCCGGCGAAACACGGCGGGAGCGAGAAAAGGGGGGAGGGATGGCCTACTCCTCCCCGCCTCACCAACTACCCGCATGGAGACCCGGTACCTCATAGTGGTCGCCCTATACCCCCTGCTGGGGGGACCCCCCGGTCACCTCCGAGAGTGTGAGAGAAGGCGATGAGGTTGTTATAACAACCAAGGGGTCCCCCCAGCCCCTCCCTACATCAGAGAGGGAGGGAGGGGCAGGGTAAGGTGCTATAGGACACGTGACCGCAAGTGGCCTAGGCCGCGAGCAACACAACCGTGGTAGGGCCACGTGAACCAAGCTGTACCAATATGTGGAACAAGCACCTAGGCTAGCCTAACACCCTAAATAATAAAAATACATCGAAAGGAGGAAGAGACACTTTTAGTAAAAGGGAAAGAAGCCCAGGAGGAGGCAGACTGTTCCGAGAAACAGGAGCCTACTCGGAGCCAGCGATAGCCGATGTAGAGCAAGAGCCGGGATGCTGGGCCGAAAATAATAATAATAGCCCTAAATACCAAGCTAAGAGAATGGTAGGAGGGCTGAACTAGCTAAAACTCGATGTAAACAATGAATGTGATAAAGTAAGCCCATAAGCATAAGAAGTCCCAGTATGGAGGACCGGGAATTCTTACGAGGCGGCATGGCCGCCACGACAACCGGGGAACCGTATATGACCTATAAAAAGGAAAATACTGGTACCCGGAAGACAAAAACGTAAAATGTTACTTATGAGTTACTTAACTTAGCCGTGGCAATTGCAGAGCGTTCCATGATGAAGATGCGGATAAATCGCAAGAAAAGCACAAGCACAAGAAAATGGCGACTTGTCGCTGGCGCTAAAAATTAAGGATGACCGCTAGGGGCGCTGCTGTCCGTGGCGTCCTCTAGTAGTAGTAGTAGAGGCTGCATCGCCCGTTGGTATCAGCTCTCTCTTGGGGGGATTCTGATAGGGAAGTTCTAATTGGTGTTTGTCTCGTGGTAGTGTTCCACACTCGCCCCTATATCATACCGACACTTCTTTTAAGAGTGAGCGAGTCAGTTTTACTGACATTTTCTTAATTTTGTTTTTCTCTGGTAATTTAGGCTAATTTTACCTAGAAAGAATGATATTAAGGATACTTTCATAGGCCGACACGAGCTGAGCCAGAAAATAGGTTTTCCTTACATCAAACTTTTTTTTTTTTGCGCAGCTCATGAGTCAGATGACATGTCACTGGTGATGAGTACTTGGGACCAGAGGCTCTTCCCAAGCATGCCCAAAGTTGATTTGCCTGTTCTTTTTTATTTATTTTTTTTTAAGAAGGATTGAAGTGCTGAGGCAATTTTGTGTTCCTGCAATTAATGAAATAGGCTAATTTTAAGTGATGGTTTTTTATATAAAAATTACTTTTCTGGGTTCGACCTGTGTTGGCCGGTGAAATGTTCCTGTAGCACACATTTCTAGGTATAAATAGATGCTAAATATACCAGAGAAAAAAGCCATAGTGGAATGCTGGAGTTACTACCCCCAGCTCACTCACCCCTGTAGGGTGTTGGTATAGCACAAAGGCGAGTGGAAGCCACTACCACAGATACTTTGCCAGTTAGAAGTCTCCTCTCAAAATCCCTCTCTA
>NC_087201.1:103713941-103749883 GCF_015104395.2 Macrobrachium nipponense
GTTTTTTAACTTTCTAGATTGTGTCTGGGCGTCTTGGATGTTCAGTCTAGAAGCCCAGATTCCATCTCATTGGAGGACTTTAGCGAGTATTTTGTCATGCATGGACAGAGCAGTAAGAGATGGCTCCGACGAACTGCATCACATTTTGCGTCGGGAGTCCTGAAGAAACGCGCACTCTTCTGTAGCTTCACAGCTAAGTCAGTGTCGCCAGCGCAAAAAAAGCAGAATTGTTGTTCGCTCCCTTTTCTGCTCATCTTTTTCCACAATCGATGGTAAAGGATTTATCAGTAAATCTCCAGAACGAGCGACGCAGGACTTATTGTCTCGGTCTTCGAACGTCCTGCTGATCAGATGTCTTCAACAACCACGCAAGCTTCTAGGAAGAATTATAAGCCCTTTCGTGGAAGAGCCTCTTCAAGAGCTGCTGCGCGCGGGAGGAGTTTCCCTAGGGGCAGAGCCCCCTCAAAACCAGGGGAAAGAAATGACTTTTCGGCCCTCCAGACACCAGTCGGGGCGAGACTCGCGCTATTCGCCGAAGCATGGAGATAAGAGGGGCGAACTCTTGGTCACTCGAAGTGATCGAGAAAGGTTACAAAATCCCGTTGTTCCGATACGTAATACAAACCCTCGGTCCTTTAACAATAGGAAGGTAACTAGCGGCAGCTGGGGACGGTCGTAAGCTTCGAACAAGGGGAGAACGGTAGTTAACTGCTTGTCCGATCGTGCGCGCGCCCGCGCGCCCGAGAGGTGAAGAATCACTTTTGCTTTCGGCCGCGGGTGTGAAGGACGTGTTCGTCATCGCTCTCTGCCCGCTTCATCGTCGTATGCTTTGTTTATATTGTGTTTTCTACTAATGGTTTGGTTTGAATCCTTGAAAATGAAACTGTAAGTACACTGTTTTCATTTTCATTACTTAATTATGAATCAACATGGAGCTATCGCCGTAGAGACGGCGATTTCCGCTCTTTTCATGAATTGAACCTTGAATTATGTCTCGGTGCCGAGGGCGGGCGCACTCGCGCCGAGTCATGTATTTTGGGTTCGAAAGTGTGTAATTGAAAGATGTAAGTACTCTTTTTCATTATATTTTTGCCCTGTGCGTTCGTTGCCGAGAGCTTGATTGCGCTCGGCAAGAGCCTCTTATTTTGTATGAATAGAATGCAATGAAAGTGGATTCGCAATGCAGTTTTCTTTTTTTTCATTTTCATTTATTAATTGCATCAAATTTAATTTTGGATCAATTTCCGCTCTTACCCGGGAATTAATCTTACGATTTATTGCTGTGAGAAGTGAAAATAGCAAGTGCAGTATTGTTCATTTTCATATATATTTATGATAGCATCATATTTTTATGGATCAAGTTTCCGCTCTTACCGGGAATTGATTTTTCCCTCTTTAAGTTCTATGAAGTGAATCGCAAGTGCAGTATTCTGTTTCATTTTTCATATTACTTTCACTGCTGTGCGGGGGTAGGGGAAGCGAAGGTCTGCCAGGAAGTCGTCGGAAAGCTCTCCCGCACTCCCTTGGTATCCGATTCTTCGTCTTCTTTCCTGCCCCCCCGCTCAGCTTCCTCGTATTTTGTTTTTGGGGTCCTTCCTTCCGTTCGGGGTGGGGCATGTATCCCCCCCCCGTGCGTGAGGGAACCCCTCTTACTAATCTGTCTATGCTACCGCAAGGTGCTACAGCCGTGGGAGACGACCTTGGACAGGTATGGACCCACTGCGGCTGCAGGGCGTGCCTAGCATCCACGATCTGCTGCAGAGTCTAGCGAGGTCTGGGGCGGTGACCTTGGAGTGGTCTCCACTACAACCTTCACGGCCGCTTATGCTGCTTCCCCCCGCTGGTCTACACTCCCCATGCTGTGTCGGTGACGCCGTCTGCCGCTTCTAGGGCCGGTCGCCGCCGTACCGAGGAGGGGTATGCCGCCGCCGCCTGTGTTTTCTTCGTGTTGCCTGCCCCAGACTTCCGCTGTTCCAGCAGCTCGCCCCTGGACCGGCCGCCAGTACCACGCTGGCTGCCGATGATTCTACGAGGCGATGGCTGGCCTGCCGTACCTGTCGCTGATGTGGTTCCCGCTACTGGCTTGGCTGTCCCTTCTGTGTTTACCGCTGCCGCTGTTCCTGCCGCTCCTGAGCTGGTTGCTGTTCCTGTCGCTCCTGGTTCCTGCGCCTGTCCATGCTGGTCCTGCCCATGGTGTGTCTTCCCCAGTCCCAGGTCCTTCCGGACAGGTGCAGTCGGGCCGTGTTGCTTCGGCAATAGGCCCGACTCCGGCCTGGATGGAGGACCTGACGACTGTCCTGCGTGAGCTGACGAAGAAGAGGAAGGTGTCATCTTCGTCTGTTGCTGCCTCTTCCCCTTCGCTTCTAAGGCCCTAAGCCGAAGAAGAAGAAGGCTGCCTCCCCCCCCCTAAGAAGTCTCCTTCGGGAACTTCTAAGGGCCCGTCCCACCTCGGTGGGACGGGGGGTCCTTCTGCTGGTCCTCCTGCTCCTTCGGGAGCGGGGCCCGTCTCCCTTCCGTAAGGAAGAGATGACGGGGACCAGAGGAGTATCGTTAGCTCTGGTACTTCCCTCGCCTGTGCTAGCGGCGATGCCGCTACGCCAGGTTCCGGCTCGGTCTCTCGTTCGCGGGAGATCCCGAGTGTACGCTCTCCCTCGGGATGGACCGTGCAGCAAAGTTCCGGCGCCAGAGTTCGCTTCCGGCGCCAAGACCACGGCACGGAGCAGAAGGCTGGCGAGAACCGCTCAGGTGACTCTCGCCAGGCCAGCGGCCGCTCTCGCAGCGACCACTGGTAACCGGGTTTTGTTATTCCCCCTAAGAAGACTCCTTCGGGAACTTCGAAGGGCTCGTCACATTCCGGTGTGACGGGGGGGTTCTTCTGTGGTCCTCCTGTTCCTTCGGGAACGGGGCCCGTCTCCCCTTCTGAGAAGAAGAAGAAGACGGGGACCAAGGGTGTGCTGGCTACCGCTGGTACACCCTCGGCCTGGTCTTGGCAGCTCTGCTGCTAAGCCAGGTACCGGCTCGGTTTCTCGTCCGCGAGAAGTTCCGAGTGTACGATCTCCTTCAGGGTGACCGTGCAGCCAAAGTTAAGACGCCTGAGTTCGCTCAGCGTCATGACCGAGGCACGGAGCAGAAGACTGTCGAGAGCCGCTCAGGTGACTCTCGCCAGGCCAGGGCGGCCGCTCTCGCAGCGACCAGCCGGTACCTCGGTGGACGTGACGGTCTCTGACCGGCCACGGGTTGAGGCTGGGAAGAGGTCCCCCAGGTCCCCTCGACCGACCGGTACCAGCCTCGGCTGGTACCAGCGGTTTGACGTGCCGCGAGGACGCTCACCGGTCTCACGGCGAAAGCGAGCTCTGCAGGTCACCTGACCGCCGCTCCCACAGGGACCGGGCGGATACGGTGACCAGCAGCAGCTCGTCTGAGCACGGGACCGGGGTCTACGTGCTCAGTCGAGCCGCTCGCCACAGGTGAGCGGCACGGCCAGGCCTGCAGATCGATCCCCACCGCGGGTTGGTGATCGGCTGCAGCCCCCCCACGTACGCTGGTCCTGCCAGCGAGCGGGGGGGAGCGTCAGGTCTGTCTCTCCACTACCTTCAACTTCCTCGGGCTACACGGGAAGAGCGAGGTAGCTAGGAGTGATCGTGAGAGGTTGCGCCGCTCACGATCCCGTCACGACGCCGCGACGTGCCACGTATGGTCCTTAGGACCAACCAGGACGTACGCGCAAGTGATTGGAGGCGACCGTCAGGGGGAGAGGGGGTAGAGCGTCAGTTCTGTCTCTCCGATACCTTCAACTTCCTCGGCATACGCCAGGAAGAGCTAGGTATATAGGAGTGATCGTGAGAGATGCGCCGCTCACGATCCCGTCACGACGCCGCACGTGCCAGGTTGGTCTAGGACCAACCAGGACGTACGCGCAAGTGATTGGAGGCAACCGTCAGGGATCTGTTGCTGGTCCTTCTTCTGAAGGAGGAGGGTCCTGGGAGCTGCTCTTGTTGGAGGGGACTGACGGTCCTACTCCTCAAGACGCTGTAACTTCCGAGATTCAGAGTAACTTTACCCAGGTTATTGCACTGATTCGTCAGCACAACGACCGGGGGGAAGGATCGCCGCTCCCACCAGCAGAGCCCATGGTCTCTGCTCGAGTCGTTTTGGGGCCCGAGAGGGAACCCAAACCGACGGTGGGTATGCCGCGTCGGAGCTTACCGATTCTGTCTTGAACCAGTCTCTCTCGTCTCCGGACAAGAAGGCTCTCAGTTCTGGCCGTGGCGATCAAGCTACTTCCACCTCCTCTACTGCGACAGCGGCGTTTCTACGTGTCTTCGGACACCGTATTTAAATACTCCTTCGGTCCTCCTGAGAGGTTTCGACCTCGACCGAGGACTGGAATGAGTCGGAGGACGGTATCTCTCTCTCCTCCTGTGTCGATCGACCCCACCCACCCGACACGTTCACAGTGCGGCAGACCCTTACCTACAGTGAGAGTTCGTAACCCTCCTCGGGGGAAAAACGTTTTCTCCTGACGATACGTTTCCCAGAACTCTGAGAGGCCATCGCCGCAAGGCGATGGCTGTCCCTACTCTTCTCCAACTGCTAGTTCCACTGGGAAGGCGAGCGAGTATCCAATTCCTCCCCCCCATTCCCTCTCTCCTTACGGCTACGAGGGAAGGGAAGGATCCTACAGAGATTTCTCTGTAGGATCCCACGTTGGGGACTGCGCTACCAGGGGGACCTTCGGGTCCTACCTGACGTAAGCCCCGGTCCGTTGAGGAGGGATCCTGCCCCATTCTCGATTTCTACCGGAATCGAGAGGACCACCAGCCGATATCGTTTGACGAATTCGGTGGGGGTTTCGCAGACTGCTTAGAATTCTACGGAATTTCTAGCGCATTCAGAGTGTTTAGAGTTTCTTACGATCTCCAAACACTTAGGCGAGACCACGGTCCAAAGTGAGCGAGACGAGAATCCCCGATATGTTACACGATAATCGGGAACCTCGCCTATGCTCGAATTCCTGGAATTTCTAGCATTAGGAAGAAGACTGCTGCTGAAAGAAGACTATCTCACAGTAGGCGACCAACCTGGAATAGAGAAGAACGGACGGGAATATCCAGTTTGGCTGGAACTATCGTCTTAGTATTCTGTTCACCATTGAAGCTTTCCTTCGAGGAAGACTTCTCCTTCACTCTCTTTAATAGAGAACGAAGGTGGTCGATCTCCATCCTTATTTTGTTTTCTTGAAGGAAAGAATTTAGGATGGAGATCGTTGTTCAGAATCCTACAAATATACTACGTATATTTAACCTCGCGACATGATTCTGCTAAGCAGTTGAATGGTCCGAGGGGTAGGCGCATATCCTGGTTATTCTACGGATTGCGACTTAGACGAAAAGTATTCTAATTGAACTGCAACCCGGGTTGCCTGCAACCTCCCAGGAGTTTCCAGTTTCAATTTTATATACTTATGGTGTTGTCACAACACCATTTTAGCTTTTATATTTACCGAAATTCGTTTCGCTTAAATATAATTGCTCGAGCATATCTTTTTATGCTCGGTGGTTCTAGCCGAAACGCATTCCTTCGTGGAAAGGATTACTTGGCAACTCAGGATGACGAGTCAGCGACAGCTACTGCGTATTGAATTGCCGAGGCATTTCAGTATCAGCTGCCGCTTTGAGATAGACGGTGTTTATGTCTTTCTCACCTGCTTTGATTGAATAACACCGTATCTCTGCCCAACAATCACGGACTTAAGTCTCTGATTAACGGGGATTCTCGCATACATGAATGACCATCTACTGCTGAGAAACGCTAGTATTCATCGTCTTCGGTATTGCGAGAATTTTAAACAGATATCTATTCGACTCTCATCTTTCTGTTTACCGCACGGTAACAGAATTCTGTAATAGTCTCTTGCTGCATCGTATCCCGATAATGCGAATGATGATTTTTGCGGAATCTGGAGTTTGTCCTCAAATATCTTGTATTCGGAGGTGTACAATTGTTCATTGTTCACCCCGGATTAGCAGATGTATTGAAAGACATCGCCTACTCCCACACCTGCCAGCTCTACTTCCAAACGTTCAGCCCATGAGAAGCAGTTCTTCAAGCGGCTCTCCCCTGTGTTTCATTACTGAAGAACGCCCGCTTTCATTGCACAAAACGGACAGCAATGAAATGGCGGTTAGCGTTTTCAGTCATGTGTAAGCACAGGTTTAGAATCTTGAGATTCCTTCTCTCGATTCAGCTGAAGACGTAGGTTGCATTCATTGCCTACCTTCGTCTTCAACGTCACATAGTGTTGTTTCTCCTTAAGCTGAGATTCAACATCTATGAGATTTTCTTGCCATCAGGGACCCTCGGTCTTTTGAAGGCAATTGACTTTCGCCTTTTGAGCTTATGCATTAAGAGAATCATCGCCGCGCCGTCGGCATCGGTGACTACAAATATTTTATTTGTTTGGTCTCTCAGCATACTCTTTAAGGGCGAAGGTCAACGTGACTTACCCGGATGCTTGGACAACTTGCCTCTACTGATTCCGAACCAGTCAGTCGGCAGCTGTCAGAGCATCCGAGTCAGTTACGAACTATGCTGCGGACTTAGTTCGGTTGTTCCAGAGCAATCATTACTTCGTCTTAATAGCTTGTCAGTATGAGTACTGTACATAACCAAAAGTCGAGAAGATAGGGTCATACGACTATTCCCTTCTTTTCGTCTTAGGTAACTGCATGACTTCTCTTGAGAAGTCAAGCACAAAGGGATGGGGATTTGTGACGCTCGATTTCTTTGTACCGATCTTCGTAGCGAAGACTCAGAACCCTTCGTAACTGACGATTGGTTCGAGTCCTTCACAATACCCTCCCTAATGGACGTCACCGCCTCCGATACGAAGGCTATGCTGCTTTGTCCTGTGAAGGTGCGACGGAGCTGTCTGAAGAAACTCGGACACCCAGGATGAGTGTGGACGCCTCTTCATCACTTCTCTCGCGTTCCGCAAGAACTTCTCCGTGGCGCAGGTAATGAAGGCAGGCTGCTGGTCCAACCGGACCGCATGCACCTCCTTCTACCTTCAGGATATTGCCCACAGTTCCTTGGATCTTTTTTCCTTGGGAACCGTGGTGGTTGCTCAACACGTTGTGTAGTTAACCCAGACCCTCGCAGGCTGAACAGCATCGAGTCCTGGTGTGACCGTAAGAATGGATGAGGAATGAGAGTGTGACTGGCTCCTCTTCCCATCTTTTTTCTTCCCTCTACCTTTGGGTAGAGGGACACGGTCGTCACCCTGCTGGGTAAGGACGAGATGCAGGTGAGCTACTCAATAGAGCACCATCCTATCCCTTTCAGTAGGGATAGGAGTAAATATCCACCACTTCCTCCAACAAGGGGGAGGAAGTGGATGCCAAATTGAGACAAAACCCATCATTTTATGATTGTCTCTTGCAAAACAGGAACAAGTTCTTGCTTGCTGGTACGAAGAGATAACGCTTGCCTCTCTCTTAGTACTTGGCCCAGAGGTTCTGACCATTGATCCTGCGGTGCACACCCCGATCAATCGGACAGAGGTTTGGATCCCTCCCTTGCTCTTATACGACCAGGGAGGCCACTCCAGGGTTTGGACGAACACCAGTCTGTTCACCAAAAAGACTCAGATTCCTCCCACCAAGAAGTGAGTCTTCCTATTGTTAAAGGAACCGAGGTTTGTATTAACGTTATCGGAACAAATGACAATTTGTCGAAAATTGCATTTTTCCTAACTATACAAACCTGAGGTCCTTTACATATAGTCCCACCTCATGCCACCCCTCACTCTGCAACTTTTTGCATGGGCCTAAAGCAAAAGTGATTCTTCACCTCTCGGGCGCGCGGGCGGGCGCGAGCTAACGATCGGACAAGCAGTTAACTACCGTTCTCCCCTTGTTCGAAGCTTACGACCGTCCCAGCTGCCGCTAGTTACCTTCCTATTGTAAAAGGACCTCAGGTTTGTATAGTTAGGAAAAATGCAATTTTGGACAAATTGTCATTTCTATCGAAACCACCATTAAGCATAGAACCAATAGACCTTTCGCCCTCTTATCAGGATTCAAAGCAACAGATCTTATTAGACCTTTTGGATCAGATGTTGGAAAAGAGAGCAGTAGAAAGAGTCGTGTCACGGAAACTCTCCAGGCTTCTACAACAGGCTTTTCCTTGTTCCGAAGCACTCGGGAGGATGGAGACCTGTCCTAGACGTAAGCAGGCTGAATCTTTTGTAAGGAAAATAAAATTCAAGATGGAAACTGCACAGTCTGTTTCGCTTCCTGAGACCAAGGAGATTGATGTGTCCTTGGATCTCCAAGATGCCTATTTCCATGTTCCGATACATCCTCGGTCCAGGAAGTTCCTCAGGTTCGTTCTGAAAAGGACAGGTCTTCCAATTCAGAGCTCTCTGTTTCGGGCTGAGTACAGCCCCTATGATATTCACGCTTCTGATGCGAGATGTAGCAAGATGGCTCCATCTCTCAAAGATAAGAGTCTCACTCATTTAGACGATTGGCTGATCCGTCCACGTCAAGGAACAGTGTCTGGAGGACCTACATACGACATTACAGCTGACGAAGGACCTGGGCCTTCTGGTCAACTTCGAGAAGTCCATCTGATTCCCACACAGTCCATCGTGTATCTGGGGATTCAGATGGATTCAGTGGCTTTTTCAAGCATTTCCATCCATAGAACGTCAGCTAAAATGCTTAGAGAAAGTATCGGTCTTCTTAGAGAAGGAAATATGCTCGGCGAGGGAATGGATGAGTCTGCTGGGGACCATTTCCTCGCTGGAGAAATTTGTTTCTCTGGGAAGGCTGCACCTCAGGACAGCTTCAGTTTTCCTAGCAGACAACTGGAAGAACAAGAAAGACCTAGACGAGATTTTGAGAATCCCTCAATCGATCAAAGAGCATTTGAAGTGGTGGTCCGATCCCGTCAAGCTATCGGAAGGGATGTCCCTCAAAGTTCTGAGCCCAGACCTAGTGTTGTTCTCAGACGCGTCCATGACGGGCTGGGGAGCAACACTGGGGGAGGAAGAAGTGTCAGGCCTCTGGAGAGGGGAAACAGAGGTCCTGGCACATAAACCTCAAGGAGCTAGAAGCGATTCGTTTGGCACTTCAGTGCTTCGAGCCAAGGATTGTGGGACGAATTGTACAAGTCAACTCGGACAACACCACGGCGCTCGCATATCTCAAAAAACAGGGAGGAACTCTATCTCGCTCCCTGTTCAAGATAACGAGGGAAATCTTACTTTGGGCGAAGCTGAGAAAATGTAACGATTCTAACGAGGTTCGTTTCAGGACAGCAGAACGTTCGTGCGGATCTCCTCAGCCGTCGACATCAAATGCTTCCAAACGAATGGACTCTCCATCCAGAGATCTGCAAGGAGTTGTGGAAACTTTGGGGACGCCCACTGGTAGACCTCATCGCGACAGCAAAACGAAGAGGCTTCCGATTTACTGCTCTACCGGTTCTAGACCCAGGAGCAATAGCATAGACGCCATGCTTTGGAATTGGAAGGGGATGGATCTCTCCGCCTTCCCTCCATTCAAAACTCCTGGGAGAGGTAATAAGGAAGTTTGCGGCGTCGGAAGGAGCAAGAATGACGTTGATCGCCCCCTTTTGGCCTGCAAGCGACTGGTTCACAGAGGCCATGTCATTTCTGGTAGATTTCCCAAGGACACTTCCAGAAAAATCGATCTCTCAGACAGCCCCACTTCGAGAGGTATCACGGAAACCTCTCCGCTCTGAGTCTGACTGCATTCAGACTATCCAAAAGTTGGCCAGAGCGAGAGGTTTTTCAAGATCGGTGGCAAGAGCTATTGCCAGCGCTAGAAGAACATCTTCCCAAGCTGTCTACCATCGAAGTGGGCTGTCTTCAGAGGTTGGTGTAGAAGGAAAAATATTTCCTCCTCCACGACCTTCTGTGAGCCAGATTGCTGATTTTCTCTTACATCTTAGAGAGATAGAAAAACTTTCAGTGTCAACGATTAAAGGCTACAAAAGTATGCTATCAACGGTCTTTCGACACAGAGGCTTGGATTTATCGAATGATAAAGATCTTCACGATTTATTGAGGTCCTTGAAACATCAAAAGCTCCACGAGACAAGATTCCCTCATGGAATTTAGATGTTGTCTTAAAGTTTTTAATGTCAGCCCCATTTGGAGCCTATGCACGCTGCCTCTTTGAAAGATGTAACTAGGAAAGCTATTTTCCTGACAGCTTTGGCAACAGCTAAGAGGGTTAGCAAAATCCAAGCTATGACTAAACATGTGGTGTTTCAGAGAACACAATGCGGTGTGTTCGCTGAGCCCCTCGTTCTTAGCGAGAACGAAAACCCATCCAACCCCTGGCCTAAAAGCTTTGATATCAAGGGGTTTATCAGAGTTTGTCGGACGAGAGCCGGAGAGAGTTTTGTGCCCTGTCAGAGCTCTCAAATTTTATCTGGAAAAGACCAAACAATGTAGAGCCCGTCAGACAACCTGTGGTGTTCAGTCAAGAGCGGATTGCCAATGTCTAAAAACGCACTGGCGTTCTTCTTGAGAAATACCATCAGGGAAGCTCATCATCCTGCACGGATGGTGATCTTAAACTGCTAAAAGTTAATGCTCACGAGGTTAGAGCGGTAGCTACTTCGGTGGCTTTTCAGAAAAATATGGCACTCAGTGATATCCTGGGTGCCACATTTTGGCGAAGCAACTCTGTGTTTGCCTCACTCTACCTCAGAGATGTGAAGGCGACATATGAGAATTGCTACTCGCTTGGACCATCATTTCCGCGGATACAGTAATGGGGACGAGAAGCAATACGAACCCCATCCTTTAGAAAATGGATGTGTGTGATTTTAATTATGGTTTTGTTTTTTTTAACGTCGTAGGGTTGGTCCGCTTGAGGCGGTCCTTCCCTTTAATTAGCCTGAAAGTTATGGGACTAACTTTAGTGAGGCTAGGTTAGGTGGTATTTATTATGCTTCGTTGTCTTCAGTATGGTCAATATGATCTAGTCACATTGTGGTCACGCTCCCGTTGACAGATCATCTAGAACTATCCAGCTGTACAGGTCACTACCTTGCTGGAAATTCTAGTTAAGCAGAAGCAGGCTTTGGGTGACAGTAATCACGAAGTCAGCTATGCTAACAGGTATGGGAACCAAGATGTCAATCATCTGCATGTGAAATGTTTCCAAAATCCTTCTATTCTGTCCCTTCCCACCTCCAATGGTGGGATTCAGCTATATATATACTGGCAGGTAAGTGTCATGAACAAAATGTATTGGTTTCATGATACAATGAAGTTTGTTCATACTTACCTGACAGATATATATAATCAAGTACCCACCCACCTCCCTCAGGGGACAGTGGTAAAGAAAATCTGAATAGAAAATGGGAATGGTTCCAGCGGCGGGAATGGGTACTAACCACCTAGCCGACCACTGCGTTTGCCGGGAGTTTTGAAATTCTGTCGGTCGTCAGAGAATACAGCTATATATATATCTGTCAGGTAAGTATGAACAAACTTTATTGTATCATGACTATCATTTTTACTGTTTACCGCACGGTAACAGAAGTCCTGTACAAGTCTCCCGCTGCATCGCACTGATAATGCGAATGATTTTTGCAGACATCTGAGTTTGTCTTTAAAATATCTCATATTCGTAGGTGTACAATTGTTCATTGTTCATCCCGAATTAACAGATATGTCATAAAAGACATCGCCTACTCTCCGACCTGACAGCTCTACTTCCAAATGTTCAGCCCATGAGAAGCAGTTCTTCAGGCGGCTTTCCCCTGTGTTTTCATTACTGAAGAACGCCCGCTTTCATTGCAAAACTACGATTCTCACGCGACAGCAATGAAATAGCGGTTAGCGTTTTCAGTCATTTGTAAGCACAGGTTTCAGAATCTTGAGAATCCTTCTCTCGATTCGTCTGTGAAGACGTAGGTTGCATTCAATATCTACCTTCGTCTTCAACGGTACATAGCGATAAGATCTTCAAGAGATGGCAGTCTCTTGGCCAAGGCAAAGCAGTGCTGCCTATTTTCAGTGTTCAATCGGAGGAGGCCGTTTCTGGAGTAAGTGAAGGGAAATGACTATTCCTCCAACTCGACCTCTGTGAATTTCCTTATGGTTCTATCTTTCCGTCTGAAGTATGAGATAAGCAAGAAGTCCTAACTATTGTAGAATATGCAAATATGTTGTTGACGGCCTCTAGGCTCAGAGATTCGGTTCTGTCAAACAACAAAGCTTTCACGATCTTTGAGGTCTGTGGAGATCTTGAAATTCTCTGGATCAAAGGTTCCGGCATGGAACTTAGACGTAGTCTAAGTTTCTGATGCCAAAAGCATTTCGAACCTATCCTTTCTGCGAACTTAATACACGTGACAGAAAGGCTAATATTCTAACCACTCTAGCCACGGCAAAGAGGGTTAGTGAGGTTTTAGCCATCATCAGAGTTTTGGCTTTAAAGGACATAATGCGGTCTGTCCTCTGAAGCCTTCCGTTCTTGATAAGAAGAAAACCTTTGTAACCCTTGACCCGAAGGCTTGGAGACCAAGGGTTATGGCACAATTATTGGGCAAGGGCATTAGAGTCCTGTGCCCTGTAGGGTCTCTCAAGTTTTATCTTGATAAAACTATAGAAAGTCAGGTCAACGGACAATCTGCGGTGCTCCGTAAAAAGACCAGACTGGTTCATGTCCAAGAACACCCTGGCATTATAGCCAAGGAGTTCTTTTAAGAGGTCTCATTCATTATGTTGGCATAAAGATTTGAGATTTTTTCTTAATATGAATGCTCAAGAGGTGAGGGCGTGGCCTCGGAAGCATTCAACAGAACTTGACACTCAGTAACATCCTGAGTGCCACGCTTTAGCGAAGCAACTCTGTGTTCGCTTCACACTCCCGACAATCTGCGGTGTTCCGTAAAAGACCAGACTGGTTTCATGTCCAAGAACACCCTGGCATTATAGCCAAGGAGTTCTTTTAAGAGGTCTCATTCATTATGTTTGCATAAGATTTGAGATTTTTTCTTAATATGAATGCTCAAGAGGTGAGGGCGCGGCCCCTCGGAAGCATTTCAACAGAGCATGACACTCAGTTAACATCCTGAGTGCCACGCTTTAGCGAAGCAACTCTGTGTTCGCTTCACACTCCCGACGGGATGTGAAGACGACATTTGAGATCTGTAAGTCGCTAGGACCATACATTTCCGTAGATATATTATTGGGGGCAGGAAGCAACACGAATCCTATTCTATAGAAAAGGGATAGGTGTGCTTTTAACTTTGAAGGTTGGTCGCTTGAGGCGCGTTCCTTTTCTTTAGCCTAGAAGTTATGGAACTAACTTTGATAGGTTAGGTCAGGTGGTGGTTTTAGCTTCGGTGCCCTCAGAAGTATGGTCATATGGTCTAGTCACATTGTGGTCACGCCCCCGTTGACAGATCATCTAGAGCGCACCAGCATTACAGGTCTCTACCTCGCTGGCAACTCTAGTACGCAGAAGCAGGACTTTGGTGACAGTAATCACGAAGTCGGCTATGCTAACAGGTGAGGACAACCAAGAGTATATCATCTACTTAATTTAGTTTCCCAAAAATCCTATTCTGTCTCTTCCCACCATCCGAAGGTGGGATTCAGCTATATATATCTGTCAGGTAAGTTTCATGAACAAAATGTTATTGTTATAATACAATTAAGTTTGTTCATACTTACCTGGCAGATATATATAATTAAAGTGCCCACCCACCTCCCTCAGGAGACAGTGGCACTGATAAATGATAGAAAATGGGAATAGTTCCTGATATCCGCCTCCCACTGGCGGGAATGGGTACTAACCCCACCCCGGCCGCCACTGCGTGTGCCGCGAATTTTTTAAATTCTGTCGGACTTCAGAAAATACAGCTATATATATATCTGCCAGGTAATATGAACAAACTTAATTGTATATAACAATAACATATTCCCTTAGCCCTACTGCTCCTCCTTCTCGCACTCGTTGTTTTCGACGTCCAAGGCAACGAAGGGATCATCGTGTGTTAGAGTGAAGCCAACTCTGTCCATGAAGAAGGCACTTAGGAGCTTCGGTTCCTGGCTGCTCTCCAAGAAGAAGCGGGAAAATGGAAAAACGGTGTTTGCCTTCCCGCCGTCGAGACTGTCTGGACGTACTGGCTTTTGGTATGAGACAGGAGAGCTCTTGGGTCTGGGTCTCCCGTCTTCGGCTGATTCGGACTTTTCGGCCTAGTAGGATGCTACAAAGGAGATCGGCTCTTAACTCGGCTAAGACAACTTGGGCCATGAACGAGATAGATCACATTCTAAAAGGAATGTTCAAGGTTCTCGAAGTTTTCAACTTCCTAGATTGGTCTCTGGGAGTCTTGGCTAGGAAGACACAGGCTCCAGAGTCTTTCTCCCACCCAGAAGACCTTCATTGCGTTTTATCCTGTATGGATAAGTCAGTAAGGGACGGAGCGAGCGAGATCGCTTCCTTGTTTGGTGCGGCAGTGGTCAAGAAGAGATCCGTGTATTGCTCCTTCTTGACGAAGTCCGTCTCACTCGCACAGAGGTCTTCTCTGCTTTTTTCCCAACTCTCCGCTCAACTTTTTCCCAAAAAGCTAGTCCAGGATATATCGACTTCGCTTTCAGCCAAGGCTACCCAGGACCTTCTGGCTCAGTCGGCGAGGAAGCCTCGTCCCTCCTTCCCTGTCAAGAGTAGAAAGGAGAAGACAGTTCCTCAGGAACCCTTTCGAGGGGTTCTTCCTTCAGACCCTCTTCGTTTAGAGGACGACGACCCAGCAGGAGAGGGAAGACTTTCTCTAAGTCTGTCAAGACATCGAAATAGGGAACAAGTCCTTCAGACAACGGTGGGTGCCAGACTGTTAAGGTTTGCAGAAGTCTGGGCCCAGAGAGGTGCGGATTCCTGGACCCTCTCAATCGTAAAAAGGGGTTACCTTATCCCTTTCACCTCAAGACCTCCCTTTAACGACCACTCCAAGGGAGTTGACGGCCAAGTACAGGGACCCCATCATGTACCAAGCCCTCCGTCTAGCGGTAGATCAGATGTAGGAAAAGGAGGCAATAGAACTAGTGTCGGACCTTCAATCAGCAGCTTTTACAACCGCCTTTTCCTAGTTCCAAAATCCTTGGGGGGATGGAGACCGGTTTTGGATGTAAGTGCCCTGAACTTCTTTGTAGAGAAAAAGAAGTTTACGATGGAGACCACGTCATCGGACGCTTACTTCCATGTACCGATCCATCCTTCATCGAGGAAGTTTCTCAGGTTCGTGATGGGGGGAAGAGTGTATCAATTCAGGGCTCTTTGCTTCGGCCTCTCGACGGCCCCCCCTCCCCCCAAGTTTTCACGGGAATCTTGAGGATTGTAGCTCAATAGCTTCATTTGGAAGGGGCGGGGTGAGGATATCCCTTTACCTAGACGATTGGCATATAAGGGCCAATTCGAAAGATCGTTGTTTGGAGGACTTACAGAAAACCTTGGAATTGACGAGTTCTTTGGGACTTCTAGTCAATTTCCAAAAATCAAACTTAATCCCAAAAAAGAGTGCATTTATCTGGGATCCGGATGAACTCTCAGAGTTTTCTGGCTTTTACCCCGTCTCCGGAAAGGATAGCCCGCGAAGCCTCGAGAAGTAACAGCCTTCTTAGGGAAAGAAGTATGCACGGCGAGGGAGTGGATGTGTCTGTTGGGGACGCTCTCCTCGCTGGAGCAATTTGTTTCCCTAGGAAGGCTGCACCTGAGACCGCTCCCGTTCTTTCTTCATCAGAATTGGAGCCGTCGTTCTCAGGATTTGACGTTCTCTCTGTCCGTATCTCAACAGATCAAGGAGAAACTCGTGTGTGGACAGATCCCAACAGGTTTGCTCAGGGTCTGTCTCTGCAATCCCAGAACCCCAACCTAGTGTTGTTCTCCGACGCGTCGGAGACAGGTTGGGGGGCGACTCTGGGAACTCTAGAAGTGTCAGGTACCTGGGTGGGGGACCAGGTGGCCTGGTATAATCAACAGAAAAGAATTGATGGCTGTGTGGTTGGCTCTGAAAGCCTTCGAGTCCAACGTCCGAGACTCCATCGTCTGGCATACATCAGGAAACAGGGGGGGACGCATTTCTTCTCTATGTACGAAACAGCATGAGACCTTCTTCTTTGGGCCGAAGAAAGGAGAGTCAGGCTTCTCACCAGATTCCGTACAGGGGAAAGGAATGTAAGCGCAGATCTCCTCAGCAGGAAAGAGCAGGTCCTTCCCACGGAGTGGACACTTCATCAGGATGTATGCCAGAGCCTGTGGAAGTTGTGGGCAGGGAGCCGCACATAGACCTCTCGCCACCCTCAAGAATGCAAGACTGGATCTATACTGCTCTCCCATTTGGATCCAGGGGTGATAGGGATTCGATGCCACTTCTTCTAGATTGGAAGGGGCTCGATGTATACGCGTTTCCTCCCTTCAAGATTCTGGGAGTAACGCTGAAGAAATTCACAGAGTCAGATTCAACGAGGATGACATTAATCGCTCCTTTCTGGCCGGCCCAAGAATGGTTTCACAGAGGTACTGGAATGGTTTAGTGGACCTCCCAAGATCGCTCCCTCTAAGGAACGATTTACTCAGACAACCCCACTTCGACAGGTATCACAAAAACCTCCCCGCTCTCAGTCTGACTGGCTTCAGACTGTCCAAAGTCTTGTCAGAGCGAAAGGCTTTTCATCTTCAACTGCTAAAGCAATCGCAAGAGCTAGGAGGTCTTCCACCTTGCGAGTATACCAGTCGAAGTGGGATGTCTTCAGACGTTGGTGCAAGAGGAAGAAAGTTTCCTCTTCCAGTACCTCTGTGACCCAAATTGCTGATTTCCTTTTTCTTAAGGAGGAATGTGGTCTGGCGGTATCTACAATTAAGGGATACCACAGTTTGTTGGCGGCAGTTTTTAGACACAGAGGCCTCAATATCTCGGAAGATAAAGACCTGCATGACCTGATTAGGTCTTTTGAAACGACAAAAAAGCCTTCATCGACACCTAATGGAATCTGGACGTAGTACTTCAGATACTCAGCTCGTCTAGATTTGAACCTCCTAGATCAGCCTCTTTCAAGGATCTGACTAAGAAGTCCCTTTTCCTTATGGCTCTAGCATCCGCCAAGAGGATGAGTGAGCTTCAAGCCATTGAAGGAAATGTTGGCTTTAAAGAACAGTCAATGGTTTGTTCTTTCCTCCCCTCATTCTTAGCAAAGAATGAGAATCCATCAAATCTGTGGCCCAGGAGCTTCGAGGATTATCTTCTCTCGTAGGGGAATAGCCTGAGAGGACTCTTTGCCCGGTGAGAATGTTGAAATATTATTTGAAGAGGAAAGAACAACTTAAGTGCAATCAAGATTGCCTTTGGTGCTCCGTGAGGGACCCCAGTCGACCTTTATCGAAGAATGCTCTGTCCTTCTTCTTAAGAAGCCTTATCAAAGAAGCGCATGTGGCATGCAATGAGGAACAATTTAAGCTTCTTAAAGTGAAGGCCCACGAAGTGAGGGCCATTGCCACTTCGCTGGCTTTTAGCAAAAATATGTCTGTGCGAAACCTTATGGAGACCACCTTCTGGAGATGCCAATCTGTATTCGCGAACCACTACTTGCGGGATGTGAAGATTACATATGACAAATGCTTCGCCTTAGGCCCTTACGTATCTGCGGATTTGGTGCTGGGGCAGGGAGCTGGAACTTATCCTTGTTAGGCATTTATATTTTTTACCCCCTTGTTTTGTTTTTGTTGTTTATGGTTGTCTGAAAGAGGATGCAGGGAGGCATCTCTTTCTTGTCGTATGGCTAACCCTAGTTAGTTTGGTTAGGTGGT
This sequence comes from Macrobrachium nipponense, assembly GCF_015104395.2. Lineage (NCBI taxonomy): Eukaryota > Metazoa > Arthropoda > Malacostraca > Decapoda > Palaemonidae > Macrobrachium > Macrobrachium nipponense. The sequence continues at coordinate 103,731,800 of NC_087201.1, forward strand.
CGGATGGTTTTGGCTCCTTGCGGTAGTAGTGGTTAGGATCTGTCAAGTAAGCGGACGAGTTCCCTTTGACAAGATCCTACTTGGATTCTACCATATAAGTGGATCAGATATCCCGGTGGTAGATCCGAGAGAGTTTCAGCAACAGGTCACGTCCTCGCTGTAGCTCTCCAGGCAATGCAGACTCAGAGACAATATCCATGAAGTCTTCTGCCTGAACAGGTAAGAACCAAGGTTTTTATACATTCAACCTCCCTGTCAGATATATACTTAGCTATAGACTCCGTTGTCCCCGACAGAAATTCGAATTTCGCAGCACACACTACAGGTAGGCCAGGTGATCTACCGCCCTGCCGCTGGGTGGCAGGAATAGGAACCATTCCCATTTTCTATCAGATTTTCTCTGTCGCCGGTTCTGGCAACATTGTTGTTAGTTCCTCTGACTGAATTTCGTTATTTTCATCGCAATTGATCTTCCTGTTGGCTTTTTTGGTGACGTATCTGGATCGTTGTAGTATTGGCATACGCTATTGTGGACTGTATTTTGGATTTGGATTTTGGATTTTATTTGCTTTAATATGTTCTGAATCTGGAACTGTGTGGAGAGTGTGTGTGAATGAGGGCTGTAAGGTGAGGATGCCGAAGGCTTCGGTTGATCCTCACACTGTATGTAGACGTTGCAGAAGGTATGATTGCACTTTGGATAACACTTGTAATGAATGTGAGAATTTGAGTGCAGAAGGATGGAAGTCTCTAACTTCTTACTTGAAGAAGTTAGAGAGAGATAGGGTGAGGAAGGCTTCTTCCAAATCCCTCATTAGTTCTAGATCTAGCGATCAAGTTTCTAATTTTGTAACTTCTCCTCTTGTAAATATTGCCCCTGTTACGTCTGTTTCAGCCCCTTCCCCCTTCGTAATTCCTACAGATTCTGCATCTGAAATTGCAGATCTTAAAGCCGCCCTTAAGAGAATGGAAATTAAGATGGCAGCCCTGGAAGGTAAGCAAAGTGATTCTAAAATGAACAGTGCAGTGGATAGTGACGTAAGTGTCCCCGTGTAGTTGAGGGGGCGTCTGATCGCTCCACAACGCTCCCAGGCCTAGACCTCTTCCAAGCTCCCAAGCCCAGAGGAGAAGGAATGTCGAAAGCCGTACAGAGGTTGTGGAGAATCCCCATTAGTCAGACGTCCCTTCGGCAGGTTCTGTTTCGCCTCAGACTGCCAGAGATCGCTACTGCAAAAGCGTTCTCCGAGAGTGCTTCTCGTCTTCCGAGACTTCTTTGCCTAAGCGCGGGTGGAGATCCACGGATCTTTCCCGTCCTTTGAAGAGGGGCTGGAAAGCGCCTCAACTCGATTCAAGTCCTGAGCGTTTCCCAGAAGTATCGCCATTGGATAGGAAGAGAGTGAAGAGATCTGTGCTCTCTCCTATGGAGTACTGGGAGCCCCCTGCACCTGACCGTTCTCATTCTCCTCCTGTGGACAAGGACAGAGAAACAACGAGAATTCTGCAGAATATGCAGGAACAGATTGCTTCCCTGGTTGGAGTACTCTCCAGCCAGGCGCGAGAGGATCCTCCTAGAAGGAAGGATGCATATCTACCGATCAAGAGATCCAAGTTTCCCTCTTCTGTCCCTCGCATTGAACAGGAAGCAGAGCGTTCTTCTTCCTCCAGGCGCGTTCCGCTCTCCTACAGATGGGAGCCTCCTATCAGAGAAATGTCTTCTTCTGACAGCGGATCTCCATTTAGGCGCCGGGCGCCATCCAGACGAGAGGCGCCAACCAGGCGTGAGGCGCCAGCCAGGCGCGAGACGACAACCAGAAACGAGGCAGCCAGGCGCGAGGTGCCAGCCAGGTGCGAGGCTCCAACCAGGCGCCAGGCGCTAGCCAGGTGTGAGGAGCCAGCTAGGAGTGAGGCGCCAACTACGATAGATCATTGGACTTCCGCTGGACCCTCGAAGGTTGCTGTAGCTACCTCTACTTCTTTGGATAAACCGAAAGTTTCGGTAGAATTACATGGAAAGAAGGCTTCTAGATCTGACAGTCCTTCTCCATCGAGAAGCCTTTCTCCTCAGGAACAGGGAGTCACGAGACTTTGCAGTCCTAAAACGAGATCATTCCCCGACTGCTGCGCTTGAGTTGGAAGATGTGTCTGATGAAGAGGCACCAGTAAATGAAGGCCTTTCTAACTACAAGATCTTGGCTTCTCTTTTACTCCAGGAGTTCGGAGACTCTTTGAGCCCTGCAGCTCCTCCTTCGCCTCGGTCTCTTTTCTCGAGTTAACGATAAGGCCTTAAAGTTCTCTTCCTTTTCTAAAAATGAAGCCTGCGATTTCAATGAAGAAGGCCCTTCAAGCTCTTGGCTCGTGGATGACCACCAAGAATGAAGCAGGAAAGACGGTGTGTTGCATGCCTCCCTCCAAGCTTTCGGGAAGGAGAGGCATATGGTACGGGACTGGAGAAGCTATGGGTCTGATGCTTCCATCTTCAGCAGAATCAGACTTCTCTAGTCTCGTAGATTCGTCAAGGAGACACTCCCTTTCTTCCGCCAAATCCTCTTGGAGTATGTCGGAGCTAGACCAGCTCCTCAAGGGACTTTTCCACGTCACGTCTTAGAGGTATTTAACTTCCTGGACTGGTCCCTTGGGGTGCTGGCAAAGAAGACTCAGGAGCCTGACTTTCTCGAACCTGAGGTTCTTCACAGTATTCTGTCATGTATGGATAAGGCGGTTCAAGATGGTTCAGGAGAGGTGGCTTCCCTGTTTGGATCGGGAATGATTAAGAAGAGGTCAGTGTATGGATCTTTCCTTACTAAAGCTGTCTCGCCTACTCAGAGGTCAGCTCTTCTCTACGCGCCTTTGTCTGAGCACCTGTTCCTTCCCAGTTAGTGAGGGATATTGCTCGTTCGCTATCTGAGAAGGCAACACAGGACCTCTTGGTTCAGTCGGCGAAAAAAGAATCGTCCAGCTGTAACTGTTGCGAAGAAAGATTCACGAGTTCCTCAACAGCCCTTTCGTGGAGTCTCCTCTACTCGACCCTCTTCGAAAAGGAAGCCTTCGGAGAAGCGAGGAAGGTCTTCCTTTCGACCTTTTAAAAAGACCAAATAGGACAACTGTCCTCCAAACACCTGTAGGTGCCAGACTTCTAAATTTTGTAGAAGCCTGGGCCTCGAGAGAAGCCGACCCTTGGACATTGTCAGTACTGGAGAAGGGATACCTAATCCCTTTCCTGGACAGCCCTCCCTTAACTACGACACCGAGGGAAACTGTCGGCGAGGTACAAGGACCCTGTTCTGAGAGAAGTACTTCTTCAGATGGTGGAAACAATGTGGATCAAGGAAGCAATAGAGCTAGTACAGGACCCTCACTCCCCGGGGTTTTACAATCGCCTTTTCTTAGTTCCGAAAGCTTCGGGGGGGTGGAGGCCGGTGCTAGACGTAAGCGCACTGAAGCACTTCGTGGAGAAGAAGAAATTCTCCATGGAGACTTCTGCCTTGGTTCTGTCGGCGCTACGTCCTGGAGACTGGATGGTCTCCCTGGACCTTCAAGATGCTTATTTCCACGTTCCGATTCATCCATCATCGAGGAAGTATCTTCGATTTGTGATACAGGACAAGATCTTCCAGTTCAGGGCCTTGTGCTTCGGCCTGTCTACAGCTCCTCAGGTATTCACCTACCTGATGAGGAATGTAGCAAGGTGGCTTCATCTAAAAGGGATCAACATCTCCCTTTACCTGGACGATTGGCTCATAAGAGCCAAGTCAGAGAGCCAGTGTTTGGAGGACTTGAACACGACACTAGACCTGATAAAGTCTCTTGGATTGCTTGTCAACCTCAAGAAATCTCAGATGATCCCCAGCCAGAACTTAGTTTATCTGGGGATTCAGATGGATTCTCGGGGTTTTCGGGCTTTTCCTTCATAGGAAAGACTCCTTTGAGACCTTCAAAAAGTCTCGAACTTCCTAGGGAAAGAACGCAGCTCAGCGAGGGAATGGTTAAGCCTTCTAGGGACCCTTTCCTTGCTGGAACAGTTCATTTCCCTAGGGAGACTTCACATTCGCCCGCTTCAATTCTTCTTACGGAAAGTGTGGAAGTGGAAGACGGGAAAATTGACGGACTCTTTCGCGATTCCCGTGGAAATAAAGTGTCATCTGAAATGGTGGCCCTCTAAAGAAGAATGAGGGTATGTCTCTGGCTATCCGGAATCCAGACCGAATATTGTTCTCCGACGCATCGGAGACAGGATGGGGAGCGACTTTAGGAGCAAGGGAAGTGTCAGGCACCTGGACGAAGGAACAGGTGTCCTGGCATATAAATTCCAAAGAACTGCTGGCGATTTACCTAGCCCTAAAGTGCTTCGAGTTAACTCGGACAACACCACGGCTCTGGCTTATATCAGAAAGCAGGGGGGTGGGGGGACCCATTCTTTCTCCCTATACAAACTAGCAAAGGAGCTGTTAGTATGGGCGGAAGGAAGAAAAGTTACCCTCCTGACGAGATTTGTAAAAGGAGAAAAGAACGTCAGAGCAGACAGACTCAGCAGGAGAAATCAAGTCCTTCCCACAGAGTGGACTCTCCGCTCGGAAGTTTGTCAAAGCCTCTGGTCCCTGTGGGGGAGGCCTCACATAGACCTCTTCGCAACGTTCCTCTCCAAAAGGATAGAAAACTTCTGCTCTTCGGTAGAGGATCCGAGAGCGATCGCGGTCGACGCCTTTCTACTGAACTGGTCGGGCTTAGACGGCTACGCCTTTCCCCCGTTCAAACTTCTAGGGGAAGTACTCAGGAAGTTTGTGGCATCAGAAGGGATGAAGTTAACACTCATCGACCCCCTTTGGCCCCCCCCTCAAGATTGGTTCACAGAGGTACTGGAATGGACGGTGGACTTCCCCAGATCTCTTCCAAGCAGGACAGATCTGCTCAAACAACCCCACTTCGAGAGGTTTCATCAAAACCTCCCCGCTCTCGCTCTGACTGCCTTTCGACTATCGAAAGACTTGTCAGAGCGAGAGGCTTTTCACGCAAGACTGCGAGCGCTATTGCAAGAGCCCGAAGATCGTCAACAATTCGGGTTTACCAATCGAAGTGGGAAGTTTTTAGGAGATGGTGTTTAGAGCGAAGAAGCTGTCCTCCTCCGATACCTCTGTGACCAACATAGCCGATTTTCTGATTTTTCTTAGGAATCTCATTTATCGGTTTCTACTATCAAGGGATATAAGAGTATGCTTTCAGCAGTGTTCAGAAATAGAGGGCTGAAAATAGCGGACGACAAGGACCTCCACAACCTTATAAGGTCCTTCGAGACTTCGAAGTCTAAATCACCGCGAACTCCGAGCTGGAACCTGGATGTGGTCCTGAAGTTCCTGACATCGGACAGATTTGAACCTCTTCACCTTGCCTCGTTTCGAGATTTAACAAAAAAATGTATCTTCCTTTTATCCTTCGCTACGGCTAAAATAACGAGCGAACTCCACGCCCTAGATTCTCGGGTTGGATTTAAGGGAGATTCTGCTATTTGTTCTTTCCAGACATTGTTTCTGGCTAAGAACGAGAACCCTTCAAAACCCTGGCCCAGGAGTTTTGAAGTGAAAGGTGCTTTCGAGCTTGGTGGGAGAGGATATAAGAGACGATCCCTTTGCCCAGTCAGGGCTCTTAAGTTTTACCTTAAGAAGAAGCAACTCGGAGGTTGGTCAAACAAGGTCTCTGGTGTGTGGTAAGGGACATGAAGACCCATGTCCAAAAACGCCTTGGCATTTTTTGTGAGAAATGTTATTACAGAAGCTCATGAAAAATGTCTTGATGACTCCTTCAGGTTGCTTAGAGTGAGGGCTCATGAGGTGAGAGCAGTGGCTACATCATTAGCGTTTCAAAGAAACATGTCTATGAAAGACATTTTAGACGCAACATATTGGAGATGTAATTCGGTCTTTGCATCTCATTATCTTAAAGATGTAAGAGTAACATGATGAAATGCTTCTCCCTTGGTCCGTTTGTGTCAGCGGATACGGTGCTGGGAGCTGGAGCAAATACTGATCCTTAAATTTTTTCTTATGTACGTAACTTTCTGGTTAGACATGTTCTTGGTTTTCTACTGACAGGGTGCTTGATGTTGCACAGGCAGCCGTGTGATTTATGTGATTCGAGTTATTGGTTGTTTGGGAGGAGTTTCGGGGACTTCGGGATCGGTGTTGTGCTCCTTCATTTTGGGTTTTGTGTCAAGTTAGCGGATTACAGAACATTGAGAAATGCCATTTAGGCTCTGCCGAGTAAGTGGTTGAGACCCTTTGACAGACCCACAAGAACTCTTAGCCATAGATCAATATCTCGCTGAGGCTCTTGAGGCGAAGCAGACTCCTGGGCAGTAGCCACGAAGTCTTCCGCCTAATCAGGTAGGAACCAAGGTTATTATTTTTATTTTACCTACAACGTATGTTGTTTTTTCCTCGTCTATGTCAGTAATTAGCTGTCTCTTACCCTCCTCCAATGGTGTGAATCAGCTAAGTATATATCTGACAGGGAAGGAATGGAATGTATAAAAATGATTTTGTTATGGTACAATAAAGTTTTATACATACTTACCTGCAGATATATACGATTTATTGCCCTCCCAGCCTCCCCTCAGGAGACAGATGGAAGAGAAAACATCTGTAGAAAATGGGAATGGTTCCTATTCCTGCCACCCATCGGCGGGGGGCTGGTAAATCACCTGACCTACCTGTAGTGTGTGCTGCGAAATTCGAATTTCTGTCGGGGACGACGGATAGTCTATAGCTAAGTATATATCTGCCAGGTAAGTATGTATAAAACTTTATTGTATCATAACAATATCATTTTTATATCCTACAACACCAGTTGTTTCACTTTTCTATTTTATTTAGCTGTCTCTTACCCTCCACCAAGGGTGCCAATCAGCTAAGTATATATCTGGACAGGAAAGTTCATGTACAAAAAAGGGATTTTGACGTAGGAAAAAATCTATTTTCTGGGCGAGGGAAGCCGTGTCGCCCAGTGAATATGTCTGCTTTAGCACTATTTCTAGTAAAATATTGCTATAATACCAGAGAACTGCTAAATTGGACATGTCAGAAGCCTCTGACTCGCTCACCTATATAAAAGGTGTCGGTATAAAACTGGGGCGAGTGTTAAACACTACCACAGCAACCCCTCCAATTAGCCTTTTCCTCATCAAAAGACCTAAATACGGGGAGCCGACCCATAGGTCACACCTAGCTACCCCGTTTTGAAGGCGCGGCTGTGACGTCATACTTATCGATAGCAATGAAGCTTGGTGCACTGCAAGGGGAGGGGAAAAAACCAGGGGGGGATTTCACTGGGCGACACGGCTTCCTCGCCCAGAAATAGATTTTTTCCTACGTCAAAATCCCTTTTCTGGGCTCAGCCGTGTCGCTCCGTGAAATTGTACCAGAGAAACACCAAGCTACATCACTCTGAAATGAAACAGAATATTAAATTGTATAAACTAACACCATAGACCAAGTGAAATAGCAAAGAGATTTGCTGCGATAGGTAGGATGTTAATAAAAACTGGCATAATGGAAAATATTCATATGACACAAGGACAATACTATATTGATGTTGCAAGGAAACACTGACCTCCCTACAGCTATTGCCTGATATTTAAGATCCTCCAAGGACTTAAGGTAAAGCTTTGGAAAACCCAGTGCGACTGCGACCAGTATATTTCTTCAGATCATCAAAGTTCATATATTTGAAGAAATTTACAGAAGTTGTTATAGCCCGAATAGCACGCGCTTTGGGAAAGGACCCTGGGCTGACTTCCTTGGTAAAATACAAAAACTGCTGCGTAATGCCTTTAAGGATATGGTACCACCACCGCCCCACATGAAAAGGAGGGGGGGGGGGCCTTCGGAAAAGGTAGATGTGCTAGATAAATAGTCCTTAGGGTTTTAACAGTACATAAAGATGGATGTTGCGGAAGCGGAACAACCTTCCCAAGGGGATCGCCTTACCAAAGGGTTCTCATTCTTAGCCATAAAATAATTATTTGGTGAAAGCAACACGTAACCCGAGGGAAGGAATTCTATATGCCCTTGGCCACTAGATAAAGATGACATCTCCGATGTTCTGGCACCTGAAGCCAGACTTAATTAAAAACAGTGCCTTACGCAAAAGGGTTTGGCAATCACATTTGAAGTTGTCTGTTTTAGAGTCTAACCTGAGACCCATCGTAAGAAACCATGACACTGACGACGGCCTTTGAATGGGCCGCAGGCGTGCACAAGCCCTTGGGATTGAGGTGAAATAAGACTCAGTTAGATTTATACCAAACCCCGAGAAGAAAATCTTTTTCGGAGCTGACTTAGTGGTTGTTATTGTGGCAACTGCCAAGCCTTGTTCGAATAAAGGCCTGAAGAATGTTATAGTCACGTTCATTGTCATTACTTGACATTGATTTCCTGAGAAATGTAGGCAATTGTTTAACTGCTGAATCATACTGGCGAAGTGTAGATTCTCTTTTGTTCGACTCCAAGAACAGAATGTTCTGTGGATCAATGTCCTACCCTCCTACCTGCAAACTTCATGAAATCCATAAAGATAGGGTTTTGTGAAGACCTGAGGAATCGAACACAGTCACCGTTTGAACTTGTTGCGTCAGCCTCAAGCCTGCCGGGGGAGGGTGAGGATGAAGACCTAGTTCTAGGAGAAGGAGAAACCAATTGTTCTTGGGCCAGTAAGGAGCTATGAGAGCCACCTGACCTTTGAAGGATTTCAACTTGTGCACACCTTCAGGAGAGGGTTCACTGGAGGGAATAAATAAACCTCCCTCCACTGGTTCCAATCTATACTCAGGGCGTCCGTAGCGTATGCTAGAGGGTCCATACTTTGGGCTACATAACAAGGCAGCTTGTGGTTTGGTTTTGGCCCCTGTAGCGAACATATCTACTTTCAGACCCGGTACTCTCCTACAAACCCTCTCGAAGGGTTCCTGGTCCAGTGACCATTCTGGCTCCGAGGGGACTGACCGGGACAATGCCTGTCTGCTTACTATATTTGTGGACTCCTGCCAGATGGGTAGCCGATAGATGCCAGGGTGTTCTTGTCAGTTAGAGAAAAAAATGCTATCACCCTGTGGTTCACATGACTTGACTTGGACCACCTCTGTTTATACCATGTATCACTACTGCACTGTCGAGAGCCAATCTGATATGAGTCTCCTCCGGAGGACGGAGCTTCTTTAAGGTCAGAACACTGCCATAGCTTCCAGGATGTTGATGTGAAGCTTTTGGAACTGAGGTGACCAAGTTCCCTGAACCTTGTCGTTGCTGTGAATAACCTCCCCAAAACCTGATAGTGATGCGACTGTATGCATCAGTAGGGACGGGGAGGGAACTGCAACTGTAACTCTTTGGCTATTGCCCATGGACGTAGACGTTCCTTGGAATCAGAGGTACCCTCCGCCGAACTTGTCACGACACTTGGCATTGGCCTTGAACGTCAAACTCGATTGATGTCCTTGAGCTTGGCTTTCAACAGAACGTCTGTGACTGACGCAAATTGGAGCGAGCCTAGGATCGTCTCCTGATTCCTTCTCGAAGCCTTTTTGCATTTTAAGAATTGGCTTGTTACCTTGGCATCCCCCTCCCTGATGGAATGGAAAGGTTGTGTGAATCCAAGCCCAATGGAAACCTAGCCACTGGAACTTGGATTCTGGGGCCAATCGGACTTGGTCCTGTTGATCTTGAACCCTATATATTCCAGGAAAGATATGACCCCGTCCATGGCTTTCCTAAACTTGTCTTTGACCATCTCCCAGATTAGCCAGTCATTTAGGTACGCCACTACCAATAAAACCTGAGACCTTAGCTCCTGCACCACTACCTCCGCCAGTTCCGTGAAAACCCTTGGGGCTATATTCAGCCCAAAGGGCATCACCTTGAAGGAATAAGCTTCTTTTACTAGTTTGAAGCCCAGGAATGGATGGGAGTGCTGAGCCGTCGGGACATGATAATAGGCGTCTGTAAGACTATAGAGGTGGTGACGCCCCCACGGGAAGTAAGGCCCTTACCTGAGAGATGGTCAGCCTTTAGAACTTGTCGCAAGGAATGTACAAGTTTAAACGGGACAAGTCTAAGATCACCCTCCTTTGGTCGGTCCCTTTCTTGGGGACACTGAATAGACGACTTTGAAATTTTAAGTTCTTGTCCTGGAGACTGCTCCCTTCTGGAGAAGGTCCCTGGGGTAATCCATCAACCCTTGGGTTGGATGCTGATAGATAGATACTATGTTTTCCGCCCAGCTGCTGACTCCCAACGATGTTAAAAGAGATACAGCCTGCCTCCTATTTGAGGAACTTCATTGAGATGATGAGGGTCGGGTTCCTTTCCTGACCATACACCTCTAGCTCGCCCTTGGGCTCCGGTTCCTCCACTCTGACGAAAGGGGGAACCTGTTGGCTAGCCGACGGCGAAAGGGAGACAAATTGAGGCTGTTGCCGAGGCTGAGTCTTAGAAGATGAAGGTTGGGGAACTTGCTGAATTAGTACAGCTTATAGCACATGGGTGCTGTTGCGGAACTTGGAAAGGTTGGTACCTTCTTTGACTTTTCCTAGTCCTAAAACTGGAGGAAGAAGACTCTTAATATCCTTTTGAAAGGGATGCCCCGAACGCAATCTGATGCTTGATTAAAATGTGATGCCTTCATTCTGAACCTCGTTTACTGCCGAAGCTGGAATAGATCTGCACCCTAGATTGCGGAAGCCAGAAGCTGTTGGGTTCGTGCCTGATCGTAGCCTCGGATAGAACATGCTTCTTGCCATTTCTCTTAGTAACCGCAAAGCGTACGAGGCACATTGCATGCTTAAAAGTAACTACTCCGCAATGACCTTATACAGCGGTTCATGAGCATACTCCAGAACCGCCGTCTCCGTCATCACTAGAGAGTTAAGAGACCTTGCAAGACGTGTCCTAGCATCAAATCCGGCTTGGATCAGTGCGTCGACAGAGGCGCTCACTAAACAAGTTGATTGCACAGTTTGGCTTAAGCTTGCCTGCCGAGAATGTAGCCAGCAAACTTCCCACAACTCTCTCTACTTGGGGGTGGGTTAGCAATGATGTGGAATCTGTCTCGCTAAGCTGGGGCTCTTCCCGAGTCACTGCCTGATAAGGAGTTCCCGTCATGTTGTTACCTTAGTATTTGAGCAGATCCACTTCTAGGCTCCATCTATACTTGATGAGCCTGATTGCTAGAAAGGATAACAGTCCCCTTGGAGACCTTGTCCTTTCTAATCGAAGCTGCCTCCATAAGCCTAACATAAGCTATAAATGGTGGCCATAACCTTTCGGGAAATAACTAGAAATCCTCGAGTCTATGTGTACCACTTCTACAGTCAACATCCCGCTGACAAACGAGCGAAGTTCACTACCCTCCAAAAATCACCAGGGTGGAACGGAGGGAACGTGGACCCGTCAGGCATGCTCTGACCTTGCACCAAAATTACTAGGAGGTGCCAAGGAAACTGCCGACTCCTGTCTGAGACCTGCAATCAGGGAGTCCTGTGCACGTAAACGTTTAAAAACACCCTTTCAAACCTTGCTGCGACTGAACTGACTAAGCTAGCAAGACTACTGGCCATGATTTAAAATATTCGTGTTGAACAGGTCTTTTGCCGACTAAAGGGGAACCTTCCAGCGCTCCCTACGGTACCTTATGAGGTATCCGACCTCTAGACGTTGCAGGGATGGGACTTGAGGGGCAATGGGAAGAGTTCTCTCCTTGAGGCCTTGATCTCATCCTAGGTTAATATGGTGTATGAACCTCTGGAACCTGCCAGGCCTTGGCTTTGTGTCTGATTGGCTAAGCAAGGTTTTTACCCAAAGGTTTTCTCTTTAATCTAGGAATCACAGAGAAGGAATGCGACCTGGGAGGGGGCAAACCTCCTGTGAAACCCATGAAGGAATTTGGAGTAAAGGGAGAGGAAGAATCAGAGTCACTCGAGGAAAGACCCCGGTGACCAACTAGCTAGCCTCATTAACACTGTTACCTGTAACCATATCTAGTGTAATGGGCAAATCCTCACTAGTTCAAGTGAGACTTCTTCCAAACCAAGGTCTGGCAATTCTGCCTCTTGCTGTTCCATAACTGAATCTTAAATTTATTTGATAATTGGTGCTGCGACTTTTGGGTCACGTATCCGGCAGCTTTCCCGGCTGGGGAGGCTGCCATATCTTGAGGTAGCATAAAAAGGCTTAGCTTCCCCTACTTTCTGTCCAAAACCTCCAACCCAGACCTTGAGGGTGGAGAGTGCAGCATGCTTAACAGGACTGCTCTGTCTGTAATGCAAGGAATGTGTCATTTCGAGTAAAATCTTTGAACATTATGCTTACATATGTTGATTAATAATGTAATTTAATTACAGAAATTTTAATTATTTATTTTATTTAATATAGTAATTATTTGATTATTATTTAGTTATTTATTTTTAATTTTAATTGTTTATTTAGTTATCTATTTATTTATTTATTTATTATTATTATTATTATTATTGATTGTATTTATTTATTTATTTTTTTATTTATTTCATTTTTTTTTTTTTTTTTAACACTAATCCAAGTAGTGTAAATATAATTCCATCACAATAGTATAGAACAAGCAGTGCGGTAACTTATCGAACCAGGTAACCTGTTGTACCAAGTCGTAGCAGGCAAAGCCGTTTACGTGATGCCAGACTACGGAACCGGTAAGCAATACTGCGCACGGGGCATGGTTCCGGCAAAACATCATGGTTGCACAGATCCTGTAGATCGGCAACCAGACACTGAGTGGCCTGTAAGTGCAATAATATATGAGAACAATTGCACAAACTTATAGGATTATTATGATAATAATGTCATATGCCGGAGCATGCCGAACTGAAATAATATATATATAAAAAAACTATATATGTATATATATTCATATATTTATGTCCAGGGGGACTAATAATAATTAAAACCACCCGGAGCTGGTATGACCCGGAGTGGGGGGTATCACGAAGAAGAAAACCCGGGTACGGCCACATGAACTCGCAAGTTCCGTGGCAAAAGAAAGGAAAATAATATATATATAAAAAATATATATCTGTATATATATATTCATATACTTTTACGTCCCGGGGACTATAATAATTAAAACCACCCGGAGCTGTATGACCCGGAGTGGGGGGTACACGAAGTAACCCGGGACGGCCACATGAACTCGCAAGTTCCGTGGCAAAAAAGAAAAGAAAATAAAAGGGAGAAATAAAATAACAAATATAATATCTCCGCCTACGGAAGAGAAACTTCCGTAAACATAGCCCTCAACGACTACCGGAGAGGCCTGAATCTAAATCCGCCTTATGCGGAGAGGGAATGTTTTAGGCGGATGGATGTAAGTCCGGAAGCTGAAAGAAGCAGAGCGCAACAACTCCACGGAAGCCGAGGCTGAATACGCAAAGCAATCAACAACTCCGGAGGCGGTCGGCTGAGAAGCGACACCCACCAACCTAAGGTCCTGGAGGACCCTCTACACCCCCCCCCCCACCTCTCTGCTGGGAACGGCTGTCAGCGACAACCGAGGCGAGAGGAGCACCCAACTACTGGGGGCCCCACGTGAGGGGGTGGGGGGGGGGGGGGGGGGGGGGAGGGAAGGAGGGCTGATGGGGTGACGATCACGTGATCAGCGTATCCTCGCAAATAAAAGATTACGAGGAAAACGCAGGCATAGCCTATGTAGCTAACCGACTAACATCCAAAAATATACATAGACAAAATAAAATCAATTACTCAAAGCTAAAAGAAAAATCATGCTTTAACACGGGGAATGAAAATAAACTGTCGTAAAATATAAAATCAAAACCGCAATGAAGGCCACTCGATAACAGTGGGCGCAAAAGGGGAAAAACTACTTGCTTACTGACAAAACGATAAGAAACGGCAAGCTGACGAAAAGAAAAAAGGGAAAATTCTTGAATGAAATAGGACGGTGGATAAACGGCGAAGCACGAAACAAAGAACGTGCTCGAAAGAAGACCCCCGTGAAAAACGTGAAAATAATGAAAATACAAAACATAAATGGAAATCGGATCGACTAAAAAACTGCCACCCAAGAATAAATAAATAAATATATACATACATATATATATATATATATATATATAGTATATATACATATATACATCATATATAACATATACACATACATACATGTACTGAAATATCACTATTAAAAGCAGAGAGGAAGACTACTCGAAGTCGGTACAATTCAAGCGTAAATCGGTACAATTCAAGGGTAAGCCGTAAAGGCGACTTGCCGCCGCCCCCTATTTAAAAGTGACGCCTAATAAAATCCTAAATAAAGGCAAAACGATAGGCAAATTCACTCCCTAAATATTGAAAAAGGGCGGAACCAGTACTTAACTTGGGTGAAGAGGTAGATGACGATCCGTAACCAGAATAAAAATAAAAGAACAAATAGTAATATTCGAAACGGTGTGAACACGGAATGGCTATCGAAAAAGTATTTTGACGTCACAGCCGCCTTCAACGGGGTAGCTAGGTGTGACCTATGGGTCGGCTCCCCGTATTTAGGGTCTTTGATGAGGAAAAGGCTAATTGGAGGGGTTGCTGTGGTAGTGTTTAACCAATCGCCCCAGTTTTATACCGACACCTTTTATATAGGTGAGCGAGTCAGAGGCTTCTGACATGTCCAATTTAGCAGTTTCTCTGGTATTATAGCAATATTTACTAGAAATAGTGCTAAAGCAGACATATTTCACGGGAGCGACACGGCTGAGCCCAGAAATGATATTGTTAAACTACAATAAAGTTTTGTACATACATACCTGGCAGATATACGTATACGGTTAATGGCCCACCAGCCTCCCCTCAGGAGACAGGTGGAAGAGAAAATCTGAATAGAAGATGGGATTGGTTCATACTCCCGCCACCCAGCGGTGGTAAGGTAGACCACCTGACCTACCTGTCGAGTGCCGCGAGATTTGAAATTCTGTCGGAACGTCGGAGACTATAGCTAAGTATATATCTGCCAGGTAAGTATGTACAAAACGTTATTGCAGTTTAACAATATCATTTTTCTCAATCAAAAACATATGCCCCTCAATGCTAACTTTCCTCTTTAAACGACTTTCTGGTCATTGCAAATTCGGCTCCATAATTTCATGGTGCGAAAACTGAGGCCCAGGGACCAAAAACGATTGCCTTACACTAAGGCAATAATCCGGCAGTAAAACATCTTCATATATCCAAAAAGTAATTAATAAAGATATATATGCGCATTACGATTATACCAATTACATGAAGAGCTGATAATCGCATGAATAACTGGTAAACTGTTCTGCAAGAAAGTTGAGTAAAGCAATTATTTACAATAGGTACGAAAGTCAAGATGTCGTGACGTCATAATACAGGACTTAAAAGAACGTTCTAATTCCAAAAAATAATTACTTAAATTTGAGTCAGAATCGAGTTACTTTTTCAATAACGAATATTTTCAAATTAATCATCATAAATATGTAAAATATTGATGTTTTACTATTTATTTAAAAATTATCGAAGTGCACTCTTTGTTGTCTTCTTCTACCAAAACCAAAAACAGTTGTTTACTTGGTGAGGGAAAGTTTTCCGATTGTTGTGATGAAAGTGCCCCAGCGTCTGTGGGTACAAGTGGTGTGCGGATTTATCACAGGAAATGGTTAGTTTATTGACACAAGCGACTCCGTAAACATCGAGATGGCGTCAATCTTCTAAATATTTCGAGTTGTAAGTAAAAATGTTGAACGCGTTTTGGTGAGATTTGCACTACGTTTGACACCGTTTTCACTACCCTCTGTTTAAATCTTAAAATTTGGCCTTAATTTCTAACTTTGGAGAAAATACTTACTTCGAAAGGAGAGTAGAGGTCTTTAGCTCCGTTTCTCACCAACAAGAAGTCGCGACTGATGCCCATCTCCGATGTCAGGACGCGTATAATGTACTTTTTTTGGGATTGTTCACGCTGATTGTGCTGCATGGTCCAACTTCTGATTACCCTGCGGTTTTTTACCTACCCTATTTATTCGATAGAACTGTAATTAACCCCCCCCCAGGGCCAGTACTAAACACGGCAAAATACATTGGAACGGGCCCCAATCCCTAGTGGTGAATGTCGTATCCGCGGTTACGTTATTGCA
Organism: Macrobrachium nipponense; assembly: GCF_015104395.2. NCBI lineage: Eukaryota > Metazoa > Arthropoda > Malacostraca > Decapoda > Palaemonidae > Macrobrachium > Macrobrachium nipponense. The sequence goes on from NC_087201.1 coordinate 103,747,974, forward strand.
GTCCTTGTGGGATTGGCCTTCTGTAGAAATACCTTAATGTAATCCTAATTTCCATTAAACACAGAGGTTAATGAAAGTCTAGCTATGCACAGTTCTAACTTATGTCCATGAAGCTTTTGAATGTCCATGAAGCTTTTGAAAGTCCATAAAGCTTTTGAAATTTTACTTGGAGCATCTTACTACATGTAGAAGATTAACACCTCTCGATTTTTGTTTGCGGAGTCACTTGTGTAAACAAACTTCCCATTTCCTGTGCTAAATCAAAAACATTTGTACACGTAGACGCTGGTACACTTTCTTTACGACAATGTTAAACGATGATGCCATATCACTATTTACCATAATGACTGGAAAGACTGGAATGACAAAAAAATTTACTATGAATGCTAAAGGCTGCCTATTGAGCAATAATAGTTTTGAAAATGGGCTGAAGCCTAGTCAGTAGCTATTAACAGCAAAGTGTGAGGAAGCCAAAGATGCCATTGATCCACTTGAATAACAATAATAATAATAATATTATTATGTAAGAAGCCCATCAAGATATTCTACTTGTTATATTAACAGTCCCAAAGAAGTCATCACAAACTCAGTTTGTTTATTTGTTTCTTTATTTGTCTGTTTATTTATTTATTTATCAAAATAGTTAATAATTAGGTGGGCAATAAATCAACTAAAGATTTGGGCCAGACAAAAATTATGTTTTATCTGTTAATAATAATAATAATAATAATAATAATAATAATAATAATAATAATATAATAATAGTAATGTCATGTTTACTTGAATACTATGTCCAGATGTGTGGATTTTTATTCAATAAATAATCAAGTGCTTAACCATTCCATTGCCACATGATCACAATGGAGAATAACACTGTATTAGTACAATGGCATGGTAGCCTGTGTAGCTAGTTGCTAAAACTAGCGGCCAACATACATACAATACAAAACAAATGTCAGCCGATGTCATGTTTAATTACTGTTTAAATAAGTTTATAACTATAAAACAAATATAAACAGTAATTAAACAAGTTTACAATTCTAAAACAAAGCATAGCTAGAGCCATTTTGGTCTTTTTGGTTGTTTTATTCTTTTCGGTAAATAATGAGACCCTACCTAAGGAAACCTAGCAAATTTTTGGAGAAGAAGAGTGTGCTAGATAATATTTAAATAATTAGTTAACACCAGAATGAGGTTATGAGTTGCTAAAACTTATTACGTATTCAGGATAATTCATTTGAAAATATTCATTGTTTAAGAAGTAACCAGATTCCTGAGGCAAATTTCAACGGTTTTCCTGTAAACATGTATTTTTTGCGTTTTCCTTTTTTTTTATTAATATAAGTATATTACATACAGTGTATAATATATATTACATACAGTGCAATGTATGTTACATATATGATGTAAGTTTTGTATTATATGCTGGTGTTTTTTTTAGTAATAATTTTGGAATTTGGACATTTATTTCAGTCCTGTATTATGACATCTTGACTGTCGTACCAATTCTAAATGAATTTTCATACTCAACTTTCTTGCTGAGAAGTTTATCAGTTATTCATGGAGATTGTTATCAGCTATGTAATTGTTGTAATCGTAATGCTCACGGTAAAAAATCAATGGGCCAAATTTGCAACGGCCAGAAAATTGTTAAAAGAGGAAAATTAGCATTGAGGCCCATATATTTTGACTAAAAAAATACAAATTTATATACTAGCTAGTATGTAAAAAAATATTGTTGATTATAAAGCAGCATACCTACTGTATATACAATATATATACAGGCAGTCCCCAGCTTAGGATAGGTTCGGCTTACGACGTTCCGAGGTTACGATGCTTTTCAATTATATTCATCAGAAATTATTTCCAGGTTTATGACACATGTTCCAGGGTTACGACGCTTACGTTGC
>NC_087201.1:103750383-103851370 GCF_015104395.2 Macrobrachium nipponense
AATAACATGCTGCCCTTTGCGAATGAGAAACTGCTTTCGTTAGAAAAGCGCTAAAAACAGATCTCTTCTTCAAGAGACCGGCTCCAAATAAAGAAGAGACTTCCCCTGAGCCGTCCTGTACCGCCTCAAAAGGAGTACGTCCGGATCGAGTCCTTCCGAGGCATGGGCCTTCTTGGCCATCACCCCAAGGGACCAATCCAGGAAGTTGAAGACTTCCAAAATATGAAAGAGTCCCTTGAGGAGATGATCCAACTCCGAAAGACCCCAAGTTATTCTTGCATTATGAAGGCTATGTCTCCTGGATGCGTCTACCAGACTGGAAAAGTCAGCTTCAGCTGAAGCTAGGAGAGTGAGCCCCATATTCTCCCCAGTCTGGTACCAAATACCTCTCTTGCCCGTAAGTCTAGCGGGAGGCATGCAGAACAACGTTCTAACTAACTCCTTTTTGGTTAGCATCCAGCTATCCAGAGACTGAAGAGCTCTCTTCATAGCATTCGTCGGCCTCATCTTCAGAAAAGCCGACGACTTTGGCGTCTTGGAGCACGAAAAAGTGAGCGAGGAGAAGGAGGAGCGGCAGGGGTCAAGGCATCTCCGTATTCCTGAAGAAGGAGAGCTGTCAAAACTTTATAGTTAGACAGCCCTTCTCTGCCGTGAGTCTCGTCTTCTGAGTCCTCTTCCAACAAAGGATCAGAAGGAGAATTCAATTTCAGGTCTGGGTCTTCCTGCCCAATTTCTCTCTCTGCGGGAGACAAACTCCTAATAGGAGAGGGGCTAAGAGCGTGTACGGAGCCCTTATGCATGAAAGCAGACGTCTCGCGCCTGGATGACTCCTCGCGCTTGGTTGGCGCCTCGCGCCTGGCTGGCGCGAGGTCTCTGGCGCTACATCCCTGATCGGATTACTCTTGGCTGGCGCCTCGCGCCTGGCTGACGCCTCGCGCTCCTCTCTGGCGCTATATCCTTGTTTGGATGACGCTTGTCTGACGCTGCTGGCTTGGCAGACGTATCACGTTTGGCTAAATCCTCGCGCCTGTAAAGTTGCTCGCGCTTACGTACCTGGCGCTTCAATCCTATAAGACGCTTCTCGTCTGGTAGAAAACTCGCGCTTGGCTGGCGCCTCGCGCTTGTCTGGCGCTTCATATTCGGCGTATGACTCTCTATCGGAAGACATCTCACGCCTATAATACGCCTCACGTCCCACAGGAGCCTCACTCCTGGCGGGAGAAGGAAGACGAGACTTCTTGACAGGAAGCCTCACGTCTTTCCTACGAGGAGGATCCTTCGAAACGACTCCTACCAAGGCGGATAACTGTTCTTGTACAGCTAAAATAATCCTCTTGGAAGCTTCTCCGGCGTCTTCTTCAACGGGAGAAGGAGACCTCGAAGGAGTTTTGTCAAAGCCAGGGGACGTCAAAACCCTCTTAGCCTTCTTGATCGAGGGAGGCGCTTCTTCAGAAAAACGTTCGGGGCTTGAATCCAGCACTCTCTGAGGACGCTTTTCCTATAGCGGTCCTGAGCAGTCTGTCTAACTACAGAGCCTGCTGAAGGGACGCCTGACCGGGGGGAATTCTCCACAACCTCCGTACGGCTTTCGACTTTCTTCTCCTCTGGGCTTGGGAGCTTGAAAGAGGTCTAGGCCTGGGAGCGTCGCAGAGACGGTCAGACGCCCCCTCCACAACACTGGGGGCACTCACTTCACTAAAATAATCACTTTCACAATCCTTACCTTTCATGGCAGCCATTTTGGATTTCATCCTATGAAGTGTAGCTTTCAGATCAGCGATTTCCGAGGCCGAATCTGAATGTAAAGCAAGTGAGGGCCCTGATACAGAATTAGAATCAAATGCATAGTTTAATGAAGAGTTAGAATCATTAAAAGGCTCAATAGGCCTTGTACTACCCGCACCCTTAGATGCAGCCCTTCTGACTCTCCCTCTCTAACTTCTTCAAGTAAGAAGTTAGAGTCTTCCATTCCTCACATTCAACCTCTCACATTCATGACAGGTGTTAGTGATAGAACAGTCAAAACCTCTACATTTGCGGCATACAGTGTGAGGATCAACCGAAGCCTTCGGTATCCTCACCTTGCAGCCTACATTCACACACATTCTCACACAACCACTTGAATCAGACATTCTTGAAGAAAAATCAAAAGCAAGTCCAAATCCAGTCCACGGTAGCGAATGCCAAAACAATGATCCAGGTACGTCACCAAAAAGTCCAAAAAAGATGATCAATTGTCTTGAAAAGCGAATTCCAGTCAGGAGGTAGTAACAACGATGTTGATACACCGGCGACAGAAAAAAATATGATAGAAACGGGAATGGTTCCTAGTCCTGCCACCCAGGGCAGGCCGGTAGATCACCTGACCTACCTGTAGCGAGTGGCGCGAAATTTGAATTTCTGTCGGGGACGATGGAGTCTTAGCTATGTATATATCTGACAGGTAAGTTGATTGTATGAAAACATGACATTATTATTAACAGATAAAACATAATTTTTGTCTGGCCCAAATCTTTAGTTGATTTATTGCCCACCTAATTATTAACTATTTTGATAAATAAATAAATAAACAAACAGACAAATAAATAAACAAATAAACAAACTGAGGTTTGTGATGACTTCTTTGGACTGTTAATATAACAAGTAGAATATCTTGATGGGCTTCTTACATAATAATTATATTATTATTGTTATTAAAGTGGATCAATGGCATCTTTGGCTTCCTCACACTTTGCTGTTAATAGCTACTGACTAGGCTTCAGCCCATTTTCAAAACTATTATTGCTCAATAGGCAGCCTTTAGCATTCATAGTAAATTTTTTTGTCATTCCAGTCTTTCCAGTCATTATGGTAAATAGTGATATGGCATCATCGTTTAACATTGTCGTAAAGAAAGTGTACCAGCGTCTACGTGTACAAATGTTTTGTGGATTTAGCACAGGAAATGGGAAGTTTGTTTACACAAGTGACTCCGCAAACATCGAGATGGTGTTAATCTTCTACATGTAGTAAGGTGCTCCAAGTAAAAATTTCAAAAGCTTTATGGACTTTCAAAAGCTTCATGGACATTCAAAAGCTTCATGGACATAAGTTAGTACTGTGCATAGCTAGACTTTCATTAACTTCTGTTTAATGGGAAATTAGGATTACATTAAGGTATTTCTACAGAAGCAATCCACAAGGACTGCAAGAAACGTAACTGCGGATACGACATCCACTAGGGATTGGGGCGTCCAATGTAATTAACCCCTGGGGGGTTAATTACAGTCATCCGAATAAATAGGGTAAAAAACCGCAGGGTACAGAGTGGACCATGCACGATCAGCATGAACAATCCCCAAAAAAGTGCATTATAACGCGTCCTGACATCGGAGATGGGCATCAGTCGCGACTTGTTGTTGGTGAGAAACGGAGCTAAAGACCTCTACTCTCCTTACGAAGTAAGTATTTTCTCCAAAGTTAGAAATTAAGGCCAAATTTTAAGATTTAAACAGAGGGTAGTGAAAACGGTGTCAAACGTAGTGCAAATCTCACCAAAACGCGTTCAACATTTTTACTTACAACTCGAAATATTTAGAAGATTGACGCCATCTAGATGTTTACGGAGTCGCTTGTGTCAATAAACTAACCATTTCCTGTGATAAATCCGCACACCACTTGTACCCACACAGACGCTGGGGCACTTTCATCACAACAATCGGAAAACTTTCCCTCACCGAGTAAACAACTGTTTTGGTAGAAGAAGACAACAAAGAGTGCACTTCGATAATTTTTTAAATAAATAGTAAAACATCAATATTTTACATATTTATGTGATTAAATTTGAAAATATTCGTTATTGAAAAAGTAACTCGATTCTGACTCAAATTTAAGTAATTATTTTTTGGAATTAGAACGTTCTTTTAAGTCCTGTATTATGACGTCACGACATCTTGACTTTCGTACCTATTGTAAATAATTGCTTTACTCAACTTTCTTGCAGAACAGTTTACCAGTTATTCATGCAGATTATCAGCTCTTCATGTAATTGGTATAATCGTAATGCGCATATATATCTTTATTATTTATTTTTTGGATATATGAAGATGTTTTACTGCCGGATTATTGCCGTAGTGTAACGCAATCGTTTTCGGTCCCTGGGCCTCAGTTTTCGCATCATAAGAAATTATGGGGCCGAATTTGCAATGACCAGAAAGTCGTTAAAAGAGGAAAGTTAGCATTGAGGGGCATATGTTTCGATTGAGAAAAATGATATTGTTAAACTACAATAAAGTTTTATACATACTTACCTGGCAGATATATACTTAGCTATAGACTCCGTCGTCCCCGACAGAAATTCGAATTTCGCGGCACACACTACAGGTAGATCAGGTGATTTACCGGCCCGCAGCTGGGTGGCAGGAATAGGAACCATTCCCATTTTCTATCAGATTTTCTCTTCCATCTGTCTCCTGAGGGGAGGCTGGGAGGGCAATAAATCGTATATATCTGCCAGGTAAGTATGTATAAAACTTTGTTGTATCATAACAATATCATTTTTATACATTCCACTTCCCTGTCAGATATATACTTAGCTGATTCACACCATTGGAGGAGGGTAAGAGACAGCTAATTACTGACATAGACAGGAAAAACAACATACATCGTAGGTAAAATAAAAATAATAAACCTTGGTTCCTACCTGATTAGGCGGAAGACTTCGTGGCTACTGCCCAGGAGTCTGCTTTGCCTCAAGAGCCTCAGCAAGATATTGATCTATGGCTAAGAGTTCTTGTGGGTCTGTCAAAGGGGTCTCAACCACTTACTCGGCAGAGCCTAAATGGCATTTGTCAATGTTCTGTAATCCACTAACTTGACAAAAACACCAAAATGAAGGAGCACAACACCGATCCCGATCACCTGATCCTAACACCCGTGTTAGTTCTAATGATTGAAAGGAGTTATCCCCGAAACTCCTCCCAAACAACCAATAACTTGAATCACATAAATCACACATACATTAAAATACAAAAAAAAAAAAAAAAAAATTTTTGTACAACTGTACTAGTTAGATACCTCCTTAGTTCCATACTTGACAAAGGCAATGGCCGCCTGTGCAACATCAAGCACCCTTGTCAGTAGAAAACCAAGAACATGTCTAACCAGAAAGTTTACGTACATAAGGAAAAAATTTAAGGATCAGTATTTGCTCCAGCTCCCAGCATCGTATCCGCTGAAACGAACGGACCGAGGGAGAAGCATTTCTCATATGTTACTCTTACATCTTTAAGATAATGAGATGCAAAGACCGAATTACATCTCCAATATGTTGCGTCTAAAATGTCTTTCATAGACATGTTTCTTTGAAACGCTAATGATGTAGCCACTGCTCTCACCTCATGAGCCCTCACTCTAAGCAACCTGAAGGAGTCATCAAGACATTTTTCATGAGCTTCTGTAATAACATTTCTCACAAAAAATGCCAAGGCATTTTTGGACATGGGTCTTCATGTCCCTTACCGCACACCAGAGTTGCTTCTTCTTCTTAAGGTAAAACTTAAGAGCCCTGACTGGGCAAAGGGATCTCTCTATATCCTCTCCCACCAAGCTTGCAAGTCCTTTCACTTCAAAACTCCTGGGCCAGGGTTTTGAAGGGTTCTCGTTCTTAGCCAGAAAACAATGTCTGAAAGAACAAATAGCAGAATCTCCCTTAAATCCAACCCGAGAATCTAGGGCGTGGAGTTCGGATCGTTATTTAGCCGTAGCGAAGGATAAAAGGAAGATACATTTTTTTGTTAAATCTCGAAACGAGGCAAGGTGAAGAGGTTCAAATCTGTCCGATGTCAGGAACTTCAGGACCACATCTAGGTTCCAGCTCGGAGTTCGCGGTGATTTAGACTTCGAAGTCTCAAAGGACCTTATAAGGTTGTGGAGGTCCTTGTCGTCCGCTATTTTCAGCCCTCTATTTCTGAACACTGCTGAAAGCATACTCTTATATCCCTTGATAGTAGAAACCGATAAATGAGATTCCTAAGAAAAATCAGAAAATCGGCTATGTTGGTCACAGAGGTATCGGAGGAGGACAGCTTCTTCGCTCTACACCATCTCCTAAAAACTTCCCACTTCGATTGGTAAACCCGAATTGTTGACGATCTTCGGGCTCTTGCGATAGCGCTCCCAGTCTTGCGTGAAAAGCCTCTCGCTCTGACAAGTCTTTCGATAGTCGAAAGGCAGTCAGAGCGAGAGCGGGGAGGTTTTGATGAAACCTCTCGAAGTGGGGTTGTTTGAGCAGATCTGTCCTGCTTGGAAGAGATCTGGGGAAGTCCACCGTCCATTCCAGTACCTCTGTGAACCAATCTTGAGAGGGCCAAAAGGGGGCGATGAGTGTTAACTTCATCCCTTCTGATGCCACAAACTTCCTGAGTACTTCCCCTAGAAGTTTGAACGGGGGAAAGGCGTAGCCGTCTAAGCCCGACCAGTTCAGTAGAAAGGCGTCGACCGCGATCGCTCTCGGATCCTCTACCGAAGAGCAGAAGTTTTCTATCCTTTTGGAGAGGAACGTTGCGAAGAGGTCTATGTGAGGCCTCCCCACAGGGACCAGAGGCTTTTGACAAACTTCCGAGCGGAGAGTCCACTCTGTGGAAGGACTTGATTTCTCCTGCTGAGTCTGTCTGCTCTGACGTTCTTTTCTCCTTTTACAAATCTCGTCAGGAGGGTAACTTTTCTTTCCTCCGCCCATACTAACAGCTCCTTTGCTAGTTCGTATAGGGAGAAAGAATGGGTCCCCCCCTGCTTTCTGATATAAGCCAGAGCCGTGGTGTTGTCCGAGTTGACTTGGACCACCCGGTCTCTGACTTCTAACTCGAAGCACTTTAGGGCTAGGTAAATCGCCAGCAGTTCTTTGGAATTTATATGCCAGGACACCTGTTCCTTCGTCCAGGTGCCTGACACTTCCCTTGCTCCTAAAGTCGCTCCCCATCCTGTCTCCGATGCGTCGGAGAACAATATTCGGTCTGGATTCCGGATAGCCAGAGAATCCATCTGAATCCCCAGATAAACTAAGTTCTGGCTGGGGATCATCTGAGATTTCTTGAGGTTGACAAGCAATCCAAGAGACTTTATCAGGTCTAGTGTCGTGTTCAAGTCCTCCAAACACTGGCTCTTTGACTTGGCTCTTATGAGCCAATCGTCCAGGTAAAGGGAGATGTTGATCCCTTTTAGATAAAGCCACCTTGCTACATTCCTCATCAGGTAGGTGAATACCTGAGGAGCTGTAGACAGGCCGAAGCACAAGGCCCTGAACTGGAAGATCTTGTCCTGTATCACAAATCGAAGATACTTCCTCGATGATGGATGAATCGGAACGTGGAAATAAGCATCTTGAAGGTCCAGGGAGACCATCCAGTCTCCAGGACGTAGCGCCGACAGAACTGAGGCAGAAGTCTCCATGGAGAATTTTTCTTCTTTCTCGAAGTGCTTCAGTACGCTTACGTCTAGCACCGGCCTCCATCCCCAACCCCCCGAAAGCTTTCGGAACTAAGAAAAGGCGATTGTAAAACCCCGGGGAGTGAGGGTCCTGTACTACATCTATTGCTTCCTTGATCCACATTGTTTCCACCATCTGAAGAAGTACTTCTCTCAGAACAGGGTCCTTGTACCTCGCCGACAGTTCCCTCGGTGTCATAGTTAAGGGAGGGCTGTCCAGGAAAGGGATTAGGTATCCCTTCTCCAGTACTGACAATGTCCAAGGGTCGGCTTCTCTCGAGGCCCAGGCTTCTACAAAATTTAGAAGTCTGGCACCTACAGGTGTTTGGAGGACAGTTGTCCTATTTGGTCTTTTTAAAAGGTCGAAAGGAAGACCTTCCTCGATTCTCCGAAGCTTCCTTTTCGAAGAGGGTCGAGTAGAGGAGACTCCACGAAAGGGCTGTTGAGGAACTCGTGAATCTTTCTTCGCAACAGTTACAGCTGGACGATTCTTTTTCGCCGACTGAACCAAGAGGTCCTGTGTTGCCTTCTCAGATAGCGAACGAGCAATATCCCTCACTAACTGGGAAGGGAACAGGTGCTCAGACAAAGGCGCGTAGAGAAGAGCTGACCACTGAGTAGGCGAGACAGCTTTAGTAAGGAAAGATCCAAACACTGACCTATTCTTAATCATTCCCGATCCAAACAGGGAAGCCACCTCTCCTGAACCATCTTGAACCGCCTTATCCATACATGACAGAATACTGTGAAGAACCTCAGGTTCGAGAAAGTCAGGCTCCTGAGTCTTCTTTGCCAGCACCCTAAGGGACCAGTCCTGGAAGTTAAATACCTCTAAGACGTGGAAAAGTCCCTTGAGGAGCTGGTCTAGCTCCGACATACTCCAAGAGGATTTGGCGGAAGAAAGGGAGTGTCTCCTTGACGAATCTACGAGACTAGAGAAGTCTGATTCTGCTGAAGATGGAAGCATCAGACCCATAGCTTCTCCAGTCCCGTACCATATGCCTCTCCTTCCCGAAAGCTTGGAGGGAGGCATGCAACACACCGTCTTTCCTGCTTCATTCTTGGTGGTCATCCACGAGCCAAGAGCTTGAAGGGCCTTCTTCATTGAAATTGCAGGCTTCATTTTTAGAAAGGAAGAGGACTTCCAGGCCTTCGTACTCGAGAAAAGAGACCGAGGCGAAGGAGGAGCTGCAGGGCTCAAAGAGTCTCCGAACTCCTGGAGTAAAAGAGAAGCCAAGATCTTGTAGTTAGAAAGGCCTTCATTTACTGGTGCCTCTTCATCAGACACATCTTCCAACTCAAGAGCAGCAGTCGGGGAACGATCTCGTTTAGACTGCAAGTCTTCTGTGACTCCCCGTTCCTGAGGAGAAAGGCTTCTCGATGGAGAAGGACTGTCAGATCTAGAAGCCTTCTTTCCATGTAATTCTACCGAAACTTTCGGTTTATCCAAAGAAGTAGAGGTAGCTACAGCAACCTTCGAGGGTCCAGCGGAAGTCCAATGATCTATCGTAGTTGGCGCCTTACTCCTAGCTGGCTCCTCACACCTGGCTAGCGCCTGGCGCCTGGTTGGAGCCTCGCACCTGGCTGGCGCCTCGTTTCTGGTTGTCGTCTCGCGCCTGGCTGGCGCCTCACGCCTGGTTGGCGCCTCTCGTCTGGATGGCGCCCGGCGCCTAAATGGAGATCCGCTGTCAGAAGAAGACATTTCTCTGATAGGAGGCTCCCATCTGTAGGAGAGCGGAACGCGCCTGGAGGAAGGAGAACGCTCTGCTTCCTGTTCAATGCGAGGGACAGAAGAGGGAAACTTGGATCTCTTGATCGGTAGATATGCATCCTTCCTTCTAGGAGGATCCTCTCGCGCCAGCTGGAGAGTACTCCAACCAGGGAAGCGATCTGTTCCTGCATATTCTGCAGAATTCTCGTTGTTTCTCTGTCCTTGTCCACAGGAGGAGAATAAGAACGGTCAGGTGCAGGGGGCTCCCAGTACTCCATAGGAGAGCGCACAGATCTCTTCACTCTCTTCCTATCCAATGGCGATACTTCTGGGAAACGCTCAGGACTTGAATCGAGTTGAGGCGCTTTCCAGCCCCTCTTCAAAGGACGGGAAAGATCCGTGGATCTCCACCCGCGCTTAGGCAAAGAAGTCTCGGAAGACGAGAAGCACTCTCGGAGAACACTTTTGCAGTAGCGATCTCTGGCAGTCTGAGGCGAAACAGAACCTGCCGAAGGGACGTCTGACTAATGGGGATTCTCCACAACCTCTGTACGGCTTTCGACATTCCTTCTCCTCTGGGCTTGGGAGCTTGGAAGAGGTCTAGGCCTGGGAGCGTTGTGGAGCCGATCAGACGCCCCCTCCACTACACTGGGGACACTTACGTCACTATCCACTGCACTGTTCATTTTAGAATCACTTTGCTTACCTTCCAGGGCTGCCATCTTAATTTCCATTCTCTTAAGGGCGGCTTTAAGATTCTGCAATTTCAGATGCAGAATCTGTAGGAATTACGAAGGGGAAGGGGCTGAAACAGACGTAACAGGGGCAATATTTACAAGAGGAGAAGTTACAAAATTAGAAACTTGATCGCTAGATCTAGAACTAATGAGGGATTTGGAAGAAGCCTTCCTCACCCTATCTCTCTCTAACTTCTTCAAGTAAGAAGTTAGAGACTTCCATCCTTCTGCACTCAAATTCTCACATTCATTACAAGTGTTATCCAAAGTGCAATCATACCTTCTGCAACGTCTACATACAGTGTGGAGGAATCAACCGAAGCCTTCGTCATCCTCACCTTACAGCCCTCATTCACACACACTCTCCACACAGTTCCAGAGTCAGACATATTAAAGCAAAATCCAAAATCCAAAATACAGTCCACAATAGCGTATGGCAATACTACAACGATCCAGATACGTCACCAAAAAAGGGATTTTGACGAAGGAAAAATCTATTTCTGGGTGATTGGCTCGTGTCGCCCTATGAAAGTATCCTTAAATATCATTCTTTCTAGGTAAAAATTAGCCTAAAATTACCAGAGAAAAACAAAATTAAGAAAATGTCAGTAAAACTACAATGACTGCTCACTCTTAAAAAGAAGTGTCGGTATGATATAGGGGCGAGTGTGGAACACTACCACGAGACAAAACACCAATTAATTGAACTTCCTATCAGAATCCCCCCAAAAGAGAAGAGCTGATACCAACGGGCGATGCAGCCTCTAACTACTACTACTAGAGGACGCCACGGACAGCAGCGCCCCTAGCGTCATCCTTAATTAAAACAGTTAAATACATCTTGTCCTGCAAGGGGGGCAAAACAAACCATAAAAGGGGGGGTTTCATAGGGCGACACGAGCCAACCCCTCACCCAGAAATAGATTTTTCCTTCGTCAAAAATCCCTTTTCTGGGCTCAGCTCGTGTCGGCCTATGAAAGAGTACCAGAGAAACAGACAAGATTGGGGAAGGAAAAAAAGGGAACAATGAAAAACAGTTTAAAAATGATGGATATAATATAAGTAAATCAATTACAGCATACAAATTAAGCACTTAAACTAACTTATATTAAACAGTAAAATAATAGAATGTTAGTAATCTTAAAGTACTTAAATGGTAATTACAGTAAATTACAGAGATGCATGTAAAATAAGGAAAAAAGGAGATTTACTTAACAAAATTACAAAATATACAAACTCATGTGTCCTACCCTAGCATAAAAATAAGGGTAGGTACACTGAAAAATCCATCATCAATACAAATATTCCAAAATATATACAACACATTGTGACTGAAGTTCATCTAAATATAAAATGGTGAATATATACAAACATATTGTGTCCTACCCTAGCATAAAAATAAGGGTAGGTACACTGAAGTACATTATCAGTACAAATGTGGATGTCCCTAGCAAAAAAAAAAAAATAAGGGACAATCCACTATATGATACAACGGCTAAGGCTATGATGTTTGAGTAGCCTGACGATAGGGTGAGGCATGTTGGCTGATGTAGGTAGAAAGGAGACCTGGATCTATACTACAACTACTAAACAGTATCAGGGGAAACTATGTTTCCCGCTGCTACTGCTGAAAACTTTAAAGATTCCAAGGACTTTAAATAATGCCGTTTAAAGACTGTCGGGGGATTTCCATCCAGTCATACTTTCTAAGATCCTCAAAGTTCATATGTTGGAAATAATTAATGAGGTGGTACTCCCCTGATATCATGTGCTTTTGGGAATGACTCAGGGTTGGCTTGTTTAATGAAGTAAAGGATTTGCTGTCTAATGCCTTTAACTGATAAAGTACCACCTTTTTCTCTCATGAGAGAGCACCTGAGGATCTAGAAGAAGTACGAGATAGAAAGGCTCTAAGAGTTGATACTGGGCAGAGAGAAGGATCCTGTGGAAGTGGGATAACCTTCCAAGGAGCCCACCTTGCAAGAGGATCTTCATTTTTGGGCTCTAAAAAGCTACGATCCGGAGCAAGTAGAACTTCTCCTGATGGGAGGAATTCCACATGACCCGCATCCCTGGATAGAGCCGACAGTTCTGAAATTCTAGCTCCTGAGGCTAGGCTTAATAAGAATAATGTCTTCCTCAGGAGCATTATGAATGTACAAGATGAGTTGTCAGTATCTGAAGCTAGTTTGAGACATCATTTAAGAACCATGAAACTGTAGTACGGCCTCTGGGAAGGTCTAAGTCTAGCACAGGCTTTAGGGATAGATGTGAAATAAGATTCAGTCAAATCTATCTGAAAACCTACTTGAAAGATTTTCTTCAAAGCCGATTTATGAGTGGTAATCGTGCTAGCTGCTCTAAACCTTTTTCAAATAAGGATCTGAAAAAGGATATAGCCAAATTAACTGTCATGGTTGTAGTGTTCGATTCTCTCAAGAAAGATGCTAATTTTTTAACAGCTGAGTCATATTGTCTAATGGTTGACTCTCTCTTATCTGATTCTAGGAGAAGAGAATATTCTGTGGATCAATGTCAGCATCTTTATTAGCCGCAAACTTCATGAAGTCCATAAAGTTAGGGTCTGGAGAGTTCCTGAGGAAGCGAACACAGTCCTCATTTGTACTGATTGTGATAGTTTGGGATTGGGGATTACCGTTGAGGTCCTGGAGACCAATTCCAAAAGAATAAGGAATGAACCAACAGATTTTGGCGGGTTCTTGGGCCAGTCCGGTGCAATCAGAGCTACTATCCCTTTGAAAGAACCCTTAGTTTGTTCTAGACTTTCAAGAGAAGATTCACTGGAGGAAAAACATAAATTCTCCTCCACTGATTCCAATCCAACGACAGGGCGTCCGTGGCATAAGCCAGAGGGTCCAGGTTGGGGGCCACATAGCAAGGGAGCTTGTGGTTCGCTTGTGAGGCGAAGAGATCCACTTGGAGACCTGGGACTCTCCGGCTTACCACTGGAATGACCCGACGTCCAGAGACCACTCTGATTCCAGAGGAACTGACCGGGACAGGGCGTCTGCTATCACATTTCTTACTCCTGCCAGGTGAGTGGCAGACAGATGCCATTTGTGTTTGTTTGCTAATGCAAAGATGGCTATCATGACATGGTTCACATGCTTGGATTTGGACCCTCCTCTGTTGATGCAATGAACTACCACTGCACTGTCCAAAACTAGCCTTAGATGAGACTTCTTCGGGGGAAGCAGTCTCTTCAGAGTAAGAATACTGCCATTGCTTCCACACGGTTTATGTGGAGCTGGCGAAATTGAACTGACCAAGTCCCCTGAACCTGTTTGAACTGAGAGTATCCCCCCCCCCCCCACCCGGACAGGGATGCATCCGTCCGTGAATGGTTAGCACTGGGAGGGGATATTGATTAAGGGGTACTTTCTTGCCTTGGCTCTAAGTTCTTTACTTTTGACCAAGGCCGTAGTTGGTTGCGGAGGATCTGTGGAATTACTGACAACTTGTCTCGATATTTGGAGTTTGCTTTTGACCGCCAAATTCGATTTATATCTTTCAGCCTTGCTTCAGAAGGATATCTGTTACCGAAGCAAAACTGAAGAGACCCTAGGATTCTCTCCTGGTTTCTTCTTGACGTTTGTTTGCATTTGAGGAATTGCCTGACAGATTTTGCTATTTCCTTCCGTTTGACCACTGGAATGATAGATTGTGGGAAGACAAATCCCATTGGATTCCTAGCCACTGAAAACGAGATCCGGAGTAGTCTGGATTTCGTTTTGTTTATCTGGAACCCCAGATGTTCCAGAAAGTGAACTACCTTTTTGGTAGCTTTGAGACATTCCTCGACTGTTGGTGCCCAGATCAACCAATCGTCGAGGTATGCCGCTACCATGATTCCCTGAGCTCTCAATTGTTGTACAACCACTTCTGCTATCTTTGTGAATACCCTGGGGGCTACATTCAGACCGAAGGCATCACTTTGAATGAGAATGTCTGATTTCCTAGCCTGAATCCTAGGAATGGGCGGAAGTGCCTGGCTATAGGGATATGATAGTATGCGTCTGTAAGATCGATGGAGCATGTGACGGCTCCACGCGGAAGTAAGGTCCTTACTTGCGAGAGGGTAAGCATCTTGAACTTGTCGCAGCGAATGAAAGAGTTTAGCTTTGACAAGTCTAAGATTACCCTTCTTTTTGTTGAGCCTTTCTTTGGCACGCTGAATAAGCGACCTTGAAATTTTAGATGTTTGACTCTCGCAATAGCTCCTTTCTGAAGGAGTTCTTCCGCGTAATCTATCAATTCCTTTGACGGTATCTGATGAAATGATTTGATTGGAGGAGGATCTTTGATCCAACTCCAGCCTAATCCTTTGGACACTATGCTCTGTGCCCAATTGCTGAACCCCCCACCTGTGGCGGAAGAGGAACAGCCTCCCTCCTACCTGGGGAGCCTCATTGCTGATGGGCGGGTTGGCCACCACGCCCTCCTCTGAACTGTCTACTCCTCGTACCCCTTCCTGCGCCACGCTGACGAAAGTAACCTCTCGCCCTACCTCTCGGTTGAGAGTAGCCTTGAGCCTCATATGCAGGGTTGAAGGCCGGCGAGATAGCGTAGGAAGTGGATGGTTGAGATTGCTGGGGCACCAGGAGGAAAGTTGGTTCTGCTTAGAGGTGGAGGTTGTCCTGTTGGGTAACTGGGACTGCCTGCACAAATTGCTGCTGTTGCTGGAGTTTTTTATATGGCTGGAACCTCTTACCAGGCCTTCTTTGGTTTCTTGCCAGCAGTGGGAACGGATTCCTGTTTCCTCTTTGAGGAAATACCCCACCTAGCTCTAAGGCTCTGGTTGAGTCTAGCAGCTTCGTGGTGTACCTCGTTCACCGCGGACTCTGGGAAGAGATCCGCTCCCCACATGCTTGCAGCCAAGAGTCTATTAGGCTCATGCCTGATGGTGCACTCTTGTAAGACATGCTTCCGGCAGTTCCTCCTAGCCTGGAAGAAGTCGAAAGCGTCCGTTAGAACCGTCTGAAACTGAGATTTCGCCAGAATCTTGAACAGCGGTTCCGTAGCGTAAGAAAGGGCAGCCATTTCTGTGATGATGAGGGAATTGAGGGACCTGCCAAACCTAGTTCGCGCATCGAACTCTGCCTGGATTAGGGAATCCGGCAGCCTAGGTAGTTTCTCACCGAACTGGTCCATGGCGCAGTCCGGCTTGAGTTTACCCAGCGTGAACGTAGCTGGCAAGTTTTCCCACAATTCTCCGAAGGCCGGGAAGAGCGGAGAAGTAGACTCCGCCTCCCTCAACTGTGGAATGGGCTCATCCTTGAGGACTGCCTGAAGGGACTTCTCCACCAATTTCGTGGCGAACGGAAGAGAAACCTCCTCTTCCGTCGCGAAAATAGTGAAGGGACTCTTGTAGGCCTGGAGTTTTGTGTTGTACACTCCAGTCCTCAAGGCAGTGAACCCATTCCCGCTGGGCGTGATCTCTACTATAAAGGACCGACTCCTTAGAGATTTTGTCTTCTCTCGTCAGAGCCGTTGGCGTCAGCCTAGCATACCCGATGAAAGGCTGCGTCAGACCCGGAGGGTAGAACTCGAAGTCCTCAATCCTTCGAGTTCCACACTCCGAGATAGAGATCATTCCATCTTTGAATGGAGCGTAGGCAGCTACTCTCCATGGGTTCTCCATAGAGAAAGCTGGCAAGGAGTCATATGGCGGGAGTTGAAGAATCCCCGTGCTAGATGCTGGGGAGACTGGGGGAGGAGCCTGAGCTAGCCCAGCTACTCGGTCCTCATTTTCTCTCATTCTGTTAGAGAGATCCTGGATTGATTGTCCAGATTGAGACAGACTGTTTGATAATTGCGCAAACATCTGCTCGAACCGCGTTCCCAGTGCGGAGATTTGTGAGCCTACTAGCACGCCCACCTGTTCCATCACCCCTGCTGAGAAAGTAGAGGGATCAAAGGTGCTGGTGCTTGCTACCCCTACCGGCATAGCCGGAGTGGAAGCAGTGGAGGCGGGAGAAGGCAGTGACTCGGCGGGAGCGCGAGCCTTCTCCTTCGAAGCCTTGCTTCTGGAGCTCTTTGATTGAGAAGAGCTCGGCTTTGCCTTCACCGCATCGGCATAGGAAGTCGACGACTTCCTAGCCGAAGAAGACGAAGACGACTTCCTAGAAGTCGACTTAGCTAGAGTCTTCGGTTCTCTCTTTCCCTTCTCCTTAGGAGGTACAGAGAGAGCGGGAGAGCGAATAGGGATCTCAGATCCCGCAAAGCCTTGGAATGAAGCGGAAGAAGAGGGGACAGGAGAACGATCCAGGAGCGCCCAAGGAAAGACCTTGGGGCCCCCGACATACCTACCTCAACCAACAAATCCTCCCCACCTACCGCCATAGGCTCAAGGTTAAGGTCCAGGGCAGCGACGTCCGGGACCGACTCCTGGGAGGCTACGACCCCAAATGATTGCTGGAGGTCTTGCTGGATGGAGGCTATCAGCGGGGCAGACGGACAAGGGGTCAACGTAACCCGTCGACTTGCCCGCGGGGAAGATCTGGACGGCCAGCTTCCTGTCCAAAATGTAGGGCTGGCCCTTGGCGGCGTTCTTCCCGAAGCCGTCCACCCACGCTTTTCAGGGGGGTGGCGAGGCACTTCCCTCACACCGGTAGCCTGAAAGAAAGGTGAGATTAGCTGCCAATTGTGGAACGGGGTTAACAAACTTACGACTAGTAATGTTGTTAGTAAAATAATAAGTAAGCCTATAATGGACCTTACCCCATCTCCCAGCTGACCGACAGGTCGTAGCAGATGGCGCAGGCTTCAGGGGTGCCACGACGATCGTCTCGTTGAACGACGTGGCACAGGGGGCGTGAGACCTGCATTCATCGTGTTCCACAGGGGCTCGAACCAGCGTCGCGTTACAGGCTGGGACCTGGCAGTTGGTAGCCTGTAAGTGAAAAAGTACATGAGTACCAACGTAAAACACTTACACAGCCTAAACATATGCTCCGCTGGTGCCGGAGCGATAAAGTTAGATAAAACCAGAGCCCCGCCAAAATACGTGTGGTAACCAGGTTGGTATATAGGCTATGGCTCCGCCGATGGCGGAAGCACAAAAAGCAACCAACTAGGAGTGGTGGTAATGGAAACCACGACGGAAAATGGCGGGGATGGTTGATAAAATAATAATAATAATAACACACAATTCATTGTAAAATATTGTATAATTGGGTATATCCTTAAAATAACAATAATAACAACCAATCTCTCCGCCCGTCTACTAGAAGAGTGCGTAGGTAAGGGGTAAGCTCCCTTCCGGTAGTGGGGGAGAGATATAAGGATATAGTAGCAAGCAACCGACCACTCGTAGTACCCACCACCCCGCCCGCTAGCGGGTGCCAGTAACCTATAACCAAAGGTGCCCCGGCTGCGACGGAAGGCTCCTTTCGTATCGTAAGGGAGGTGGCTGAGCAACTGGGGAGGGGGGGAGGAAGGTCTCGGCGAAACACGGCGGGAGCGAGAAAGGAGGGAGGGATGGCCTACTCCTCCCCGCCTCACCAACTACCCGCATGGAGACCCGGTACCTCATAGTGGTCGCCCTATACCCCCCGCTGGGAGGAACCCCTGGTCACCTCCGAAAGGATGAGAGAAGGCGATTGAGGTTGTCATAACAACCAAGGGGTCCCCCAGCTCCTCCCTATATCAGAAAGGGAGGAAGGGGCATGGTAAGGTGCTATGGAACACGTGACCGCGAAGTGGACCTAGGGCCGCGAGCAACACAACCGTGGTAGGGCCACGTGAACCAAGCTGTACCAATACACGGAACAAGCACCTAGGCTAGCCTAACACCCTAAATAAAAAATATACATCGAAAGGTGGTGAAGACACTTTTAGTAAAAGAGAAAGAAGCCCAGGAGGAGGCAGACTGTTCCAAGAAACAGAAGCCTACTCGGAGCCAGCGATAGCCGATGTAGAGCAAGAGCCGGGATGCTGGGCCGAAAAATAATAATAGCCCTAAATACCAAGCTAAGAGATGGTAGGAGGCTGAACTAGCTAAAACTCGATGTAAAACAATGAATGTGATAAAGTAAGCCCATAAGTATAAGAAGTCCCAGTATGGAGGACCGGGAATTCTTACGAGGCGGCAATGAGCCCAAGACGACCAACCAACGGGAACCCGTATATGACCTATTAAGAGGAAAATACTGGTACCCCGGAAGATAAAACTGTGGTAAAACTATTACTTATGAGTTACTTAACTTAGCCGTGGCAATTGCAGAGCGTTCCATCGTAGATAGTACGGATAAAATCCAATAAAGCACGAGCACAAGAAAATGGCGACTTGCCGCTAGCGCTAAAATTAAGGATGACCGCTAGGGGCGCTGCTGTCGTGGCGTCCTCTAGTAGTAGTAGTAGAGGCTGCATCGCCCGTTGGTATCAGCTCTCTCTTGGGGGGATTCTGATAGGAAGTTCTAATTGGTGTTTGTCTCGTGGTAGTGTTACACACTCGCCCCTATATCATACCGACACTTCTTTTTAAGAGTGAGCGAGTCAGTTTTACTGACATTTTCTATTTTGTTTTTCTCTGGTAATTTTTTTAGGCTAATTTTTACCTAGAAAGAATGATATTAAGGATACTTTCATAGGCCGACACGAGCTGAGCCCAGAAAAGCCAACAGGAAGATCAATTGCGATGAAAATAACGAAATTCAGTCAGAGGAACTAACAACAATGTTGCCAGAACCGGCGACAGAGAAAATCTGATAGAAAATGGGAATGGTTCCTATTCCTGCCACCCAGCGGCAGGGTGGTAGATCACCTGACCTACCTGTAGTGTGTGCCGCGAAATTCGAATTTCTGTCGGGGACGACGGAGTCTATAGCTAAGTATATATCTGACAGGGAGGTTGAATGCATAAAAACCTTGGTTCTTACCTGTTCAGGCAGAAGACCTCATGGATATTGTCTCTGAGTCTGCATTGCCTGGAGAGCTAATGCGAGGACGTGACCTGTTGCTGAAACTCTCTCGGATCTACCACCGGGATATCTGATCCACTTATATGGTAGAATCCAAGTAGGATCTTGTCAAAGGGAACTCGTCCGCTTACTTGACAGATCCTAACCACTACTACCGCAAGGAGCCAAAACCATCCGACCACCTAACCAAACTAACTAGGGTTAGCCATACGACAAGAAAGAGATGCCTCCCTGCATCCTCTTTCAGACAACCATAAACAACAAAAACAAAACAAGGGGGTAAAAAATATAAATGCCTAACAAGGATAAGTTCCAGCTCCCTGCCCCAGCACCAAATCCGCAGATACGTAAGGGCCTAAGGCGAAGCATTTGTCATATGTAATCTTCACATCCCGCAAGTAGTGGTTCGCGAATACCCATTGGCATCTCCAGAAGGTGGTCTCCATAAGGTTTCGCACAGACATATTTTTGCTAAAAGCCAGCGAAGTGGCAATGGCCCTCACTTCGTGGGCCTTCACTTTAAGAAGCTTAAATTGTTCCTCATTGCATGCCACATGCGCTTCTTTGATAAGGCTTCTTAAGAAGAAGGACAGAGCATTCTTCGATAAAGGTCGACTGGGGTCCCTCACGGAGCACCAAAGGACATCTTGATTGCACTTAAGTTGCTCTTTCCTCTTCAAATAATATTTCAACATTCTCACCGGGCAAAGAGTCCTCTCAGGCTATTCCCCTACGAGAGAAGATAATCCTCGAAGCTCCTGGGCCACGGATTTGATGGATTCTCATTCTTTGCTAAGAATGAGGGGAGGAAAGAACAAACCATTGACTGTTCTTTAAAGCCAACATTTCCTTCAATGGCTTGAAGCTCACTCATCCTCTTGGCGGATGCTAGAGCCATAAGGAAAAGGGACTTCTTAGTCAGATCCTTGAAAGAGGCTGATCTAGGAGGTTCAAATCTAGACGAGCTGAGATACTGAAGTACTACGTCCAGATTCCAATTAGGTGTTCTCGATGAAGGCTTTTTTGTCGTTTCAAAAGACCTAATTAGGTCATGCAGGTCTTTATCTTCCGAGATATTGAGGCCTCTGTGTCTAAAAACTGCCGCCAACAAACTGTGGTATCCCTTAATTGTAGATACCGCCAGACCACATTCTTCCTTAAGAAAAAGGAAGAAATCAGCAATTTGGGTCACAGAGGTACTGGAAGAGGAAATTTTCTTCCTCTTGCACCAACGTCTGAAGACATCCCACTTCGACTGGTATACTCGCAAGGTGGAAGACCTCCTAGCTCTTGCGATTGCTTTAGCAGTTGAATATGAAAAGCCTTTCGCTCTGACACGACTTTGGACAGTCTGAAGCCAGTCAGACTGAGAGCGGGGAGGTTTTTGTGATACCTGTCGAAGTGGGGTTGTCTGAGTAAATCGTTCCTTAGAGGGAGCGATCTTGGGAGGTCCACTAACCATTCCAGTACCTCTGTGAACCATTCTTGGGCCGGCCAGAAAGGAGCGATTAATGTCACCCTCATTGAATCTGACTCTGCGAATTTCTTCAGCGTTACTCCCAGAATCTTGAAGGGAGGAAACGCGTATACATCAAGCCCCTTCCAATCTAGAAGAAGTGCATCGATCCCTATCGCCCCTGGATCCAAAATGGGAGAGCAGTATAGATCCAGTCTTGCATTTCTTGAGGTGGCGAAGAGGTCTATGTGCGGCCTGCCCCACAACTTTCACAGGCTCTGGCATACATCCTGATGAAGTGTCCACTCCATGAGAAGGACCTGCTCTTTCCTGCTGAGGAGATCTGCTCTTACATTCCTTTCCCCCTGTACGAATCTGGTGAGAAGCCTGACTCTCCTTTCTTCGGCCCAAAGAAGAAGGTCTCTTGCTGTTTCGTACATAGAGAAGAAATGCGTCCCCCATGTTTGAAACCTGATGTGTATGCCAGAGCTGTGTGTTGTCTGAGTTGATCTGAACGATGGAGTCTCGGACGTTGGACTCGAAGGCTTTCAGAGCCAACCACACAGCCATCAATTCTTTTCTGTTGATATGCCAGGCCACCTGGTCCCCACCCAGGTACCTGACACTTCTAGAGTTCCCAGAGTCGCCCCCCAACCTGTCTCCGACGCGTCGGAAAACAACACTAGGTTGGGGTTCTGGGATTGCAGAGACAGACCCTGAGCAAACCTGTTGGGATCTGTCCAGCACACGAGTTTCTCCTTGATCTGTTGAGATACGGACAGAGAGAACGTCAAATCCTGAGAACGACGGCTCCAATTCTGATGAAGAAAGAACGGGAGCGGTCTCAGGTGCAGCCTTCCTAGGGAAACAAATTGCTCCAGCGAGGAGAGCGTCCCCAACAGACACATCCACTCCCTCGCCGTGCATACTTCTTTCCCTAAGAAGGCTGTTACTTTCTCGAGGCTTCGGGCTATCCTTTCCGGAGACGGAAAAGCCAGAAAACTCTGAGAGTTCATCCGGATCCCCAGATAAATGCACTCTTGTTTGGGGATTAAGTTTGATTTTTGGAAATTGACTAGAAGTCCCAAAGAACTTGTCAATTCCAAGGTTTTCTGTAAGTCCTCCAGACAACGTTCTTTCGAATTGGCCCTTATAAGCCAATCGTCTAGGTAAAGGGATATCCTCACCCCTTCCAAATGAAGCTATTGAGCTACAATCCTCAAGATTCCCGTGAAAACTTGGGGGGGCGTCGAGAGGCCGAAGCACAGATCCCTGAATTGATACACTCTTCCCCCCATCATGAACCAGAGAAACTTCCTCGATGAAGGATGGATTGGTACAAGGAAGTAAGCGTCCTGTAAGTCCAGGGACACCATCCAGTCCCCTGGACGAAGAGCTGCCAACACCGATGACGTGGTCTCCATCGTAAACTTCTTTTTCTCTACAAAGTTCAGGGCGCTTACATCCAAAACCGGTCTCCATCCCCCCAAGGATTTTGGAACTAGGAAAAGGCGGTTGTAAAAGCCTGCTGATTGAAGGTCCGACACTAGTTCTATTGCCTCCTTTTCTAGCATCTGATCTACCGCTAGACGGAGGGCTTGGTACATGATGGGGTCCCTGTACTTGGCCGTCAACTCCCTTGGAGTGGTCGTTAAAGGGAGGTCTTGAGGTGAAAGGGATAAGGTAACCCCTTTTTACGATTGAGAGGGTCCAGGAATCCGCACCTCTCTGGGCCCAGACTTCTGCAAACCTTAACAGTCTGGCACCCACCGTTGTCTGAAGGACTTGTTCCCTATTTCGATGTCTTGACAGACTTAGAGAAAGTCTTCCCTCTCCTGCTGGGTCGTCGTCCTCTAAACGAAGAGGGTCTGAAGGAAGAACCCCCTCGAAAGGGTTCCTGAGCAACTGTCTTCTCCTTTCTACTCTTGACAGGGAAGGAGGGACGAGGTTTCCTCACCGACTGAGCCAGAAGGTCCTGGGTAGCCTTGGCTGAAAGCGAAGTCGATATATCCTGGACTAGCTTTTTGGGAAAAAGTTGAGCGGAGAGTTGGGAAAAAAGCAGAGAAGACCTCTGTGCGAGTGAGACGGACTTCGTCAAGAAGGAGCAATACACGGATCTCTTCTTGACCACTGCCGCACCAAACAAGGAAGCGATCTCGCTCGCTCCGTCCCTTACTGACTTATCCATACAGGATAAAACGCAATGAAGGTCTTCTGGCGAGAAAGACTCTGGAGCCTGTGTCTTCCTAGCCAAGACTCCCAGAGACCAATCTAGGAAGTTGAAAACTTCGAGAACCTTGAACATTCCTTTTAGAATGTGATCTATCTCGTTCATGGCCCAAGTCGTCTTAGCCGAGTTAAGAGCCGATCTCCTTGTAGCATCTACTAAGGCCGAAAAGTCCGAATCAGCCGAAGACGGGTGACCCAGACCCAAGGGCTCTCCTGTCTCATACCAAAAGCCAGTACGTCCAGACAGTCTCGACGGCGGGAAGGCAAACACCGTTTTCCCCGCTTCTTTGGAGAGCAGCCAGGAACCGAAGCTCTTAAGTGCCTTCTTCATGGACAGAGTTGGCTTCATTCTAACACACGATGATCCCTTCGTTGCCTTGGACGTCGAAAACAACGAGTGCGGAGAAGGAGGAGCAGTAGGGCTAAGGGAATCTCCAAATTCCTGAAGTAATAGCTCTGTGAGTTTCTTATAAGAAGAAACCGCTGCCGTTCTGTTAGCTTCTTCGTCAGAGCCATCCTGGCCTTCTTGTAAAGGTGAACGAGGAGGATCCTTTGAAGAAGAGGTGGTCCTTTCAGGAGAAGAGCGTCTAGTCGATGAATGATGTCGTACAGGAGAAGTCAAGTCCACAGGTGATCGACGAGTCGAAAAAGAAGAATGCCTATCAGGCCTGGACTGTCTGAGATCGGACTCCCGCTTCGAGTTAGCAGATATCTTGAACGAAGGAGAGACTGGGCTCCTACCATGGGAAGAACCGTGTCCAGAAACAGGGCGCTTACGAGGAGGAGAGCGCCTGCTAGAATCCTGGTGCCTGTCGCGAGGAGAGCGGCTACTAGGCGCCGAGCGCCTATCAGGAGTAGGGCGCTTGAGAGGCTCTTGGCGCCTCTCTAGCGGAGAGCGGCTGTCAGGAGCAGGGCGGACTCCCCAAGTGGAACGAGCGCCCTACCAGGCGAAAGGTGGACACGAGGCTCTTGATGCCTATCCAAAGGAGAGCGGCTGCCAGGAGAAGAGCGCTACCAGGCGCATGGCGCCTGCCAGACTCTGACGTCTGTAAGGAGAAGAGCGCCTAACAGGAGATAGGCGCCTACGAGTTTCTTGGTCCATAACGAGAGGAGAGCGGCTGCCAGGCGATGAGCGCCTACCAGGAGAAGGGCGCCTGCGAGGTTCTTGGAGTTGATGAGAAGAGCGTCTTGAAGGAGTCGCAGAACGGAGCCTGTTCTGCACGGAGCGTCTCTCTCCGATAGGGCGCACACTTGAGGACGATTGTTTGACAGGAGAAGAGCGCCTACCGGAAGAGGGGAGTCTATCTGGTGAAAAGTCATCGCCATCCAAGGAGCGCCTGCCCGAAGTCTGGCGCCTGGACGATGCGGAGAGGGAGCCAGGAGAGTGGGGCCACTCGCGCAAGCTCCTTCGCTCGGCCGAATCGGCCCCATACGAAGAAGATAGCATACGTCGAGGAGAGCGAGCCTCTGAAGAAGGGCGTCTAGATCTCTTGACTGGAAGTGACACGTCCTTTCTCCTACAAGATCTACTAGCCAGGGAGTCCGCCAGGGCCGAGATCTGCGCCTGGAGTCCCGCAAGGACTCTAGTAGGCGACTTCACAGGATCTTCATCCGAAGAAGCAGAGCGAGGCGCGCGCGTAGACAAGCAATCACGGGATCTTCTGGGTCTCTTCACTTCCAGTGAGGGCTCCTCAGGGAAGACTTCCGGGCTGAAAGCCAAAGAACTGCAGGGCGCCTTCCAAGCTCTCTTCAACGGGCGCGAAGCATCCGGGGAGTTCCAGCCGCGCTTCGGTGAGGGCGAAGAAGACGAGGAGAAAAACTGACGCAGGATCTCCTTCTTATATTCCGAGGCAGCCTGGGAGCGTACTTCAGGATCTGCCGAGGGGACGCCTGACCGGTGGGGGCTCTCCCTAGCCCTCCTGCGGCTTTCGACTTTCCTCCTCCACTGGAACTGGGAGTCTGGAAGAGGTCTAGGCCTGGAGGCACTACGGAGTCGGTCAGGCACCCTCCACAACACTGGGCACTGCACTGATCACTAACACTGCCACTCTTACCTTGCTCTAATAATCGAATCTTCAACTCCATGTTACGAATCGTAGCCTTCAAAGCCGCCGCCTCCAAAGACGAATCTTCGGCTTCGGTGCGGGGAGCAGGGGCTGCAACCTGGGAAGGAGGTTCTACTTCTACATTAAGGTTAAGGTCAGATTGTAACTCGCTAACTCTAGACCTACTCGAGCTTCTAGAGGAAGCTTTGCGTACTCTATCTCTCTCCAACTTCCTTATGTTGGAAGAAAGAGCCTTATATTCATCCTCATTCAGCCCCTCACATTCCTTACTGGGTGGGTTACTAAAGCGACACTCATTCCCCTGCATTTCATACACACAGTGTGAGGGTCAACCGAAGCTTTCGGCAACCTCACCTTACACCCTTCAACTGAGCATACCCTAAATATAACAGGAGTCTTAATTACTGTATCCAAATCAGACATGATTCAAGCAAAATCCAGCACAAAGTCAAAAAACGGTCCACAAACAGCGTATGCCAAGCCAAACAGAACGAATATGTCACCAAAAAATCCAAAATGATCTCCAGGCAAGCGAGAATCGAAAATATCTATCGAGAGGAAACCACAACAGTTGTTGTCGTTCCCGGCGACAGAGAAAATCTGAATAGAAGATGGGATTGGTTCGTACTCCCGCCACCCAGCGGCGGGTAAGGTAGACCACCTGACCTACCTGTCGCGTGTGCCGCGAGATTTGAAATTCTGTCGGGAACGTCGGAGACTATAGCTAAGTATATATGTATCTGACAGGAAAGTTCATGTACAAAAATACAAATTTATTCAATAGCCAGCCTGTAAAAAATACTTGATTACAAAAAACTTGATTGACAACTAAGCAGCATACCTACTATGAGTTTCAGAGACAGTGCAAGCACGTTTTTGGGCAATACCTATTTCTGTAACGAACACTCATATCAAAACGAGATTTTACTATAGTGCATTACACCCAGTGCTGTAATTTAAAAGGGTATCGTGAATCACTAATCGTAAAGAATAATGACACTTGTCCTTGTACCACTCTCCCTCCCCAACCCCACACCGCCACCCCTGTCCTTCCTTCCTCTGCCTTCCTTTCTCTCTCTCTCTCTCTGTTGACAATCGGTATGTGTTGACCCTCCAAACTGGGTATAAGACTACACACAAAACGTTGAAACTGGTGAAATTAGGCTATGTATTGGAAGTATATAGTATACATAAATATTAAGGGGGCTGGCCGGAACCCCTATATATGGTGGTATAGGGCGAGAAATGCAAAGTCATGAAAAAATTCATGGAGCTTCATATGGCAATTGAGAATACGTATACGAAATATTTTGTCAAAATTCCTCTTACTTTCGTACTTACAGGGTAATTAGTAAACATAACTCAATAAGCCTAAAACACTCATCCGTACAAGAAAATGCAATATTTCTTCTGTTATCGTAAATTTGGATAATTATTGGCAAAGAAATTGTGAGAAATGGCATCTGTAGAGATTCCGTGGCTCGCAGAAGCGAGTATCTGGTTCAATCATGAATCAGTTGGACCATAGACTTCAAGTAGATTACACATTCGAGTTTCACCTCGTGACATTCGCTTGCTTTTACGTATGTTTATGTATGTTTCGGCAAGAAGTTCATCATGCCAATGAGAGAACAAGAAAACATCTCGCTAACATACAGACGAAGAAAAATCACTCAAGTATTATTACAGAATATCATAATATACGCGTAGTTAGTGAAGAGAGAGGGGAGGGTTGCCTAGTAACGCCCCCTTCTTGCCTGACAGCACACGTCACACTGTGCCCAAGGCTACGATCTTGAGCAAGAGATCTTCATTTATGATAAATAACATAGTTTTGGTTTTTTAATACCCAAAATGGAATATGAAAATTCATAATAATCATGATTTATTAAATTGTCTTTGTAAAAAGAGAGTACACCTTCGAGTTTCACCTCTGACATTCTCTTGCATTTACATTTGTTTATCTTTGTTTCGGCAAGAATGTCATCATGCCAAAGAGGAAAAAAAATACAAGGAAAACACCTCCGCTAAACATACAGAAGAAAATTCGCTGTAATAAGCCGAGTTAGGTTAGTGAAGGGGAGAGAGGGGGTTACGTAGGAAGGAGTGCCCCATCTTGCCTCAAGCAGTGCCCCAGGCTACGATATATGAGCAAAAGGGATCATCATTTATGATTAAATTATGATAAAATAAATAGTTTTGGTTTATTAATACACAAAAAAGAAATATTACATTCATAATAATCATTATTTATTACAATGATATTGTTAAGATACAATAAAGTTTGTTCATACTTACCTGGCAGATATATATATAGCTGTATTTCTCCGAAGTCCGACAGAATTTCAAAACTCCCCGGCTCACGCAGTGGTCGGCCAGGTGGTTAGTACCCATTCCCGCCGCTGGGAGGCGGGTGTCATTGGAACCATTCCCATTTTACTATTCAGATTTTTCTATTCCCACTGTCTCCTGCGGGGAGGTGGGTGGGTACTTTGATTATATATATCTGCCAGGTAAGTATGAACAAACTTTATTGTATCTTAACAATATCATTTTGTTCATGAAACTTACCACAGCGATGATATATATAGCTGAATCCCACCTTTGGAGGTAGGGAGAGACAGAAAAGGATTTTGGAAACATATTACATGCAGATGAATAACATCTTGGTTCCTTACCTGTTAGCATAGCTGACTTCGTGATTACTGTCACCCAAGTCTGCTACTGCTTTACTAGAGTCTCCAGCAAGGTAGTGACCTATATAGCTGGTGAGTTCTAGATGATCTGTCAACGGGAGCGTGACCACAATGTGACTAGACCATTTTGACCATACTATGAGGGCAACGAAGTAAAAATTCACCACCTGACCAGCCTAAACAATTTTCATTCCCACATCACTTAGGCTAAAGGAAAGGAAGGTCCGGCTTCAGGCGGACGACCTTACAACCATAAAAACAATCCATAAAAACTCACCTACCCATTTTCCTACAGGGTAGGATGAGTGCTACTTCCAGCCCCCAACAAAGTGTCTGCTGCGACGTATGGTCCAAGCGCATAGCAGTTCTCGTATGTCGTCTTCACATCCCGCAGGTAGTGTGAAGCGAACACCGAGTTGCTGCGCCAAAAGGTGGCACTCAGAATGTCATTGAGTGCCATGTTCTTTTGGAAAGCTACCGAGGTAGATATAGCTCTCACTTCATGGGCAATCACTTTCAACACTTAACATCACTGTCTTCGCAAGATGAATGCGCCTGTCTAATGGTGTCTCTCAAGAAGAATGCCAGAGCATTCTTCGACATCGGCAAATCTGGTCTTCTGACCGAACACCATAAGTTGCTAGAAGACCTCGACATTCCTTCGTTCTTTGTAAATAAATCTTGAGAGCCCTGACAGGGCACAGGACTCTCTCTGTTTCGTGTCCAATGATTTCCGCCATACCCTTAATCTCAAAAACTTTTGGCCAAGGTTAGACGATTTTCATTTTTCGCTAGAAACGTAGGACTTAATGAGCAAACAGCATTATGTCCCCTAAAACCAATATGCTTGCTAAAGGCTTGAATTTCACTAACTCTCTTCGCCGTCGCCAGAGTCGTTAGGAAAAAATAGTTTTCTTAGTAAGATCCCTTAAAGAGGCGTTCTGAAAGGGGTTCAAACCGATTTGACATTAGGAATTTAAGTACTACATCCAAATTCCATGATGGTAACTTAGGTGAGGAATCTTTATAGTCTCGAAAGACCTTAAAAGATCGTGGATATCCTTATTATTTGCCAAATCAATTCCTCTATGTCTAAAGACTACAGATAACATACTTCTGTAGCCTTTGATTGTTGAGACTGCAAGAACTTTAGGTCGTTTTCTCAAGTAGAGCAAAAGTCCGCTATTTGGCTCACAGAGGTCGTGGTAGAGGAAATGCGTGTTCTTCTGCACCAGCTCCTAAACGAAGCCCACTTCGATTGATAGACTCCAAGCGTGGAAGCTCTTCTCGCATTGGCGATTGCTTTTGCAACCGGTCTAGAAAAACCCTCGCTCTGACCAACTTTTTGATAGTCTGAATGCAGTCAGACTCAGAGCGGGGAGGTTTCCGTGGTATCTCTCGAAGTGGGGCTGTTTGAGTAGATCTGTCCTCATGGTGCAATGTCCTCGGGAAGTCCACTACATAGGTCATGACCTCTGTGAACCAACCCTCCTTTGCTGGCCCAGTAAGGAGCGATTAACGTCAATCTCGTCCCTTCTGACATTGCAAACTTTTTCATCACTTCTCCCAGGAATCTTGAACGGGGGAAATGCGTAAAGATCCATCCCTGTCCAGTCCCAAAGAAGTGCATCTATTGCTACTGCTCCCGGGTCGAGCACGCGGGAGCAATACAACGGAAGCCTCTTGTCTCGCTGTCGCAAAGACGTCCACTAGAGGACGTCCCCATAACTTCCACAGCTCTCGACACACATCCTGATGCAGAGTCCACTCGGTCGGCAGCAGTTGACCCTGCCGACTGAGGAGATCTGCCCGGACGTTCTCCACGCCTGCAACGAACCTCGTTAGAAATCGTTACTTTCTGAGTTCTTGCCCATAACAAGATCTCTCTTGCTAGGTTGAACAATGATCGCGAGTGAGTCCCTCCTTGCTTTTTTATGTATGACAGAGCTGTGTATTGTCTGAATTTATCTGCACTATCTTGTTTGAGACTTTTTCTTTGAAAAACTGAAGTGCCAAGTATATGGCCGCCAGTTTCTTTGAGATTTATGTGCCAGACACCTGTTCCCCTCTCCAGGTGCCTGACACTTCCTCCCTCCCTAGTGTAGCTCCCCACCCGTGGTGGACGCGTCGGAGAACAACACTAGGTCGGGGCTCTGAAGTTTGAGGGAAGTCCCTTCCGAAAGCTTCACAGGATCGAGCCACCACTTTAGGTGATCCTTTACCTCCTTTGGGATCCTCAAAATTTTCTCCAAATTATCTTTGTCCTCCCAATTCTCCTTCAGGAAAAACTGGAGAGGTCTGAGATAGTCTCCCAAGGAAACAAACTTCTCCAGCGAGGAAATGGTGCCCAGCAGACTCATCCATTCCCTCACCGAGCATGATTCTTTCCTTAAGAAGACTGATATTTTTCTAATCCTTGCTGTTGCCGTCCCTGGGAACGGAAAAGCTCGAAAGCCACTGAATCCATCTGAATCCCCAGATACACGATGGACTGTGTGGGGATCAGCTGCGACTTTTCGAAATTCACTAGAAGTCCCAGGGACTTTGCTAGAGTTAAGGTTGATTGAAGGTCCTTCAGACACCTTTCTTTCGACGATGCTCGAATTAGCCAGTCGTCTAGATATAGAGAGATCCTTATGTTTGCCAGATGAAGCCACCTCGCCACCTCTTCATTAGAATTGTGAAAATCATTGGTGCCGTACTCAGACCGAAGCAAAGAGCTCTGAATTGGAAAACTCTTCCCTTCATGACAAAACGCAGATATTTCTTCGATCGGGGATGTATCGGGACGTGGGAAATATGCGTCTTGCAGGTCCAGTGATACCATCCAGTCGTTTTGTCTTAAGGCCGCAAGCACTGACTGAGGTGTCTCCATCTTGAACGTCTGTCTCTCTATAAAAAGGTTTAGACTGCTCACATCTAAAACTGGCCGCCAGCCTCCCGACTGTTTCGGCACCAGGAATAACCTGTTGTAGAAACCAGGGGACTGAATGTCCTCGACTTGTTCTATTGCTTTCTTCTCGAGCATTGTGTTCTATATATCGACAAGATCTGTTGTTTTTCTCCATGGTACGAGGGTGATAGATCTATAGGTGTTGTGCACCAATGGAGGAGGCTTCAGGAAGGTATTTTGTATCCTCGCTCGATGACGTTTGAGCGACCAGCTGTCTGCCTCTATCTTCTTCCAAGCTTCTGCAAATAAATGAAGCTGGCACCTACTGGCGACTGAAGGACTTCCTCCTCATTTTTTACCTCTGGACTTAGACTGAGCTCTGCCTCTAGAGAGTCCTCTTCCTCTAGGAGAAGGTCTAGAAGATGCTCCACCTCGAAAGGGCTTTATTTTCTTAGAAAACTGGGTTCGTGTTGAAGTCGAAGGAACCGCAGGACGTCTAGAAGATTGTGCTAATAGATCCTGAGTAGCTTTTTCCTGTAGACTTCCAGCTACATCTTTAATCATAGCCGGGGGTGGGGGAAGAGATGGTCAGAAAGAGGGGCGAAAAGCAATTCTGCCTTCTGTGTTGGAGACACTGCTTTGGTAGTAAATTTACAGTAGATAGCTCTCTTTTTCAGGAGCCCTGCACAAAAATGTGAAGCCAATTCCTCTGAACCATCTCTGACGGCCTTATCCATACAAGCGAGAACACTGGATAGCTCCCCCAAGCTAATTGAGTCTTGACTACGAGACTAGTGTCAAGCAGCCCCAAACACCAGTCTAAGAATTAAATACTTCAATTGTCCGAAAAAGACCTTTCAGATGGTGGTCTATCTCCGCCGGTGTCCATGTTATTTTAGCTGACGAAAGAAGAGACCTTCTTGGTGCGTCAACCAGACTGGAAAAGTCACCTTGAGCCGATGCGGGAGCTCTTAACCCGACATCCTCACCTGTATCATACCAGATCCCAGCCTTGCCGCAAAGTCTTGAAGGAGGCTGGGCAAAGGAAAACTTCCTTGAGCTTTTCTAGACTCCATCCAATCTTGCACCTTCTTAAAAGCTCTCTTAGTTGAAAGAGACTTTGTCATTTTAACAAATCCCAGGAGTCCTTATTTGTTTTTGACAAACGAAAACTGAGAAGGAGGCGACCGAGGTGCTGCGGGTTGAAACTCTTCTCCAAATGAATCCCGAAGCAATCGAACCAAAACTTGATAATCGGATGAATCTGACACAGCAGGTTGATCCTCTTCCGTTTGACCTATGAAAATATTACTGAATCCTTCCTCAATCTTATAGGAGTGACCTAAGGGCGGGGACTTCTCCCGAAGCTGGTGGTACAAGTCCTGTTTCACTCCGCAGCTTTAACTGAAGATCGTTGTTTAGACAGTGGCATGGAGCATCTGAATATTAACATCTAAAGAATTCAAGATAAAGCAAAAGGTACCAATTTCTTGCTCATTCTCTCGATGGGAGTCCCTTCGAAAAGCCGATTGCAGTTGAGGTTCCATACTAATACCTTGCTGTGATACCTGATGGATATGAAACAAAGCGTCTGTTTGAACGTCTCGCTTGGCATCCGTCCGAGCGTCAAGCTTGGCGTCCAGCCAGCGCGGCACGCTGGCGTCCAGCCGAGCGCCACGTTTGACGTCCAGATGAGCGTCACGCTCGACGCTCAGCCGAGCGTCCCGCTTGGCGTCCAGGTGAGCGTCACGCTCGGCGTCCCTCCGAGCGCCACGCCTGGCGTCCAGGTGAGCGTCACGCTCGACGTCTGTCCGAGCGTACCGCTTGTCTAAACAGGCGTCCCTGTGAACACTCCGCTCCTTCCAAGCCGAACTAGGAGCGTCGAGTTTCTCAGACTGTATACGGCCTCGTTGCGTAATCATAGGATCGTCCGTTCTTGTATAAAGCGAGCCTCGAGAGTCTGGGCGAATCCTCGTAGGAAGTTTTTCATGCCCTTTCTCCAACTGCAGGTGAGACGTACGAAATCTAGAATGAGTACTCACAGGCGAAAGAGACGATTCGGTCCACCCGTGCGGGAGACCTCTTAGATCTTTTAATCGGTAATCTATCATCTTTTCTTCTCGGACGAATTTCTGATTCTCTCTCAGCCAGCAACGAAGCAAGTTGTTGTTGCATCGACCTGATAACACTCTTTGTAGTAGAAGATTCTTTTTCAGGAGAAAAACTGATCCTATGAGAAGGCAAGGGGCGAGGGGAAGCCCTATCCCTTCTCACAGGACCCGTTCTTCTATTCTTAGAACGAATAGGCCGCTCCAAGGCGTCCTCGTCAGATGACATCATAATTCTCCTTTGAGGAGTCCATGCAGCAAAACTCTCCGGTGAAGACCGAAACCAACCAACAGGCGAAAAAGGAACGTGAAGCGTCTTCTTCACTGCGATCGAAGACTATGGCCGCTGTGCGACACCTTGAGTTTTCGATCTTTTTTGCGGTGGAGAGTAATCCAAGTATCGAGGCGAAGCCGTAACGAAGAAGCAGCGCAAAGAGACTCTGCGCCCTCCTCTGAGAGACTACTGACGATAGCCGCCTGTGCGACATTTAACGTCATAGCTCTTTTCAGAGGACGTGAGCGTCTTCTCATGCTCCAACTCCTGTTAGGGGAGGACGCCTCCGAGGACGAAAAGCACTCGCGGAGGATACGCGCACTCGCACACTCTTTGGCAGCCTGGGATCGTCTACAGGTTCTGCCGAAGGGACGCCAGATCGGTGGGGGTTCCCCGTAACCCCCTCCTGCGGCTTTCGACATGTCCGTCTTCCTGGGCTTGGAAGTTCGACAGAGGTCCAGGCCTAGAGGCATTATAGGGACCGATTCTGACGGCCCCCCCTCCACAAACACTGGGGGCACTTTCACTGCACTATTTGTTCACTAATAATGCTTTTACCCTCCAAAGCGAGCACTTTAGATTCTAGGTTTCGTATTGATTCCAGAATCGTAGAAAAGGGCATTGTCTTCCACTGATTTTTCAGGGCCCGAAGGCACAACATTTTCAGGGCCCGAAGGCACAACAGATTTAGGTGTACCAACTACTGAATGTATAGTAGGAGAAACCTTACTACCCTTACTTCTACTGACTGATACACTCCTGGAGGAAGATCTCCGTATCCTATCACGCTCCAATTCCGCACTAGGATTCATAAGCCTTCCAACCTGAATCAGACAGACATTCACACTCCTTACAACGGTCATTTATAACACACGTATGTTCTCTACAATTATTACATATTGTGTGTGGGTCACCGAACCTTTCGGTAGCCTCACCTTACACTTCCATACAAACACACTCTGGTGCTAGATAAACTAGTCCCAGACATCTTAGTTAAAGGAAAAAACAAACCAAATTCAAATCCAATCCACTATCAGCGTAAGCCTAGTCACAATCCACGTTCGATAACCAAAAACAAACAGGATACTCAAGTACAGAGAAGTTTCGCAAAATCCTAGACGGAGGTGTTGAAAACAGTTGTTATCAAACACCGGCGACAGAAAAAATCTGAATAGAAAATGGGAATGGTTCCTGACACCCGCCTCCCAGCGGCGGGAATGGGTACTAACCACCTGGCCGACCACTGCGTGAGCCGGGAGTTTTGAAATTCTGTCGGACTTCGGAGAAATACAGCTATATATATATCTGCTGGGTAAGTTTCATGAACAAAATTGTCTTTATATTTGAAATACGAAGGAAAACTTTGAACGGCCGTATCTCAAAACTATACTTATTGACCTTCAAAATCTATCTCCTCACTTAGTTTTAAAGCTATAACATTGGAATTTGGTATATAACTCAGAAAGACATTATAGAACAATCAAATTGAGCCCTTTTTTCCAATTTTTGTTTCGTCTTTTTTTTATAAATTTTTTTCTCGTGATTTATAGGGTTTATTTTTTTACCATATTGAAAAATTCATATCTAGCAAAAAAATAACTTTTAGAAAAAAAACTCCATTTGATTGGAGGTCGACATCAGGTCTATATATGGTAGTAATCCCAGGTCTTAATATTAAATATCAAGGGAGGAGATAGAATTTGAAAAATGGTTATTTTCAGGATATATTGCCCTGGCGTCACAAAACCGAAGATCAGAGGTGAAAATCATATGCGGTTTGGAGATGTCCCAAGTCACCTTAAGTGGTATGAATGTCAAAGTCCTGTCGTTAAAAAACGGCATTAGCCGGCCGGCCCCCTTAAAGCAATTTTATCATTATTGCATTACTATGACAACTAGAATTCATGGAAACAGTTTATAATAATGAAACGGCGTATGTGTGAAGCCTCCACTAATGTGGCAACGATGATTTTGCCATTTTTAGCATGCAAACATTAAAGCATGCAAACATTAAAGGTTACATTTATTTCTGGCATACGGTTATTAAAGAAATTCAAAATACTAATATAGACTGAAATCAATGAAAAGTGCTAGCAAAAACAAAAAAAGCAAAACAAAAAAAATATGTATACTATAATTCACTTATCCGTAGTCGTTCCTCTATGGAACAGCAACTGGTTTAAAGTGCAATGTGGAGTGAACTGAGACCAAAATGTGTATAATAACAATCAAATAAGCACTGTGGAGTTTCAGTTGTGATGGCAGTAAGGATAAAAACCACCAATTACAAGGTAAGAATGAATTCAGTTCAAACCATGACCCCGGGAATAAAAAGTTTCATACTTTCAGTAATATAGGCAACAAAATGTTTTATTGTGCTGATTACAACTGCAATCTTGAATAAGATCAATAAACATTACATACATACACTAACATTGTTCAAATGATTGCTGGGAAGGCTGGGAAAGATGATTTTCGTCACTGATCAAAACCTGTACATCCACACGGTAGCCGCCATATTGGATTTCAAAACTGCCTTGAAAACATATTTTACGAAGAGCGTCACATGCTTATTTTAGTTTGTATGGGGCTTTCATATATCACATTATGTTGACGAAACTTCAATCTTTTGAATGGTATGCTTGGAGTTGTAATTGTATTCTTGTTTCACCATTTAAATATCGAGTGAATAAGACCTGAAAACCGTGATAAGGGTTGGTAGTCGCTGGTTTTTCCCCCTAAGTACCGTATATCTACCAGCATTAGTAATTTGTGACTTGGGAGAAAACACTCACCTCAAGAGGAAAGTAGAGGTCTTGAGGTGTTGCTCCAATGGACGCTACCTCTTGACTGATGTTTACCTTGGGTCATTGAATGGGTTAAAGTACTTTTTCAGGAAGGTGGCCACAATCTGGGAGAGGTGGCTATGTCGCCGTTCGGTTGTTTACCCTACGACTCGTGTAGAATTAACAAGGGAATAATAGCATAACAACTGCACAAGTAGACTAAAATAGAATAGGTCTAGCCTAGTGAACTACATATATAGTATTCTACCTTTGGTGGTGCATAAAATTCCAACATATGTCCAGCTGCAACTTTCACTAACGCCATTCGACATTTCAACCAATGTGGTCGACCTTCTTGAGTATCACCAGCCAATAAATGAACAGTACCTTCACGAACGCACTCTACTGCCAACTTTACTGTACGGGCTTTGTGTCTCTCATTCTTGGACTGTTTGTCATGGTGTGGAGAGAGCTCAACTTCATCTGAATGTTGCTTTAAAAATAAACTTTTCCCCTTTTTCAGTCCTTTAAAAGAGAGTCTCCTGAAAAAAGGTCTATGAGTAACTTTCGGGGAAGGAGATTCGCCTCCCCCTTCATCACTGGCAGCTGCCTCCAGAATATCGTCTGCAGACACAGACCTAGCACCACCAATGCCATTCCGGACCTTGACGCCATTCGGGGGATTTAATAAGGCCTGTTCTAAATGAGCTGGGAAAAATTCTGCAAATTTTTGTGCTAGATCCTTGTGTTCAATCTCTTTAAACTGTGACTGCAAGGCAACAAATACTCTCCAAGATTTGACGAAATCGGCTGCCGCCAATCGGGCCTGCTTGTCGCAAAATTCTTCCCAGTCATTATTTCTGCGGTTCTCCCCATCTGCGTCGTCCGATGCAGTAGCCATAATGATCTTTGTAACATGGCCCAAATAAAATTGTCGTCAGCTGGGAAAAGTCTTTTCGTTCCGAGTAAATAATATCATATCACTTTATGGCTCTAGAATCTCCCATCTTAACAAATTCTCACCCACCAACGATCAGTATTGTTTACATCCCAATTATCAAGCGAGAACCTCAACTCTAAAATGAACACTTATTTGTAACTTACAATTCACTACATAATTTTTTTAAATCTGTAGTATGCATATGCCATTAATTTTGTTTTAAATATTTTCATATTTAATTTGAAAATTAACTAAAAAATTACGCATAACATAGAAGTTCCTAATATTGTGTCTTCTGCTAATGCTGAAACGAAAGTCTGTTTTGATGCACCTGCTTTACAAACAAAACCTCTATAATATCTGTGAAAGTTACCAGAAGAAATCCACTTTCACAAAGGTATGGAATTTTACTATTTGTCATACATATTAATCAATATCATCCAATTTCAAGAAAAAACATTAATTTCCATTCTTCTTTTAACTCTGCTACCGCCACTTGAACTATGAAATGTCAATTTAATGTTTCCATTTCCGTGTAGTATACAGTATTCATAAATGCAGATTTTCATTGATGAGATACGTTAAGACTCAACATTTCAGTATGCCCACATTCCTAACAAAGGGTATCTAATTAACATTTTCTATATAATGCATTGTGTTAGCCCAGGCACAGTAAATTCAGTATTTATATGTAAAAAATGGCAATTTTATGGAAAGCAATGTGTAATCCTGTTACAGATAACCATTTAGATGTAACCTTAGTTATAAGGAAGGTTCAGCGAGCTTCCGAAACTGGTTTACTATAATAATTTTTAATTGGTCTGTCCAATTCCGTGCTCGACTTCGTTACTTACATTCTTCCCTATCTTACTTCATGATTTACCATAATTTCCCTTCAACTCGCCCTTTTTACTGCTCATCATAAGGTATATGTCTCAGTACATTCTCCGAGATCAGCCCTTGGTTCAACAGATTTTACAAGTCCCGTGTAATCGTCCGGTCAGTCATCTATTAATACATCCGTTAACTACTGCGCATCTCTTTCTATTCATGCATAACTACTTTCATTAAGCCATTAGTATTTTATAAATTCTGATATCTACACCCGGCATTAAAGACTTATGGATAATTTAAGTTTCGGTTATCATTCCATATTTGGTATATATATTTTGCAGAGGCGGAAAGTGAGGGTTTGAAAAAGAGAATATTCTCTACAGAGTTCATTGACCTTCTACCTTCTTTATTTACTACCGTACTATCGTTGGTGGCTAGAAAACTTTTAACATTAGCATTCTCAAAGACTGAATAAATTACTGAACACGTCGGTTACTTTATTCTTTTATTCGCCACAAAGCAACATTTTTGCCACTCTATTCTATGGATCCGCAAGCAGTGATATTCCCACAATCCACCTCAGCATTCTCACCTCTGTCACTCAAGCTTTACTTCCTCTTTTCCTCTTAGAGCCCATGTTTATGCTCCATACATTAACACAGGTCTTATTACTGTGCTATACATCTTGACTTTGAGCTTGATTGGCATTTTCTTGTCACATGCTACTCCAGTTACCTCTCTCCACTTCCTTCATGCAGCTTTTATCCTACTGTCAACTTCAGCCTCACATCCTCCCACTTGGTTTAAACTTTTCTGCCTGTTTTATAATCGAGCCTCTTTTTTCTTGTATTACTCTTCTGTCTCTATCTTCCCTACTGCTCAGCAAAACCTCTGTTTTATTCAAATTCACCTTTAAGCCATCCTGCCACTCTCCAACCCTTCTCTGTAGGTCCTCTTCATTTTCAGCAGTAATCACCAGATCATCGGTGTACAACAACTCCCACAGCTCTTCATTCCTGAACTCTTCACTCAACACGCCCATGACCAGCACAAACAAAAATAGGCTTAATGCTGACCTTGGTGTAATCCAACACTAACTTTAAAGTTTTCTGTTTCCCCAACTGCTGTTATTACTTTTGTGCTTGTTCTTTTATATGTCATCTAGACCAGCCTAACCAACTTTTTTGGGACTTTCCTTTTCCTCAAACACCAAAACATCACTTCTCTTGGGATTCTATCGTAAGCTTTTTCTCAGTCTATAAATGCACAATAGAGCTCCTGGTTTCCCTCTAGCCTCTTTTCCTGTAGCTGTCTTACTATGAAGATGGTATCCACCGTCCCTCTTCCTCTCTTGAATCCATACTGCTGTTTCCCGATCTTTACAATCTCTCTTAACCTCTCATCCAATATCTCTCTAAAACTTTCAATCCATGCTCTGTTAGTTTAATTCCCCTGTAGTTACCACAATCCATGACATCTCCCTTCTGCTTGTATATATATATATACCATTTGACTCTCCTCCCAGTCCCTTGGCATTTCTTCTTCTTCACATATAGCTTTTAATAAATCCAGCATCCATTTCTCCTCCTCTGTACCTAGTAATTTCATCATTTCAATTTGGAACTCTGATGGACCTGGTGCTTTACCATTCTTCAT
This sequence comes from Macrobrachium nipponense, assembly GCF_015104395.2. NCBI lineage: Eukaryota > Metazoa > Arthropoda > Malacostraca > Decapoda > Palaemonidae > Macrobrachium > Macrobrachium nipponense. Next base: position 103,789,176 of record NC_087201.1, read on the forward strand.
TTTCCTTAATACTCTCTTCATTTTTGTATCCTGTATCTCTATCACTAATCCCTCCACCCATCTCCTCTCTCATTTTCAGTATTTAACAGTTGTTCAAAATACGCTCGCCCTCTCTTCTTAATGTCTTCACCCCTATACAATATATTCCCATCACTATCCCTGATGACATAAATTTACCTACATCCTGTCTCTGCTTTTTCATCAAGTTTGAAATCTTATAGATATCCTTTTCTCCTTCTTTTGTTCCTAGTCTTTCATTTAACTGCTCTGCCGCCCTTCCAATAGCCATACCTATCCTCCTTCTTGCATCTCTTTCTTCTTCTCTGTACCTTTCCTCTTTACCCTGTGTATGCCTTAACATTTATGAAAATACATTAATTCCGAGGTAGAGCGAATTGGATATTAAAGGACATTTGTGGCTCGATATATATATATATATATATATATATATATTATATATATATATATTATATATTATATATATATATATATATATATATATATATGTGTGTGTGTGTGTGTGTGTGTATGTATGTATGTATGTAGTATGTATGTATATGTACTATATATATATATATTATATATATATATATATATATATATATATATATATAATATATATATATATATATATATATAATATATATATATATATATACAGGGGGTCCTCGAGTTACAGACGTTGATCCGTTCTTAAGATGCGTCGTAACATGATTTTCAGCGTAAGTCGAACATTAAAAAAATACCACATGATTTAATGTAACTACCTTATCAATAACAACGAGAGAACAATTCCTTACCTTTATTTATTTGATTGGCTTGCACACTGGAGAGGAAGCTGTGGTGCTGGAGAGACTGGGGAGGTTAGTGAAGAGAAAAAGAACCTCCAGAAGATGCTGGAGATGCTGAGGCAGGTGATTCTTGAGGTGAGGCAGAACATACTACTGGAGATGCTGGGGCAGGTGAGTCTTTAGGTGAGGCAGAACCTACAGTAGGTGCTGGAGATGCTGGGGCAGGTGAGTCTGGGTTAGCAGAACATTCAGAAGGTGCTGGAGATTGTGGGGCAGGCGAGTCTGGGTTAGCAGAACATTCAGAATGCTGGAGATTGTGGGCAGGTGAGTCTGGATTAGCAGATGCAGCTGAGGTAGAGGGTACAGGATCTCTTGCAGGCCCTTCTACCTTCTTAAATACGCTCCAGGTTAGTCTGAACAGAGAGCAACCTCTTTTCATCCAAGATCTCCTTGTACACTGCATCAAATCCATGATGCCTCTGGAAACCCTAGTGAACCTGTCCAAGTTGGGATCCTGAGCCTCAAAAGTTGACAACGCTTGCTGCAAACTCTGCAAAACCTCTTGCCAAGTCCTGCTTGTGAAAGCCTTAGGCTCTGGGGTGGGTGCTTCTTCTTCTTCCTCTATCATCTTCTTCTCCAGTTGTATCAGGTCCTCAGCAGATAACTCCTCCCCATGAGACTCCAGCAGCTCTGTAACATCATCAACCTCCATCTCCAAATTGATTTCCTTACTCAGGGCAACAACGTTCTTGACAACTTGCTGAACTGTGTCCTCAAACCCATAGAAATCATTCACAAATTGAGGACAAATTTTCTTCCAGACACCATTCATGTTTGTTTGCTTAACCTCCTCCCAGGAATCAGCAATGTTCTTTACAGCATGAAGGATGTTGTAGGATTTCCAAAAGTCCTTCAGAGTCAAGTCCTTCTTGGTTTCAGTTGCCTGTAAAGCCATAGCAATTGTCCTTCGTAGGTAGTAGGCCTTGAACGAAGCAATCACTCCTTGGTCCATAGGCTGTAAAAGGGCTGTGGTTATAGGTGGAAGGTAAACCACCTTGACATTAGGGTTGAAGTCTCCAGCTGGGGGGCAGGGTGTCCCAGGGGCATTGTCCAGCACTAGCAACACCTTAAGGGGATACCCTTGGAGGCGCAATACCGCTCCACATGGAACAAATGGTTACGAAACCAGTCCCTCAAACACTGCAAGTGTCACCCATGCCTTCTTGTTTTGGACTTCCAAATTACTACTGTAGTTGACCCTTCCAAATGCCCTTGAGTGCCCTTGGATTTTCAGCCATGATACACCAACAAGGGCTTCAGTTTGAAGTCGCCAGCTGCATACCCCCAAGAAGTAAAGTTAGCCTCTCCTTGCTGGCTTTATGACCGGGTGCTGACTTCCTCCTCCTTGGCGATGTAAGTGCGGTTAGGCATACGCTTCCAAAACAAACCTGTCTCGTCTACGTTAAACACTTGCTGAGCAGAATAACCCCCCTTCTTAATTATCTCAGACAACGCTTTAGGAAATTCACTCGCTGCTTTCTCATCCCCATTAGCAGCTTCACCTTGCACTTTAAGGTTATGGTAATTGGCCCGAGCCTTAAATCGCATAAACCAACCCCTACTAGCCACAAACTCTTCACTTTCACTTCCCTCCCCCTTTTCTTTTTTCAACGCTTCAAACAATCTTTTCGCCTTCTCCTGAATCACCATAAGGCTGACTGGGATACGCCGTTGATTTTGGGTCTTCCAACCAAAGCACCAATAACCTTTCCATTTCAATTATTAGACCACTACGCTGCTTAGTTATCACTGTCACTTTCATAGGAGCAGATCCTTTCACATGTTCAACGATGCACTCTTTATCTTTGATAATGGTAGCAAAGGTCGAACGGCTAAGGCCAAGCGAGTGGCCAATGTTTGTTGGCGTTTCTCCCTTCTCAGATCGCTTTATAATGTTCACTTTAATTTCCATGGTGATGGCCTTTCTTTTCTTCGATGCACTACCATCAGAAGAGTCCGCCTTGCGCTTGGGAGCCATAACAAAGAGCAAAAAGTTACAAAAACGATACAACACGAGGGAGAGAGAGGCAGTGTAAACAACCAAAATGGCGTATGGGCGAGGAATGAGCGTTGCGAAGTGACGCCGTCCTCTCCCCCACAAAGCGTATTCTTCCGCCATGTGCCCGGAACTAGTTCGCGTTTGTTTACGTCGCTTACGACGCTAAACCGCGTAAGACGGAACGACGCAAAATATATTATTTTTAATATTTTATGGGGGCGCGTTCGTAACCACGAAACATCGTAAGTCGAGACCGGCATAACCCGAGGACTTACTGTATATATATATATATATATATATATATATATTATATATATATATATATATATATATATATATATATATATATATGAGGGCCTCAGAACCACAGAGTTGTAAACGCCACCCCCACCAATATTGAGTTAGGCGTACCAGTAGATTTGGCAACGTTTCCTCTGTCTATATGTTGCATTTTTATGCTATTCAGGAGTTTCAAAAAGGTCGAAATCCCTACTTGAGCAGTAGGAATTATCGATTTTGTCTACATGAATGAACGTTCGTCGCGCGGAGGTTACAGCCTCATAAGATCTCAGTTAGAAACCACAAGGACGTACGTGCGCAGCTCAAGAGTGAGCCAATGAGAGCGCGCGGTCCACTAAGCGGGTACCTCAGTTCTAAGCAAATCAGCATTTTTCCCCAATAGGCGGCCGTAAGTGTCCGGCCAACTCACACCGCACAGTTTACATTCCCCACCCCTCCCCTTATTTTCACGTTCTTAAGCGGATGCACTGTATTTTCATGGTGAGTACAGATTAAAACATTTACTTTTCTTAGAGAAGTAGTAGTGAGTGTAGTAGTATTATTTTTCTATAATTTTTTTGTTTGATTATAATTATGATATTGGTGATGATTATTTTAATGCTAAACATTATGATGATGGGATGTTATCATGGTCAACATCATCAATACTAATATTACCGTATTATCATTACTAAAGATTAAAGTCTTAAAAATAAAGTTACAGAAAGGATCTATCTGAGGTTTTCGTGTCCCATCCAAATATACTTCAATGGCGACGAGGGGAACTGACTCACGAAAGGAAAATTAAGGATGGCGCATTTGGGTAATATAGCAGCATTTGACAAATCCGAGGACTTTGAAGATTATGTCGAAAGGTTTGATCAGTTCTGCTTAGCAAATGACATAACAGAGGAAGATAAACAGGCAGTTTTCTTGAGCGCCGTCGGCGCTCCTACATATGGACTTCTGAAGACATTGCTTGCCCCTATAAGCCCTCATCAAGGACTTATCGAGAACTTACTGAGCTTTTGAAAAATCAAAAATCCCTCCACCCAAAACCCATCCTGATAGCTGAACGTTTCAAGCTTTTACAATAGGAAACAACGTCCAGGAGAATCCATCACTGATTATGCAACGGAGCAACGGAAATTGGCGGAAACATGTCAGTTTGGTGCTTTTCAAGAGAAGTTTTAAGAGACTTGTTTGTTATTGGATTGGCCAACCGCTCGGCACAGAGGAAACTATTAAGTGAACAGGAGCTTGACTTAAAGAAAGCATTTTCGATTGCTTTAAGTCAGGAAATGGCTGATGAAAACGTCACGAAGATTCAGGGTCAAACTCAGGAGATAAAAAAAGGTAAAAGTTGTTGGGGCCGAAAGCTTCTCATCCTTGAGTGTTACCCGTTGCGGGAAGACAACCATAAGGCTGATGTTTGTTTCCATAAGGATACTGAGTGTAATGGTGTCATAAAAAAAGAAAGGACACCTTCGTAGAATGTGCCGAATGGAAAATCACACCACAGTCAATCGAAATTGGAAATATGGAAGACAAGGAAGGAAACGATCGACGGTCAACATGGCAGAGGACGCGGAGACCACTGCTCGAAAGAAGAAAATACAGAGTGCAAACTACAGGATGAATTGGTGCATACATTGAAATACTGTGTTAAGAAAATGAAAGCAAGACAATAAGGTTCCAGAGATAATAGTGAAAGTTAAATTAAATGGGATACCAATTGATATGGAATTGGACACGGGAGCTTCGGTGTCACTGATAAGTGAAGAGTTCTACGCTAAACATCTGAAAAAATACAGTACTTCAATCCAGCGATATTGTGCTGAAAACCATGACGGGAGAAAAAATAGAAGTGCGTCGGGATATGCTATGTAACTATGGAAGTTCATGGACACAGAGTGGAGGAAGTGCCATTGTATGTGGTACAGGGGAATAGACCTGCCTTATTCGGTAGGGACTGGCTGCATTTTGCGAAATTTGACTGGAAAAGTTAGCTGTAAATCATCTGCATTCTGGTATTCTGAAACCTCAAAGTTAGAAGACTGTTAAGGAAATATGGTGATGTCTTTGATGGTGAACTGGGTACAGCCAAGAATATAAGGCTCATATTCGTGTAGAGAAGGATGCAAAACCAATCTTTTATAAAGCGAGGACAGTTCCTTATGCAATCAGGGATGCTGTGAATGCAGAACTTAAAAGACTAGAATTGGAATGAATTATTGAGAAAGTTTGACTATAGTGAGTGGGCGGCACCGATAGTGCCCGTTTCAAAAGACAATGGTTCAAAGACAATGCCAAATCCAGATGAACTATACCAGCGACTGAACGTGGAAAAACTTTCTCAAAGTTTAGATTTATCGCAAGCTTATCAGCAAGTGGAATTAGATGAGGAATCTAGGAAATATGTGACGATTAACACACCACTTGTTTGTACCGATATACACGTTTACCATATGGTGCTCGCAGCAGCACCACAAACTTTTTCAGTCTTTTAATGGATAAAGTTCTGCAAGGAGTGCCTTGTGGATGCAAACATAGATGATATTAGTCTTACTGGGAGAACCGAAGCTGAACATTTACACAATCTTGAAAAGGTACTTGAGCGGTTCACATCAATGGTTGAAATGTAATTTGTCGAAATGTGAATTTATGAAGCCCTCCTTGAAATATTTGAGTTTCATTGTAGATGAAGAGGGTATTCTATGACGGAGGATGCCATTGCAGCAGTCACGGAGGCACCAAGGCCAGAATCAAGGTCTGAGATGCAATCCTTCCTGGGGCTGGTAAACCATTACCGTCGCTATGTGCTAAATCTCTCATCAGTCGCAGCGCCTCTCACGGAATTACTGCATAAAGACAAAAATGGCATTGGTCACTAGAGTGTGAAAGAGCTTTTTCTGAGATTAAAAAAAAATGCTGACCACTGAAACAGGAGTATTAGTGCACTATGATTGAGTAAACCTGTGACGTTGGCAGTAGATGCTCACCCAAAGGACTTGGAGCAGTGCTTTCCCAATATCACCAGTAACGGAGAAAAGACCATTGCTTTATGCATCAAGAATGTTAACTAACCCACTGAACGTAACTATTCCCAAATTGAGCGTGAGGGTTTGGCAATCATCTTTGGACTACGGAAGTTTCCTCAATATTTTATATGGTCGTAAATTCACCCTTATTACAGATAACAAAACCACTGTCATACATTCTGGACCCAAGAAGGGCATTCCAGTCCTTGCAGCTGCAAGAATACAACGCTGGGCTATACAGTTAGCAGCTTATGATTATGACATTGAATTACGTCGTTCAAGTGACAATGGAAATGCTGATGCACTCTCGCGGTTGCCTTTACCAGATTGTGACTCCGATGCATCAGATAAGCATGTAAACTGGACACAAGAAGCACTGCATTTAACATGCACCAGGTGAACTCTCTTCCTGTAACTGCGAATCTGTTGCAAGGGAAAAAAACTTTGCATGATGCTGTACTGGCTAGAGCTTTATATAGGACACGAAATGGATGGCCAGACTCTGAGGACATAGCACAGGAACTGAAACCCTTCCATAGCCGTCAGCGTGAGTTTTCAATTGAAGAGGGATGTCTTCTAGTGGGGTGCCAGGGTGGCAATACCGTCGAGATATAGGATTCAAATCTTAGAAGAGCTACATGGTGGTCATCCGGGGATTGTTCGGATGAAAGGATTAGCTCGCTTGCATGTGTGGTGGCCGAATATCGATCAAGATATTGAAAACACTGTGCAAGGGTGCTCTGCTTGTCAGGCTACTCAGCCAATGCCGACTCGTGCTGAGGGTAATCCGTGGAAATGGCCTTCTGGTCCGTGGAAAAGAGTACATGTTGATTTCGCAGGACCATTCCTGGGACAAATGTACCTCATTATGATTGACGCATATTCAAAATGGCCAGAAGTACACCCAATGAAATCAGTTACAACTATGAATACCATCGAGATCATGCGGCGGGTATTTGCTCAGCATGGGGGTTTGTGTAGAGCTCGTGTCTGATAATGGAAGACAGTTTGTGGCTGAGGAATTTAAAGAGTTCATGACCCAAAATGGTGTAAAGCTATACTGATACCCACTTATCACCCAAGCAGTAATGGGCAGGCCGAAATACAGTAAGAACATTCAAACAAGGAATGAAAAGGGCGATGAAGAATTCATGTGTAATACATCAAATACCAAGTTGTGCCAATTTCTACTGACTTACCGAACTACCTCACTGTACAACAAAACGCACGCCTGCAGAGCTCATGGGTCGGCAGTTACGCACACGCCTTGATTTACTACACCCGATGCATCTCAGCGAAATTGAAAGAAAAGCCTCAGAGAACGAGAAACCAATGAGGGAACTCGATATAGGGGGACGTGGTACTGGTTCGGGATTATCGTCAAAATACCAAGAAGGGCATATGGACTCGAGAGTTGTGGTTCTTAAATTGGGTCCATGCACATACAATGTACAAGTGGACGGTAACTTAATATGGAAGAGGCATATTGATCAAATGAGACTGATCTCCAATGATTCTCAAGATAACAAAAAATGAACTTTTAGCACGTGATTTTTCAGAGTTGGTCAGCTATCCAGACCCGCCATTACCAAAAGAGTTCATAAATACTCGTGAAGAGTTAGGCGATGCAGTTGCAGGTGCAGAGAAGAATGAAATCCCAAATGTAGAGAAAAGGAGGCGGCAGCTGCAGAAGAACTATCGGGAAATGAAAATGGTAAAACTTCTGATGGCTCACCTGATAGATCGATATCTGAATTACCAAAACTTCGAAGGTCTACCAGACAAAGTAGACCACCTGACTATTTTAGAATGTAAAATAATTAATAGTATTATGTATGTTTTTGTATTATTTATTCAATGCTATGCCACCATTTTATTATTGATTGCTTTATCCTTTTATTTTTGCTTTAATCTTTCATTCTTTTTCCCGAGGGGAAAAGGTGTTAGGTATTTATGTTTATTAACTACCTATTACCAGAGGTTATATTTGGTGTTTACAGATACTTACTACTCATTAAGTATAACTCACCCTGTTAACCTATCTTGTCTTCTTTTAAACTGTATATCATTATAAGTTAGTCTTAAAATAAAGTCATTCAGAAAGGATCTATCTGAGTTTCGTGTCCATCCAAATATACTTCAATTATTATTATTATTATTATTATTATTATTATTATTATCATCATCATCATCATCATCATCATCATCATCATCATCATCATCATCATTATTATTATTAGTATTATTATTATTACATCTATTGCTGTTATAACACGAATATAATAACACTTTATTATCCTTTTACACATTTAATTATGGTTTAAGTGCTGGTTATATATAAAATATACACAAATGTGGGGGGTTAGGCGTACATTTTGAATGCTAGCGCACAAGCGCACCCCACAATTTTTTTTTTAAAAAATTTTCACAAAAATTGATAAAGGGTAGGGCTTTCATATGAAACTTGTTTAAATCAATATCTTTTCTTAGAAGGCAGAGTAATGATGCTAGACTTGAGAGCAATTTACTCAATTTTTTTAAAAAGTGGCGTTTACCACCTTGTGGTTCTGAGGCCCTCATATATAGTTTTTATATATATATATATATATATATATATATATATATTATATATATATATATATATACATATATACATAATATATATATATATATATACATATAGTTATATATATATATATATATATGTATATATTATATATATATAATAGATATATATATATATATATATATATACGTCATATATATAATGTATATATATATATATATATAATATATATGTATATATATATATATATATATATATATATATATATATATATATATATATATATAACATATGTAACCTCAGAGGCTTCTTCCATTAATGCCCTATTCAGTCCGAATCTATAGAGATCGCCATCTCTTATCAGCTTCGAATGCATAATCAAAATCAACCACACCCATATCAGTGTGAAAACACACGGAAGCCCCCACATCATCCACCTCGAACTTAAGGCCAAAAACATGTGATATACAGGGTATACATTTTTACAAACAATCATTTAAAAGGATGTCAGAACAAAATGCAAAACAATTTCGATATCCTTGAATAAAATTAACGTATCACCGGAAATCGGCAAATCGACAATCTCCTTGATCATGCCACCTTCAGATGCAAACGAAATGTTGATCTTAAGGTTCAATGAAGATAAAGACACCACGATTAGTATGGAAGGGACAAGACTGGAACCAGTACCAAAATTCAGGTATCTTCGTTCAACAGTATCTTGGGATGGAAATGTGGATATAGAAATAACACACAAAACGCAGACTGGATGTAAAAATTGGAGAAAAATGTCAAGTGTTTTGTGTGTCTGCAGCACCAAAATAAAGGTTAAAGGAAGAGTGTATAAGACAGTAATGGGACCAATTTTGATATAAGGAGCTGAAACATGGGCAGTAAAGAGAGTACAAGAAAAGAAATTGGAGATACGAAAACGCTTAGATGGATGTGTGGAATGACAAAAATGGACAGAATCCAGAATGAAAGAGGAACTACTAAAATCGTAGAACTATCACAGAAGGTCCAGGAAAAGAGAATACAGTGGTATGGCCATGTGATGAGAAGGGATGAGATATGTAGGGAGGAGACTGATGCAGATGGAGGTGTCCGGTGGGAAAGCAAGAGAAAGACTGAGGTGAAGGTAGATAGCTGTAGTTAAAGAAGATCTGAGAGCCAAACAATTGTCAGAGGACAGCTGAGGGCCAGTACCAATGGAGGGAAAAATGATGTAAAACCCTAGAGATTTAGTTTAACTGTAGTATATTTAAGCTAAATTATGTGAGTAAGCAATTCACACCTTAAGGGTGACAGGGAATCAAACGAGCCCAGAAATTAAATGGAAGGTGGTTGATTGCAGGTCAACCGGGTCAACCAGAAGATGTGGCTGGAAAATGACCCAGGCACAGAAATATGGTTTGCACACAGGGAATTGCTTGTTTATTCCTGGCGCCGCTTTTAAAGGGTTCCAATTTTCTCTCACAACTAGGCAAGATATTTGCATCTGCTAAGAGATTGTATTCTAGGATCAGTACTAAGCAATAGACACGTAGGGAATGATAAACACTATTTCTCGCTTATTATTTCACATCAAAGTCCACTCACAGGGATACAGAATGACTGGGAGCTTATACAGAAAAGTATTCTGCGTTGTTTTATTAACTAGGAGATGTTTAGCATGAAACAACAATGTTACTTCTCGATGTAGCAGACACTAGTCAAATGGGAATATCCCAATTAGATTTGATATCACTACTAGCATCATAGGGGAATTATTTACAGCATCGATAGTAGCAATGGTGGACTGCGTTATGGTAACCAAAAATAGGGAATGCGATGCTGATTCAACAAGAAGTCACCTTGGAAAAATGAAAAGGAAGTACAGACAAGAGATAAAAAGAAACAAACTAACTACACTAAAAATTATTCCATCACAGTACCAGGGTATCCGTGGTCTTGACTTCTTCCAAATTGCTGAGGAGTAGGTCTTATCACTTTGGGCAATAAATGAACACATGGGGATCCCCAGAGGAGAGGGAGAGCAAGGGGCAAGAGGAGTGAATGCTGTGGCAGCTCAATAATTTCTAAGAAAGTCCGTCTGTTGTATCCTCGTTTTATAACTACAGTCCCAAGGTTTGTGCACCTTTCCAAGAGAGGGCAGGTGTGTCATCTCCCATCAACACGTGCTCTGCCCAAGGTCCATCCACTTTCTCCTTCCAATGTAAGCCCTGCCCGAAGTCTGAATCAGGGCTCCCTGCTGCATTCCTGCGGGGATTAATTTCAAAGGCAGCCATACGGAAGGGACAAAGGAGGTACTCAAAGAGAACAGAGGCTGGTGAATCAGGCAACTGAAAAAATGTCTGAGTTTCCTTCTAAAATCAGTTAATTCGCCTTGGTTCTGGCTTAAATCTTGAACAATAGTGGTACCTCGACATACGAAATTAATCTGTTCTGAGGCGGCCTTCGTAACCTGAGCTTTTTGTATCTTGAACCGCATTTTACATGTAATTGCCTAATTCTTTCCAAGCCCTGCAAAAACACCCCAGTAAATTATATTTCCAGGCTTACAAAACATGTTCTAGGGTTACGACGCCGATCCGACGGAAGAAATATGACTCCAAAAAGGCAAAATATTGTATATACTTGAGTAATTTTCAACTGCATGTAATGTTCAACCCCATTTTCACTGCATATATATTAGGACTTTAGCATATGTCCCATAGGAATAAGTCTAGCCTATGTTAGCAGTTGCTACTGTAGCCTAGTCTATGATTCTGACATCTAAACCTAAGAAGCTAAAAGCTTAGAATATGCCAATAAAATGTATAAATAATCACTATGTACTCATTTCAAATACGTAATTATTAATTAATCATTAACTATAATACACAAGCAAACAAAAAAAAAAAAGTTTCCAACCTTTTGTTGATGTTCAGCACTTACGAGTACCGAACAATCGCCAAGCAACCACTTTTCCTAGCACACAGTAAGTCATAAATTTTCATTATCTCTCTTCAACTAATGAAACTGCTAAACAGTATAATAACCATTCATTTCTATTCTTTATTCTATCTTTACCTAATGGAGATACCGAGTTACTGACAGCTATAATGAAACATATAATATTAAAACAGAAGAAGAATTCTAGAAAATATTTGTTGGCTTCGATGATAGCAGTCTGATTTATTTAATATTTTATGATATCTAATTCACAATTCTTTTTATTAAATGTATCGCATGTACTCATTTCAAATAATTATTAAGTAACCATTAACTATAATAAACAATAAAAAAAAAAGCTTCCAACCTTCTGTTTGCGTTCAGCACTTACCAGTACCGAACGATCACCAAGCACCACTTTCATATAGCACACAGTACTCGTTACAGTATGAAAATTTTCATATCTTCTAAACTACTGACACTAGCAACAGTACGTACAGTAATCAAATTTTCATTATCTCTCTTCAACTACTGAAACTACCAAACAGTATAATAACCATTCATTTCTATTCTTTATTCTATCTTTACCTAATGTTTTTTTTATTAAATGTATTGCATGAATAAGTTTTTCAATTTACAGCATCCTTTTACCAATCGAATACATAGAGCACATGGGGTAGATGCTGACCAATAGGAGAGCAGGATGTTACGGCGGTGACTAGCATCAGGAACCAATGGGAGAGCGGGAGGATGGTGACGAGTCTACTCAGTTGGCGGCGCGCGAGTTTTACAATTGTTCTCGGTGGTCTGGGCGAATCTCGGGACTTTACAGCAACAACCTTTTGTAACTTGAACTATTTTCGTATGTAGAGCCAAAAATATCTTCGTATTTGCTTTCGTAACTCAAATTTTTTGTAAGTTGAGCCTTTTGTATGTCGAGGTACCACTGTATATATATATATATATATATATATATATATATATATATATATATATATAATATATATATATATATATATATATATATATATATATATATATATATATATATATATATATATATATATATATATATATATATATATATATAATATATATATATGTATATATCTATATATATATATATACATATATACATATATATATATATAATATATATATATATATATATATATATATATATATATATATATATATTATATATGTGTGTGGTGTGTGTGTGTGTGTGTGTGTGTGTGTGTACATATATTACGAGGAGGTGACTGTGTCTTACGCTACTCTACTATCTTAGCCTTACAAAACCCCACATAAGACCACAAGCAGAATAACTCCAATAACAATTATTAATTGGAAGGTCGCCGAGTGAGAGTATGTTTCTTAACATTACTTTATTAAAAGCACACGTGGTAAATTTAACAGTGGGAATGATGAACAAATTCCACTAAAATAAACAGGTGGAAAATGGGTACAACAGCAATTCACTGAGTGGATAAATAACACATCAATTGCACAACAGGGTACAAGTAAATGGCCACTTGCAAGTGGTCCATAAGCCAATCAACAATTGAGTGATATCAGTCTCGGTACAAGCGGATTCTTAAGGCAATCAGGAACACAAAGGAATGGCTACGTAGGTAACGTACATTGATAACACTGCGTGTTTGCTTCCTGGTGCTGCTTGCACACAGAACTCTAGGTTGACAAGATCAGAGCTTCTCTTGGGCAGTGTCCAGTAATGGAGTCATGATTGGTCCAGTGTAAGGGAAGTATGACTTTCCGCCCCCCTGTGGTCTGATTTTCAGATGGACAGAGCTTCACCATAGTGACAAACAGCCTAACTGTCGATATAGGGCGCTGGTGCCTTATAAGGCTTCGGATGTTGCTTGGGGCTTGGCTCCAGGTGATGTTACTGGCTATGATGACCTGTGGTTTAGAGACATGGTCTTCAGCCAGTAAAGTGAGGAAAACACAGCTGGGTTTTAATTAAATTTTAGGATCTAGACAAAGGAAACAGGAACCTTTCCCAGCTGTTTTCCCTGAAGAGGCATTGCAGGCCTGACCCTTGAAGAGGGCTGCTTGGTCATTCCCAAGTTCTACCACTTCACTCTAACCCTTGTGGGTCTACCTACACTCCTACTGTCTTGATATTTTCCCTGTAAACTCTAGGAGTTAGCAATCCAGCAGCATAGAAAATCGTAAAAAAATATGTGTTACAACATAGGTTGGTGGTGATGGATTTTAAAATGAGAGGTAGGAAACCCAAGAAGAGAAAGAGGAGATCTAGAATTAAGATTTGAGACCTTAAAGGAGAACAGGGGTAGTTATTTAGGAGGACTGTTAGAGAGAGATGGCTGGAAAGGGGGAATGTAAAATTTGGGCAGGGTAACAGTGGAAAATATCTGGGCAGACATGAGAGAAATATGTGTAGGGGAAGCAGTGGAACTGGTGGGAAGAAGCAGCGGATATGTAGGGTTGAGAGTGGAAAAGTGGTGGTGGAATGGAGAGGTGCAAGAATCAACTAAAATGAAATCAAAAGCATTTAAGGACTAGGAACAAGGGAAGGAGAAAATTATATCTATAAGATTTCAAACTTGAAGAGAAGGCAGAGACAGGATTTGGGTAAACTGGGTGTCATCAAGGATAGAGATGGAAATATACTGCATGGGGATGAAGACACTAAGAAGAGATGGAGAGAGTATTTTGAACAACTTTTAAATGCTCAAAAGAAGAGAGAGGAGATGGGGGAAGCACAGTGGATAGAGGGACCAGTGATGGAAATACAGGATACAGAGGTGAAGAGAGCATTAAGTAAAATGAAGAATGGTAAAGCACCAGGTCCATCGGTTCCAAATTGAAATGATGAAATTACTAGGTATGGAGGAGAAATGGATGCTGGATTTATTAAAAGCTATATGTGAAGAAGAAGGAATGCCAAGGGACTGGGAGGAGAGTCTAATGGTATATATATACAAGCAGAAGGGAGATGTCATGGATTGTAGTAACTACAGGGGAATTAAACTAACAAAGCATGGATTGAAAATTCTAGAGACAATACTGGGTGAGAGATTAAGAGATTGTAAAAATCAGGAAACAGCAATATGGATTCATGAGAAGAAGAGGAATGATGGATGCCATTTCCATTGTAAGACAGCTGCAGGAAAGAGGTTAGAGGGAAATCAGGAGTTCTATTGTGCATTTATAGATCTAGAGAAAGTATTTGATAGAATCCCAAGAGAAGTAATGTTTTGGTGTTTGAGAAAGAGGAAAGTCCCAAAAAAGTTAGTTAGGTTGATCGAGATGATGTGTCATAGAATGAGGACAAAAGTAATAACAACTTTGAAGTTAAGTGTTGAAAGATCAGGAATGAACAGCGGTGGGAGTTGTTGTATGCAGATGATCTGGTGATTACTGCTGAAAATGAGGAGGACCTACAGAGAAGAGTTGGAGAGTGGCAGGAGTCTTTAGAGAGGGGTGTCTTAAAGATGAATGTGAATAAAACTGAGGTTTTGGTTTGCAGTAGGGAAGGTAGAGAAAGAACAGTAATACAAGAAAGCAGAGGCTCAATTACCAAACAGGTGGGAAAGTTTAAATACTTAGGATCTACTTTAAGGCAAGTAGGAGGATGTGAGGCTGAAGTTGACAGTAGGATAAAAGCTGTGTGGGGGAAGTGGAGAGAGGTAGCTGGAGTAGTATGTGATAACAAAATGCCAATCAAGCTAAAAGTCAAGATGTATAGTACATTGATAAGATCAGTGTTAATGTATGGATCGGAAACATGGGGAAGAGAAAGCAAAACTTGAGAGAAAAGAGATGAGAATCCTGAGGTGGATTATGGGAATATCGCTGATCCAGAGATTGGAAAATGAAGAAGTAAGAAGAATGGCAGGCTTAGAAAAGATTACAGAGATGATAGGAGAGTCACGATTGAGATGGTATGGGTATGTGTTGAGTCTGGATGACGAGGAGGGAGTGAAGAGGGCTTGGGAGAAACCTATTAGAAGAGGAAGGAGATCAAGAAGGAGACATAACATTTGATGGCGAGATAAAGTGAAGGAAGATAGGGAGAGATGAGGTTTGGTGGATGATAATGCCTTCAATAGAAGGTAGTGGAGAAGGCGCATCAGGCAACCAGCCCCTTAATGTAGGGATAACGGTGGGAAAAAGATGACACATATATATATATATATATATATATATATATATATATATATATATATATATATATATAAACAAGAATAAGAATAAAATAGATATAATAATAATAATAATAATGATAAGGATACAAAACATTCTCTACTTTGTGTTATTTGTAACAAATATTCCAAAAGAAGATTGCGATAAGCCATTTCTGCTAAAAAAAAAAACTACCACTGTTAAAGAGAAGACTGCATATCGACTTGGGAAGTTTTGTTGCACAAATTCTCTGTAAAAATAGATGACTAATCTTTAGAAACGTATGAGTCGAAGAGAAGGAAGAAGACTATGTTGCCAAACCTAAAATTCAAAACTGACAGTTCTCTCTGTAGATATTTATGTTATCTGTCAAGTTTTATGCTCAAGAAATTTGGCAGAACACACTGACTCTCTAGACCAATTTGGTAATTTTTGTATCTTTCGTAACGAGTAAATGATTAGATGTTTTAGCTGTTCGATTGTTGTTGATTCACCCAAGCGCAACTAGCAGACAAAATGCTTTTGAAGTCATGTATTTTGCAGATAAGTTCATCTATCAGTTTTGCTATTTGAAAATCTACATTTCATTCATAATAAGAAAAAGGTGCAAATAAGAACATCTACGAGTATAAATAAAAGAAATGAACGTTAGATTTCGAAGCAATCTTCATGTAAAGTGAATAAAAATCACAAGTAAAAAATCTCAATAATTTTTATATTTATGCATATGATCAAACTAGTCATAACAATTCATAAATTATCTAATTTAAGCAATACAACAAAACATAATATAGTTGTTTAGTCTCCCCTATTTGCTAAGGATAACACAGGTCCTCAAAATGCAAGGTATAAGTAAAGAGGCAAGAGTTTCTTAATTTAGATGTAAAGGTACTTTAATGAGAGAAAAGAGCGGACGTATGAAAAAAAAAAACATAATGGAGATTAGAGACAATAAAAAACGCGTTTTCTTTGAGACTGTCTTAAGCTCTGAAAATGGAAAAAAGTCTAGGAAGCGTAACCCAATATTAGAAAACCTCACCAACTCTGAATTGAGCCACAATAATAAACTGAGATTCTTGAAGAATGAAGATATAGCTAAAAAGTACAGATCGTCACCTCGTCTGAGGATACTCTTCGGGTGCAGTGCAAGTTATGCATGCCATTTGCTAGTTACTTACAGTTAGTATTTTGAAACTGAATGAATTGCAAAAATCTCTCATGAGTAACATTGTATTCCTGACATGCTACTATCTAGAACAATTTATAACTGTAAGAGCAAGGCTTATTTAAATATATTTTAAAACTTTAAAGTGCTACAACGGTAATTTACTTTGTAATTTATGATCCATAAAACAAGGGTACTATAAATCCACATCTAGATGTGCGTACACTCGAAAGCGATATTGACACCAAACTCTCACGTCTACAGACATGAAAAAGTGTAAATGTGACTCATTACACACACACTCACATACACACACACACACACACACACACACACACACACACACATATATATATATATATATATATATATATATATATATATATATATTACTACACATATATAAAGAGACCATAACAGAATGACTTTAGATTCAAAACATTCGACATAAGCTACACATTTTGAAGTATATAAACATAAATATGTAACTATATGTTAATACATAAAATATACCTCAAAATAATGTTTGTGACCACAAGAGGCAAATTTGCCCCATCTTTGGCATTCTGATATGAAAGCAATGCAAATTGACCTATTTTTCAAGTTTCCTACAGAGTGTTACTCACACCTTGATTAATTATGATTAGCTTATTTCTTGTTTGACTTCAGTTCACTAACCTGAATTCTCATATCCTCCATAAACACTTTTCATCACCAACTGAACAGCTATAAGAGCTACCTGATTTGTTTTCGTTCAAATGTTTTCTGGTAATTCCTTGCAAGAGCCACCAGCGCTATGGTGGATGATACTTTATGCTGGAGGTGAATCCTCCACCCAGCCTCGTGCATAATGCCTGCGCAGAGGAGGAAACATGGACTCCATTTCTAGTATCATTGTTACCTGGTGCGACAAAGTTACCAATTTCGTCTCCTTCTTCGCCTTATCCAGCTCGTCATTCGAAAAATTGCTAATCAGATTGAGCGTGATGACACCGATAATTCCCAAGAAACAAATGAGTAGCAGGTGACTGAGTAATGGGTAATGTAAGGGTCTTTCCTTGTTACTGAAATGATCATCGTAACTTAAATCTCCCATGACCATGGTTAGTATTTTCATGAGGGACCTGGCGTAGTTACTGAAGACAAAGTGGTCTCTCAGAAGCATCTGGAAGGCGACAGAAAATGCGATGACTTGGAGGAAGAAGAAAAATGCAAGTTTCAGCATCGTCATCATGAAATCATTCAGGATGATGAGGTAAAGTCCGAAAGCTGGTATCCAACCCAGCAACATGACCACGTTGAACCAGCTTAACATCACTGACAGGACACCACATACCCACTGCCATTCCTGAAAAGTAACAGATCGTCATATTAATAGTACTATGCAAAACACATTAGTAATATCGCTTTAAATGGTTGCCTAAAGTTACCATGCCACCTTCTAGCCACTTACATCTCAGCCGGATAAGTAAGGAGTTTGCTGGCACTTCTTGATGAGACTAAAGGTAATTAATGAGTTGTAATAATGACCTGTTATTCTTCGAGTGAGAATTCACTTCAATTAAAGGTAAATTACAATTTGTCAAATCTATTAAGATGTTCAATTGTGGAATAATGATGATTTTAGTAATACAATTTTATCATTAGCACACTGTAATTATTCACCAGCGGGACACCATTTGCAATACTGGATGAATATGGGCCTTTGCTAAAATGTGTATGTTTTATATGTCAGTGTTATCGGTACACAAATTGTTTTAATCTATTCCGAACTGCGTGACAAATATTCTGAAGACTCAGGCAATGAATTCACTAGATGATTTATCAATTCATCAAAACCACTTGATCAAAAATCTCTTCTTAACGTGCCCACATGGTGGCGCAAGCTCCGCTGGGTATAAGGAAAAAAAAATTCTTAATGCTTGGAGGATTTTTAGGGCATTGGAGTCTCTGCATCAACTAGCTTTGATAAAATCTGGCAATATTATAGTGGTTGGATTAGTAATAGTAACAGTTATTCCTACGTAAACATCTACATACATACGTACATATATATATATATATATATATATATATATATATATATATATATATATATATATATATATATATATATATATATATTATATATATATATATATATGACGAGAATTATCTAAAAAAAAAAAATACACAGCCCTCGCTTACTTCTCTTATTTCAGTGACAACGTTGCATTCCGTCCAGTTGACAAGTAGCACACCGGAAAAGACATAACTGATCATGACTGGGGCCAGTCGCTTCAGCTGACGGTAGCCTACATACAGCTGATGAGAGTGAGAAAGGTCCAGTTTTCCACTATTAATCATTTGTTAAGGAGAAAAGGTGAAGTTGGAGTACTCAGACATCAACAGTCATTTGCCTAAGTAACAAGAATGACGCAAGCAACTACTATATAATTGGTAAAGAATTACAGTTGGGATATAATTACTAAAAATGACAATGAGGTTTATATTTCTTCAAAGATATAGCTGTAATACATGGTGTTTTATTTGGGTTCATATTATGACGGCGTCACATACAGCATGTATGTTGTTGCATAACAGCATATCCAAACTTATTGAGAATGGTTATAAATAAAACAAAATAATGGTTCAGGTTGAGAGGGTGCCTAAGAAAACATTGATCTCATAACAAAAACGATCTAAAAAATATACAAACTTGTAATTGCATAATTTGAAATAGAAAAGGCTAATAATCATAAAGACTTAAGCTAACCAGCATTAGTGTTGTCTTGCGTATACCTTAACTGTCGAGAAGATGTCTGCCATGATACGAAGCCTTACCAGTTATGTAATTGCTAATATATGCCACCATATGCATATGCATCACAGTCGTTCACTTTCATGGCAGGATTATTCAATCTTAAACCGGTAATGGAATGGTTGCGAGTTGTTTAAAACAATACATGGAAATCTTAACATTCGTAGAATTTCGTCATGAAAAACAGCAGGAAACAATTAAAATAGTTTCTTTCATCATCGAGGATAACAATGTCAACAAGGTCTCATCGAATCTCTTACAGAGTACTATCTGTCACCCATCTATCTAGCTACTAGATAGGGTGATTGGTATGGCACCGAACTCGCTAACTGTGGATCGAGCCCGGTCTACAGACACCAGCCGACCGGCTAAGGCTCTTACGCACGAGGGACACTAGTGTCCGCCACCGGTGTCGGACACTAGTGTCCTTGCTCAAGACACCGCCTGGCAACTAGTGAGCCACTCACACACCTCAGTCGGAAGAATGGCGGGAAACGAAGAGCTTCTACTTGTTGCTTTGCAGTAGATTCTTTACTTGCCTTGTGAACATGCAATGAACAAAATAAAAATAAACATAAAGGACTTACATATTTTTTTTTTTTTTTTTTTTTTTTTTCTTCTTTTCTGAGAGGGGTTTCTCTTCAAAATCAGGAATGAGTTTCACCATTATTGCATTCCAGCAGTTCTGCTTTTCTATCTTATTTGCATATCCCTCACAGATGGGTCCCATAGTGCTGGTAGTTTTTCTATTTCACAAATGAGGTCCTCCGTGTTCAGCTTCTCCTCCACCTTCTTCGAAATTGTCCTTGATAGGCCGTCTCCTTCCCCATCATGGGATGATGGTGGGTGTCAAACTGAGCATGAGAACTGGCCATGGGCAGCGGTGGCGGACACTGGTTGGCTACGTGTGAAAGCTTCCATTTAAAACAATGCTTTGCAGTGAGTGGCGGCAACTGTCAGTGTCGCCACGTGTTTGCGGGAGCGCGCACACCGAAATATCTGTTGCCCGGAAGTTGTCTGCTTAGGACACTGCTGTTGCCTCGTGTGAAAGGCTCCATTTGATAATATGGGAGGCAACTAGTGTCCGACACTGGTGGCGGACACTAGTGTCTTCGTGTGTAAGGGCTCTAAGATTGGCACCAGCGGCAGCTGGGGGGACCAAGAAAAGGTCATGGGTCTACCACCTCATTTATAAAGACCAGCTGAGTCTATACTCTTGGTACCACCTCAGCTCAATGTGAGAGAGAGAGAGAGAGAGAGAGAGAGAGAGTTTGCTCCATTAACGACTACAGTGACTGAAACTAATCGCCAATTAAGAATTATAAGAACAACAGTTTTCAAACTAAGACAAACCAGGATTCCCAACTTTTTTTAGGGTTTTGTTGTTGTTGCTGTTGTTGTGAGACTTACTCGATGAATCCGAAACAACTCTATGGTGACGTTGATGACAAGTAGCATCAAGGCCAGAATTCAAGGAAACTGCTCTGAAGTAGTTCCGCCTCAGCAATCAGGTCCTGAAAACGAAACAGATTTCTCGTGATGGAGTCAGGTTCAATGAATCTTCAGTACTAAATAAATATATATATATATATATATATATATATATATATATGATATATATATATATATATATATATATATATATATATATATATATGATATATATATATATACACATATATCCACGAAGAAGCTATTCCCCATAAATGGGTGGATCTGTAGAGATATGGGGGAACTGATGAACTGGTTGCATTTGACAACATTCTCAAGGATTGCTTGCGAGAGAGAGAGAGAGAGAGAGGCTGGTTAAGTTTCGTCTGTTGTCTCGCTGGGTTGATTGCGTTCGTCGGAAGCCATAGGAAGGGTCTTGGATATTTTGTGTATTTATTATATTGTATTTTTATGTTTATTATTATTGTTAAGATAGTATGGGGAAGGTTTGAGCCTGAAGAGCAAATGATTGAGAAAATGGATGAAAAGCTGGAGTTGGTGATGATTACTGTGCAGGAAATGTTTAATGGACTTCTTGGAGAGAGGGCTTGTGGTGGTAGGTTTCCTGGTCTGGTGACAGGGCTTGAAGCAATGAAGAAGGTGAGAGGGCAAGTGGATGAGAGTATGAGTGAAGAGGGTGATGCATTTGTGAAGTGAGGAAAAGAAGGGAAAGACACAGGACAAAGATAAAACTGAGGACAAGGGTAAGAAGGGAGCTGAGAGAAGAAATAAGACTAAGAAGAATAAGATTGGTAAGGATGACAGACAGGATGAGACAAGGACTGAGGACGTTGGGAAAGGGCTGAGAAGTAAGGGACAGGATGAGAGGTATTCAGTCAGTAGAGCTGGTTGTGTGCATTTCACATAAGTTTTTTGGGTATTCACTAATCGAGTTCTGTTGTGCTTGTGTCCATCTGTGGATATCGAGTTGGTGAGCAATTTGTCGTGTCTAGTGTTTGTGAATTGGTGTGTAGCCTTGGTGCTTGTTTGGTATTTTTTTTTTCTTTTTATGGTATTCAGCCGTTTGTTGGAGACAGTTGGTTTGGTGTTTGGCTGTTTGCTAGTGGGAGCAAGTAGGCAAGAAGAAGAAGGGTAGGAAGGGCATGGCTAAGAGTATGGAAGTGGATTCATTGTATTCGGAAGAGGTTAAGAGGGGTCAGGATGGAAGTAGCGGAAGTGAGAGTGAGAGTGAGTGAAGTGTTTGTTTTTCGACAGTCATATCTCGTTGAAAGCACGGCTTCTCGCCCTGATTGTGTCAAGTTTCCTGGTGAGTAAATGCATTTGAGATTTTGTTTTTTGCTTTGATGAACCAAGTGTCCTTTTAGTAATTTAAGTAATGTAAAGAGGAAAGTGTGGCTGGGGAAATTTGTAAGCCAGGATTGATTAACGTAAACGTGGGGAGGTCTTGCTTGCTTTCTTAGCTTATGATCCCACCACATAATATTTTTGGTACCCAAACAGGAACTGCTGGTGTGGCTGTAAAGGGACGACTGGGACTGCGAGGTCAGTATGACTGCTGAAGAGGTAAAGATGGAAGGGTTGGATGAGATTAGGAGGCTTAGAGAAGAACTTCGGTCAGCGAGGGAAGCTAGGGAAAGGGTGGAAGTGGACAATGAGAGGATGAGGTTAACATGGAATGATATCTTAGAGATAGTTGAGGAATATGAATTAGACAGGTGTATGAAAGAGAGAAGTGTCAGCGTCAAGACTGGAGTGAATGAGTGTATGCCTGAGTTTTGGAGCTATAGGGAGGCAGTTTTAGAAGGCTGAGGCGAATGGCAGAGCGAGTGGTTGATAGGAGCGTTAGGGCCAGTAATGTAAGTAAGGTGAACCCTAAAAGAGATAGGAGTGTGAGTGTTGGAAGGTTAGGGTCGGTTAGCTGAAGTGTTATAGATGTGGGAAACCAGGGCATAAGAAGAATGAATGTCGGTGGGCATTAGGAGCTTGTTTTGGGTGTGGGAAGATGAGACATTTAGTTAGAGTGTCACAGAGATAGGGAATTTAAATGTTATAGATGTGGGCAGACAGGATATGTAGCTAGTGGATGTCAGGGTACCCATGTGAATGTGGTTTGTGGCAACTGTGGAAAGAATGGGCATTATGCTAGGATGTGTAGGGAACAGTGTGCAAAGTGTGTTGAATGTGGAGTGGAAGGTCATATGCAAGTGTGTGTAGGTGAAAGAGGATGAATCAGGCTGGGAATTCAGGAAACTAGATGTTAAGGAGATTCAGTTGGGTGGGTCCTTTAGTGTGTGGACGGTAAGGGTTATGCATGTGTGGGAAGGGTTATTGCATGAGGAAGGGTTTGGGGATAGAGCCCACGAGTGCATGAGTGTGAAGGTAAGATGCAAGGGGGTGTGTTTGGTCGCTTTGATTGATACTGGCTACGGCCCCAACATTCTCTTTAAGATTGGATGTGATAAGTTGCGGAGTAGGTGTGATGTTAGAAAATTTAAAGGGGAGGTATGAGGAATAGGGAATTTAAGTATGCCTGTGGTGGGAATGTTGTGTGGAAGGATAGATATCGAGGGGTTTGTGATAGATGAAAATGACTTTTGTGTGGTTGCGGGAATGAATGATAAGTATAATATGTTGTTAGGGTATAGGTTCTTGAAGGAGTGTGGAATGGTGGTCCATCCAAGTGCAAACCTGATTGAGTAGCAGATGAAAAGGAATGTACGTGGGGAGTTGTACTTCGATAGGGATAGAAGGGTAGACAGTAAGGTATGGAAAGGGGTGCAGGCAGTTGGTTGCGAAAGAGAGTGTGAAAGTGCTGCACGAGGTCAGGATTGCCAATGGTGACAAGTGTGAATATGTGGTTGAAGGTGTGGATACGAGCAAGTTGATAAGAGTGAGTGTGCATGTGTACGACGGGGTCATAGACATGGAGAATCCTTGGGTTTTTTGTGGCCTTGTTACCGAGTGCTAGGAAGAAGCGAGTGTGGGGTATACGTGAGGGTGATTGTGCAGGGTTGCTGTACCAACATTAGGGTGAATGCCTGATGACAGGTAGTGTGAAAGACAGTAATAGTTGGAAGTATGATGAGTTGAGAGAAAGAGTTAGGGTGGATGAAATTGTTAATGATGGCAACAGGGAGCGATTGATGAGGATGTTGTGGAATAGGTGGAGTGTGTTGAGCCATGGAGACAAGGATTTTGGGGCCTCTAAGCTTCCGGAATTTAAAATAGTTCTGGAAGACAATACTCCCATATATCAGCGTCCCCGACACCTTTCCACGCCTATCGCACAAGAGATTGAGGAGCAGTTATGGAGGAGTTATGGAGTTCCATTTGACAACATCTGTGTGTGTGTGTGTGAGAGAGAGAGAGAGAGAGAGAGAGAGAGAGAGAGAGAGAGAGAGGGGGGGGTGTAATTGCTGTATGGATAGTTAACGACTGTATTGGCTGTTAGTGAGTTCTGGCTGGGCTGTCTGCTGGTAGAGATCAGAGTTCTGAGTTTTTTTGAGTCAGTCTTTGGTGAGAGCTGGTGTTGATAAGTAGTTTAGACAGCAGTTTATTGGAGGAATTGAAAGTCAGCTGAGTTGTGTTTTGTTTGTTGTTTAGTTGTTGTTTTGTCAGTTGATATTGTTGCTTAAGAGTTGTTGTGCTGTGAGGTCTTTGTTGAGTTGTATGTGAGTTCCTGTTATTATGTGAGTTGTTGTAGTTGAGGGTTGTTGTTGGTGTTGTTAGTGGGTGTGTATGTTGCCTTTTTTTGTGTTGTTGTTTTTTTTGTGTTGGTAATTGTTTGTGTATTGGTCTTTTGTTGTGTTGTTGAGTTTTTGTTGTTATGTGTGAGTTTGTGGTTGTGTTCCTGGTTGTTTGTGTGTTGTTAGGTTGTGGTTGTGTTTCTTGTTTGTTGTTGAGTTGTGGGTTGTGGTCTTTAGGTGTTGTTGTTGGTTTGTGGTTGTGTTCCTGTTTTGTTGTTGTGTTCCTTTTTTTGTTGTTGCGTTGTTTTGGTTGTGGGTTGTGGTTGGTATCTCTGCGACCTCGACGGCAGACAGCGCAGCAAAGCCCGGAGTATCTGGAGTGTTGGTAAGTACGTGTGTTTTGTGTTGTTTTTGTTTTTTTGTAGGTATAGGTCAATTGTCCTGCTGTATTTGTTGTGTAAAGAAGAAAGTGTGACTGAGGGTGAGTTGGGCACCTGGAACGATTAGGTTTATGTGGGGGGGATTTGCCCACTTGTTTTTTTTAAGCTTGTGATCCCGCCACACAGTGTGAGGAGCTTGAGAGAGTAGGAGTGATAGAGAGGAGTGAGAGTGCCTAGAATAGCCCCATAGTCCCTGTACGAAAGCCAGATGGAAGGTTGCGAATATGTGTAGATTACAGAGGGGGTGAATGAAGTGACTGTGAAGGAGTGATTCCAGATGAATGTAGTGTCTGATTGTGTGTACAAGACGCATGCGATGAGGGTGTTTACCAAATTAGACCTGGTAAGGGGCTATTATCAGATGCCTCTTGAGAAGGGGAGCAGGCCTGTTACAGCTTTTTCGAGTGGTAGTTGCCACTACCAATTTAAAAGGTTGATTTTTGGGTTTGCTAACGTGCCTGCTGCCTTCCAAAGGGCAATGAATGTAGTTTTGGCTGGGTTTGATAGGAAGAAGGTGATTGTGTTTATAGATGATATTTTGACTATGAGTGAAACTGTTGAAGAGAATATGGAGTTACTTGAGAAGGTGCTGGAGCATTTGGAAGAGGTTGGAGTGAAAGTGAAACTTGAGAAGTGTACATGGTTGGCCGGGGAGGTGGAATTTCTTGGACATATGGTGAGTGCAGGTGGTGTAAGGAAAAACAAAAAATTTGTACAAAAGGTAAGAGAATTTCCACGTCCCCGGATTGTGCGTAAGCTGAAATGTTTTTTGGGTTGGATTGAGTTTGGAAGGAAGTTTGTTAGGGATTGTTTGGGGATAGGAAAGCCGCTGACTGAATGGACGGGGAAGAGAAATTGCACTAAGTTTAAGTGGGATGAGCGAATGGTGACAGCATTGAGAAATTGAAAGAGGAGGCTGCAAGGGATGTCACCTTGTCATTCCTGAATTATGGCAAGGATGCGAGTAGGCTTGAGCTCTACACAGATGCTAGTGAGTTTAGTATGGGGGGATGTTTAGTGCAGTTGCAAGAGGCGAACGGAGAAGAGCAATTGAGAGTGATAGCGTATGTAGGTAAAGCCTTTAATAAAGTGCAGCGAAAACACTTGGTAGTTACTGGCAGCTATAAGGTTCTGTGTTAAAGCGTTGAAAGTGTTTTTGTACAGGGTAAGATTTGTTATGTGGATGGACCATCAGCCGTTAGTGTATATGATTAAGAAAGAAAGTGTGAATGCTAGGATTGCGAGGACGATTGAGGATTTGAGTGAGTTTTACTTTAGGTTAGAGTATGTGCCGGGGAGTAAGAATGTGGTTGCAGATGCGATGTTGAGGATGCATGGTAAGGATGATGATCCCATGAAAAGTGACTGGGATCCTGATAGAGTGCCTGAGGGCTTGGTTGTAAGAGAGAGGTTTGTGGGGGACAACAGGGTTTGTGAGTGTTTGTTTTTGGCATTGAAAAATTTGGAGAGTAAGGGTCTGGTTGAGGGAGTGCCTGAGAGTGCAAATGAGCTGCAAGTAAGGTTGGTGAGTGATGTGCAGAAGGAAGGGGCATGTACAGAGGAGCAAGGTGGGGGAGAGGAGATGTTATCACGGTTGTTATTGGTCGTAGTGGAGTTGTTTGGGGTTGAAGTGTTTTTGTAATCTGGGTGGAACAAACCATTTGAGTATAGAGGGAAGCTAACTGCAAATAGTGAGCATGTTATTTTGAGAATTCAGTATGGGGAACACGATTGTAGTTGATTAGTCAGAAAAGGGGATTCTGAGGGGGATTTGAATCAAAAGTATGATAGTGGGGAAATAACTGATAAGGAATGTAGGGAGGATGCTTGTGGTAAGGATGATCTGGTTGATGCAGCAGTGAATGTGTGTATGCATGGAACCCAAGGGAAAATGGTGACGTTTGTCAGAGTGAATAATAGTGGGTACTGTAGCTTAGTTGATATGGGGTTGCAGGTTTCCCTAGTGAGTTGGTCAGTGGTAACGAGATTGAGAGATGCAACTGGGGAATGAAAAGGCAGTGTACAAGTGTCAGAATACACGGGTTAGGACAGGGAAGTGTTTTATTATGGGAAGAGGTAGTAAGATAGCAAGGATTCAGGATAGCAGTGTGTTTGTGGCAAACTTTGCAGGTATGATTGATATTGCTAGAGGCAAGAATTTGTTGAGCAAGGAAGGGATTGAGCAAGGAAGGGATTGAGGAAATGCAAGATAAGTGCTTGGAGATAAGTAAGTTGCGAGAATGCATTTTGAGAGGAGTGTGTCTGGAAGATTGGCTGTGAGTTGGAGGTATACAAAAGGTTTGCAAGACGGTTTGTAGTGTGCAAAAAATGTAGTGTACTTCTTGCACCAGGGAGGAATACATGAAAGAGGAGTGTATGTGCTGGTGTTTCCGTGACTAAGCCGTGAGTATGTGCCTGTTGGTCCATGACAGGTTTGGGCACATGGGGAAGAATAAGTTGTGGGAATGCATGAGAGAGAGACTATTTGTGCCTGGGTTAAATAAGATTTGTGTGGATGTGGCCATTACATGTGAAGAATGTCAGAGGGGAAAGTATCAGAGTGTGCATGTGAGTCCGCCTGTGTTGTGACTGTAGATGAAAGACTGACTGTTTCTTTGCCAATGAATGTGAGAGGGGATGGGGAAATGATTGTGTTGGTGGACAACATAAGCAAATTTGCGGATTCGGTCCCCATCAAGAATAAGTGGAGTGAAACTTTCGCACGAATGGTGAGCCAAGTGATGTTGCCGTGTGTGTGTGTGTGTGTGTAAGCCTGTGAGAATGTTGAGTGATAATGGGCCTGAGTTTGTGGTATGCGAATTTGAGGAAATGCTGAGGTAATGGGGTATTGTACGTTTATTCTACTCTGTATATGCCCAGTGCAAATGGTTTGGCTGAAAGGACTGTTCGGACGTTGACTGAGATTTTGTGAAAGATGAGTAAGTGTGATAATGATTGGGATATGCATGTGGGGTATGCAGTGTGGGTGTACATTGCCACGTTGCAAAAGAGTACAGGTATGTCACCCTGTAAGTATGTGTTGAATTTTGAGAGAATTATTAGGCCAAGGTTGGGGTTATCAGAGAGTGACTGGGATGTGTAGAAGAGAGCAAGTGGGAGGTTTGAAAGTTTTAGGGTTGGGGATAAAGTGTTGAAAGAGGGCAATTTGGAGGGGAAGAATGAATGTAAGTAAAGTAAGGGAAAAGTTTGAGGGGTTTTTTGAGGTTTTGGAAGTGGGATCAAGTGGGTTGTTATGTTTTGGGGAAGTTGCAAATGGATGGGGTATGGATGAGGTCAGGGCACATCATAATCAACTTCGCAGGTGGAGGGATGTGCTACAGTATGTCCGTGAGAATGCAATGAGTGAGTGGTTGAAAGTGAATAAATATGAGCTGAGCATCTGTGAGCAAATGGATTTGCGGG
The DNA here is from genome assembly GCF_015104395.2 of Macrobrachium nipponense. Lineage (NCBI taxonomy): Eukaryota > Metazoa > Arthropoda > Malacostraca > Decapoda > Palaemonidae > Macrobrachium > Macrobrachium nipponense. Next base: position 103,817,985 of record NC_087201.1, read on the forward strand.
ATCAGCAGTTAGTATTGGTTGAGTATGGGAAAAAGCGGAAGAAGGTAAGAAAAGGGAATGAAAGGGAAAGGTGAGGAATGCATGATAAAGGGGTTAGTGTTAAGATAGAGACGGTTGATAGAGCATGCAATACAGATAAGCCAGGGGAGGGAATGGATGAGACTTACAGTGTGATTTCGACGGGAAGGGAACCAAGTAGTAGGGAAGTAGTTAGCAGTATGAATGAGTCTCTTCAGGAGTTTGGCAGGGATAGGAATGAGGTGAGTGCTTTGATAGCAGAAATAAGGGCGATATTGCGGCAAGAGTTAGAAGGGGTAAATGAGATAGTGAATGGGATTTGGGAGGACAGTAGCAAGGGAGATAGTGTACATTTGAATGAAAGTGGAATGGAAGAAGTGAATGATTATGGGACTGAGAGCCAGGGAGCCAGCATCCAAGCATCCCTGGGTCTCAAGGAGGGCTATTTAGTGTGGATGTTGTGAATATGTGAAAGGTTGTCAAATGTAACAAGGGAGGAAATATGGGGAATTAATGAATTGGTTGCATTTGACAACATTCTCAAGGGTTGCTTGAGAGAGAGAGAGAGCGAATGGGTGTTTCGTCTGTTGTCTCATTGGGTTGTTTGAGTTCATCAGAAGGGATAGGAAGGGTCTTGTTTGTTTTGCATATTCATTATATTGCATTTTTGTTTATTATTGTTAAGATAGTATGGGGAAGGTTTGTGCCTGTTTTTTTGTTTTGAGAGAGAGGGAGAGCATGAGAGAGAGAGAGAGAAAGGGTGCGAATGATGAATGAGTGGTTGACGAGTGAACTGCTTGTTTGGTGGGTGCTTTGGCTTGTTGAGTGGCTTGGTCGTCGAGCATTCAGTCAGTCAGGAGCAGTCAGTCAATGACGGCATTCGGAGTGAGAGGTATTCAGTCAGTAGAGTCGTCTGTGTGCATTTCACATAAGTTTTGGGTATTCAGTTCTGTTGCGCTTGTGTCCATCTGTGGTTGTTGAGTTGGTGAGCAATTTGTCGTGTTTGATGTTTATGAATTGGTTTGTAGTCTTGGTGCTTGTTTGCTTTTTTTTTTTTTTTTTTTTTTTTTTTTTTGTTTTTTTTTTTTGTGCTGGTATTCAGCAGTTTGTTGGTGACAGTTGGTTTGGTGTTTGGTGGTTTGCTAGTGGCAGTGGAGTTTGTTTTTCGACGGCCATACGCATTGAAAGCACGGCTTCTCGCCCTGATTGCGTCAAGTTTCCTGGTGAGTAAATGCGTTTGAGATTTTATTTTCTGCTTTGCTGAACCAAGTGTCCTTTTAGTAATTAAAGTAACGTAAAGGGGAAAGTGTGGCTGGAGGAAATTTGTAAGCCAGGATTGATTAGCGTAAATGTGGGGAAGTCTTGCTTGCTTGCTTAGCTTGTGATCCCGCCACAGATACAAAACAACAGTAACAGCCTATTCATCCTTTAATTGATTACCATAACAAACATTCACGCATGCGTACCAGCGTTGCCGAAATGCCGAATTTTCCCCCAGATTTGCGAGAAAAAAACTCTACAGGCGGAGAACCAGACCTTCAATGCCGAGAGTAAATCGGCCTCCTTGTTCATGCCGAGAAAAACTCGGCATTCTTCGAGGGGATTGATTTATCGTCTCAAATAAATTTAAATACTTTTTTTTTAATTAGTAAATGTCTTTTTATGTAAGCTTGGGTAGAAAATGATTATTACTACATTATTATTACATAATATATGTAAATGATTCTTTTAAGAGATTCCACTTAATAAGCGTTGAAAACGTTCAACCCTTCAGTTGACGGTAAGGAACCCTTTATAATTGTAAAACACGAATAGTGTTAGCAGTTAAATACCCATGATATCATATCTTAGTATATTATGTATGATTAGGAATGTAATTCAAACTACAAGAAAAAAATCAAACTGTAGATAAAACTAGCAAGATTGAAATAGCTGTAACTTTTTGTAATTATAATGTTATGAATTTAATGAGTTACATGGTTGTAAAGTAATTGTAAGATATTTGATATGTTTCCATTCATAGAATTGTAATTTGATGATAAGACATGTGATTACATTATAACTGACATGAACCATGTAGTTACGAGTGGCGTAATTACTATTCCATCACTGGTGAATCCAGGAGCTAGGCTTCATTATGGGTGGGGGGCGGGGGCTTCAAGAAATTAGCATAAAACAGGATATAAAATCTGGAATTAGTAAAATATATTCTCTAAACATATTTATACCCTGATATATGAAGAAAAATATATTTTTTTATATTTATATAGCCTATATGTTCTATAAAGTTGATTTATAAAACTGAGTAGGTTTACTTATCTACCTATATTTTGTGTGTAATCTCTATGTTTTATAAAGTTTATCTATAAAACTTTGTTTATATGTATATCATTGTTGTTTTTGGTTGTAATTGTGTATATGCATAGCTAATATATACTTTTGTTTGAATGATGATGAATATAAATCGATGAGGTGTTTGCATAAGATTGGTTTATTTTCTTAAAGTACCCCTGGGCCATAAAATGAATTCCGTTTTCTATAAGATGCCGATTTTAGTATGCAGAGCTATCGGCAACGCTGATGCGTACATCCTTAGTCACTCACCCGTCTTCCACGCACTCTCGTCCTTCCTGAGTTCATTTCATTCCTTAGTCCCTTCTCCTCCTTATTAAAAAAACTCTCGAATTATAATACACTTGTAACCAATCTTATCTCTATGTTATAACACACACACACACACACACACACAGAGAGAGAGAGAGAGAGAGAGAGAGAGAGAGAGAGAGAGAGAGAGACTTCTGTGCATGGAGGACATACCGGTTTAGGACTAAAGTAGTATTCACGGTTACCGTTAGGGTCGGAAGCATTGCTAGGACAGCTGGCTTGCTCTCCACCTCTGTTAGAGCATCGGTGGCCACAAACACTCTCTCTGGTGAGGTTGTGGACCCGATGGACATAGACCCAGTCACTGAAAAGAATTTTATGACATGAGAGAGAGAGAGTTAGTTTTTATCTGAAAATCAACAAAAGTTTGAGAGTGTTCAACGCATGAAGGAAGCAAGTTAAGAATAATGATCTTACTAAGCCAATGTCGCATAGATGGATAAAATGACTACGAATAGCGCCGAGAAGATGAGGAGCCCGTAAGATATCCTCTTAACATAGCTGTCCCATTTGTATTTCAAAAGTCTTTGGCAAACTTCGTGCCCAAGTAGATCCAGCCTCCGGTTTCTGCGAAAAAACGTCACGAAGAACATGTTAATACTCAGTTTTGGTTCAGAATGGTTTAGTTTTCATTAAAAAGTTTGTGATGGTTAATTCTGCATTTTCATTTTGACCATGCATAGCCCTCTCATTTACAGCAAGTCACTCACATGTTAAGATACATTAAAAAAGATAAAAGGATTCTTTTGGAAAGAATTCTGATTATCCCTTAAAAGAATCTGATTTCCATTTATATGGTTTCCAAACTCTCTGTAACTATCACAAGAAAGTTGGAAATACTATTCAATTATATTTTCATTTCATGTGGTACAAGAGATGCAATTAAAGATATCCTGTTTCATATATAATGGTACAAAAATAAAAATAAAATAAAAAAAAACAGAGAGGAAAATGAGGCTTGACCATGAACACAGGAAAGATAAACTGTCGACAGTTTTCTGCAGCCAGCATAAAAGGTCCACTGCAAGTTCGCAATATTCCGTAACAGTAAAAACGTCATTAGGTCAGGAGTACACGAACCATTCTGTGACGCCACAATGTGGCGTCTGTGTGTGGCGGTGAATGTGGCTTCCCATAGGTTTCCATTGTTTATAAGCTTTGTCGAGCACATGAGCGTCTGTGGCGAGTTGTCGCTGATCCCTGCCACAGCACAACTCATAAACAATGGAAAACTAAGGGAAGCCACATCCCCACCACACACCGGCGCCATTCTGTGGTGCCACAGAGTGGCTCGCGTCTCCCGGAACCATGCCTGGCCTATGGATTCACAGTGAGATTCAGTACAAAGTGATCATCGATACGTACTCGACCATGCAAATCAACGGGTGTTCCGGTCCACTAGTCTCACTCTCTGGTCTCTCGCGAGCCGAAGGTTTGAGGCTTCCGTTGCACAAAAAAGGTGACCACTCGGGAATTCCGCCGATTGTTTGCTCGTCTGAGGAATGAACATGAATAATCATAACAGTCAGCATCTGAGTTCGAAAAACTGAATATATATTGCCGAGTCAGTGTCTTTTGCTATCTCAAAAATCGTCTAGAAATATTGTCAAAGCCCTTAGAAAACATCTCTCTTCAAATATTGATAAAATATACAGCATATTTTGGCATATATTTAAGTAAAAAGTTTCTGAAAAATGGGTATACCACTTGAAAGTTTAAGGTGAAGCTTTCCACAAACAGAATTACAAGAGATATTTATGAAGCATTACATCTTTTTACACAGAGATCTAGCGGCAAAGACAGAGAACTTAGTCCTCTTTAAAAAAAGAAAGAGAGAGAGAAAAGAATGCAGGTATCATAAGTCTAAAAATTAAAAGAGAGAGAGAGAAAAGAATGCAGGTACCGTAAGTCTAAGAATTGATTTTGTCGAGACTAAGTTACATGAAAGAACTTGATTACTTAAAGGTATAGTAAATGTGCTGTTGTAAGGTCACAGTTCGTGATTACGTTTAAACTTAGAAATATGTTTATGCGATGTTATAAATGTTCCAGTTTGTTTATTAACATTCATTCTTACCCCCTTAAGAATTAAACTTTTTGGTTAGCCTTTTTGGGTACAGAAATTCGATTCAGCCGTCTAATAATAATAATGATAATAATCTATCTATATAAATAAATGTAAATGTTCGTTTGTTCAAAATCTTAAATCTCCGAAAGTTATTCACTGATTGCTTTGAAATTTTGACACAACCTTGCATTCGATTACGCGCGTATTTTTATATGGGGTTTCATCCTACCTCTCCCCCCTCCGAAAGGGGGTGGGGGTGAGAAAGGAGTCTCTGAAATGGAGCTGGTTCTACCCATGAAACAGGGCTGGTTATGCCCATAGACTTAGTTACTTTACGAATTTGGGAAAAAGGGGGTTGACAGAGAGAGAGAGAGAATGCGAGGGAGAGGAAGTGAGAGGGAGAAGACGGGGTGTTAGGGAGGAGAAAGAGGAAATAAGACAGAGAGAGAGAGAGAGTTGGTATTAGTAAGAAGAAAGGGAAAGAGACGGTGATTGTTGAAGAGAGTAAGAGAAAGGAGCGAGAGGGAGAGGAAAAGAGAGAGAGAGTAGAGGGGGTGTTAGGTAGGAGAAAGATGGAAAAAATGAGTGAGTGAGAGAGAGACAGAGAAGAGCGGTTGTTTGAGAGAGAGAGAGAGTTGGTATGAGAGAGAAGAAAGAGGGAAAGAGACAGTGATGGTTGGAGAGAGTAAGAGAAAGGAGCTTTCTCTTTTCCTTCTTTTCCATTTAACCAGACTGAGCAAAAGCAAAAGCTCTCCCCATTTGTAAAACTCTTCGTAGGAAAAATATCCTCTCGACTTGTATCTTAACATTAGCACTGATGAACGGTGTTCGAAAGTCTTTGCTTGTTTATTTTACATAGCAATGTAGTCTGCTATATAATTGAGGATTTTTATTACTCAGACTGTTTTTCACGAGATTATGAATAATAATAATAATTATTATTATTATAATTATAATAATATGCATCACAACTAATTATTTCTCATAAATGGGCGAGGCCAAAATTGTCCTTGACTAAAATTGACAACGGCTTGGTGTGAACATCAATGGATCACAATGAAGTCCGAGATCCATCTTAAATAAGTCGGCATGGAAGTTGACTACATTTCAAGAATGACGCTGAATGTCAAGACTGGCGAAGACAGCAATCAAACCCGATTTCTTCCCTTCAGATAATGACATGACCATACTTTTTTTTTCTTTTTCTGTACATCCGCCTGTGGTGTTTGCGCATGGTAACACTGCGTCCCGAGCTTTAAATAATATCCTATTTCGAATATTAACGGTGTAATTCGCATACAGTAAATTATTAAAACACTCTTCAGTTGCAAATGTACACCAAGATGTCTATTTATTTACCTAAAACTTACGCACAGCGTAGCTATTTAAAGCCCGGGACGCAGTGTTACCATGCGCGACCACCACAGGCGGATGGACAGATGGAAAAAAAAACAGAGCATATGTGTTGCTTAGATTAAAGGAGGGATGACGCGAAAAACATATAAAATGTAACTGGATACAATATCATAAACGTTTCTTCGTCCTATGAAAAACTGTATAAAATCAAACAAATGGATATACAAAAATCAAAGCAATATTACAAACACACACAACATATACATACATATATTTTACAAACACACATACACACACACGCGCGCATATATATATATATATATATATATATATATATATATATATCATTCGAATTTTCATATATGTACCGAGGGGGAATTTTTTAGTTGATAATAATTTCGTACCCCCATGGGATCGAACCACCATCCAGTAGGCGGGGGCGGGAACGAAAATCAGGATCGGACAGTGACACTACCGAAACGGCTATCAAGAGAGGCTTAAAGGTTTATATCGATTCTGACCATTTCAAATCAACGTCGATCTCGTTGTATTTGTAATTAGAATCGATATGGAACCCCCTCCACCATGGTAGCCGATTCGAGCGTTTGACCCACGCAGCCTTATTATGAATAATATTTATCACAATACCGTGATTCATATAAATCATTCGAGCTACGAATGATTTATATGAATCACGGTGATGTGATAAATATTCATATATATATATATATATGATTATGTGTACGTCCATGTATAGTGTATATACAGTATGAATGTATAGCTATGTATGCGTTTGTGTGTGTGTGTTTTGTGCAGTGTGTGAGCATGTGAAAATATGTACTTATTCATAAGAAAATATATCAAATTTGGGAAAAGAATAAGTTATATGACCATTACTATTTAACGCGGAGACAAGAAATATTCAAGAACAAATGAAAATAAATTTCGAGTATGAAATCAAATTTTCTCTTTCGAGAACTCAAGAGCCTCAGTAGACAGAAAATCTGTTCTTCGGTTTACTGGTATACAGTTGGTGATAAGGTACAAGAAGCATGAATATGAACGGAGCCTACGTAATAAGTTTGTTTAGAGCGACTGCAAATGTCATGGATTTTTTCTAGATCAGATTTTAGAACAAAAATAGAATCTTAAAGAAAATACTTGAGAGAGAGAGAGAGATTAAAGCGCATTTCCTTGGCACTAATTTGAAGATGGACAATCAAGGTGGAATTTGTCCCAACAATCAATGTTTCTTTGTAAACTGCTGGCTTTCTCCCGCCGCACAGCTGCATGTCTCGACATCTAAGTCATAGCGACTCAGTCGCGGATTGCATCGTTTTCGCAGATGTCCTCTGCAGGTTTGGCCAAAGAAATGTGTGAAAACACTGAATTATTCATGACCAATTTTGAGGAGCACAGAATGCTGCATTACATTCGAGAATGGCTGATTCCAAGAGGTCAAAGTTGAGACCACCTCTTCCCCCAGTCTATCATTTTCTTTTCAATGCAAAGGCCAACTAGACGGAAGAATATGAATCGCCATACAAGCTTGAAACTAGGATGCCAATCTACAGAAAACAACTGTTAATCAACTCAGGATGACTGTATGGATGAATTGAAAGCGAAGCCAATGACAGAGCACTGAATAGCTGTCATATATATATGGTGCTTCTTTTAGAAGTGTGACAATAAAAATGCTGTGGATCACATACCCTCGGTAGTCATCTCGTGTTCCTTTAGGCTTTTCGGATGAAAAGCAAACTTCAGGACGACGCCGACGGCCTGAAAAAATCGCTTGCGCATCGCGACGACAGTTCGGAGAATCAGGCCGCTAACCGTTGTTTTGGAGAGTAAGTTCCGCCGTAGAAAGGAACAAGCCCTCTTTATAATGAAAATATTTCGCAGTCCCAAAATGCCTGGGTCTGTCGCGTCATTTGCGTCTGTACAAAAGAAAATAAAGCGATAGATTAGGAAAGTCACGTTTTATAGAATTCAGCCGCTCAAACTATATGCAACCTAACTGAATTCTGTCCTCGCCAGAGCTGTGATCTGTGCTGGTTGCTCCCTCGGTGCTCCCGTAGCAAGAGTCTGCCAAAGTAATTTTGTCACATTGTAAGGCCTCATGAATATCGATAAAACAGCTTCTGTGTAGAGAACACAAATCACCGGTATATGCACCAAGGGAGATACCCTCATCTTTGCGCTCTTGCCGAAGTTAATTAGTTTATTGTTTTTATGTAGTACAAGGATTTTGAGGAGGTTATTTGATGCACATCTCTTTTAAGACAGAAGAACTTACATATTTTGACTGTTAGTCACTCAAACTTATACAAATGCAAATACATTAGAATTAATAAGATGAAAAATCACATACCTGAGTAAAAATAAATATTTTCGAGGAAGATAAATCTGTATATCTTTCTACCCTCTTGGGAAGTGTCTATGCATCCATCAAGAACAACCTGAAAGTATAACATCGTCACTCTGTGTGTGTGTGTATGTTTGTGTGAGCCAGGGAAGAAATGAAATAAATTTGATAATACGGTGACGAAGGTTTTAAAGAAAACTTTTTAAAAGTGTAAAAAATGAGTTTCATTTTGGGTAAAGTGCTTGGTTTCTCCTACAATTTATAAAATTACAATCATGAAGTTACATAAAGTTTTGTAATATTCTTTTCTAACAAAACTCGATAGTACAGAAGAAAACATAAAGTAGCGAACTGGTTATGCTCATTCCAGTCACGAAGCATAATGAAATATCTATGAAATAGCTTGCAAATTTTACCTTGGCAGCTTCTGGAAAATGCTTGATAAGGCGACATAAATTGGATGTACAGCTTCTTTCGTGTTCCGATGAAAGGGCTTCCAACCACTGGGGACATTTTACAATGGCATCTATTGCACTACTGTTAAAGGAAAGATTAAAGATGTCAGCTATAATACATAATGCATTAATTCTTTAATCAACATAGGAAAACGTTTGACAAACGACACACAGCAAGACTTTAGAGGCTGAGCCCACTCATACATCATTTGATGTCTTAATAATCATCTCTATAACATATACACATCTATATTGTCCTAATCGGTAATTCCAACAACGGCTCACCTCCTTTTTTGTTGTATACTCTGTTTGAGCAGGTCGCTCAGTGCAGGTTTAAGAATCGGTTCATCCTCGCGCCTGTCTTTTCTCTGTGACCTTCCAAACCTTTCTGAGGACTCCTCTCTGACGATGTAATCTACAGCCTTGTGAAGTAGGAAGCAGAAGGCATCATCTTTTCCGTTGTCAAAAGCTGCATTGTGGGGCATCTGTCCATATCTGTTTCGTCTCAATAAGTATTTAATTGTAAATGTGTTCTGAACTAGTTGCTCGCAACAGTTCAAATAACCATCTTTAGCAGCAAGGTGCAATGGAGTATCAGCAGAATAAGATACAAAGTTCTTTTCAACCCTCTTTAGCAGCACTTCACAACATTCCGCAGAACCCACTTTAGCAGCATAGTGCAAAGGTGACATTTTCATCTTGTCAACAGCACCGAGTTCGGCTCCTTTCTTCATCAAGATCTTACAACAAGCGCGAGATCCTGCAGCTGCAGCCAAATGAAGAGGCGTCTTTTCTTCATCGTTGGTCGCTTTGACATCTGCTCCTTTGGCAAGAAGCAAAATACAGCATTTAGCTAGTCCTCTTTCGGCTGCTAAGTGCAGTGGAGTGTTATTTTTATTATTCTTGAGATTAACATTAGCCCGTTTCTTGAGCAGCAGCTTGCAACACTCTTCTGAGCTTTTCATTAATGCATAATGCAGGGGCGTCATGCCTTGTTTATCTTTAGCGTTGACGTCTTGTGAATCATGAGTGTCATAATCTCCAGGACGAGAATCTGTTACATCTTGACTGATATCATTTGAAGGAGAAAAATGTGAATGAGTATCCTCTGAACCAGACTGAGAAAAGAGTAAATCACAAATATCTTCCTCGGAGAAACCCAGAAGAGCAGCAACACAAGAAACAGAGTTCTTCTTTGCCGCGCAGTGGATTGGAGTCATCTTAAGTTTGTTTGTTAAGTTACAGTCAGCTCCAGCCTCCATCAGGTAACGGCACTTCTGAGCAAAGCCATTTTTGGCAGCATAATGCAATGCTGTGTCTCCACCTGATGATGTTGCTTTTAAATCCGGATCATACTTCAGAAGTGACTGTAAGACGAAAACGGAAGCATTTGTTTTACTACTCGAAGCAATAATCACTGGAGTCTGGTGAGCATCGTTAACATCGTTTACAGATTCTTTGTTATTCTGAAGCAAAACCTCACAAGTCTTGGTATAGCTATTTTTTACTGCTAACATCAGTGGAGTTTCCTTTAGCTTGTTGCGAACAGAACTGTTTGCCCCAGATGCCAGAAGGATCTCGCAGCAATCACGATGACCTTTTTCCGCAGCTAAGTGCAGAGGTGACAGTTTGGATGCATCGAGTACGTTAATGTCCCTGGGCTTTGCGTTGAGCAGTTCTTGAAGAATAACGGCAACCCCAAGACGAGCAGCTACGTGAAGTGGCGTTTGGCGGTTGTCTTCGTCTACCTTGTTCACGTCGGCGCCGCATTTTAGGAGCTTTCCCACCATTCTCCCGTGCTTATAATAGTGTTCCACGGCGCAGTGCAGTGGTGGTTGGCCCTTTGCACTACTTACATTGACATCTACTCCGCTGGAAAATGAGATTTTGGCATTTTGTTACCTGCATAACAGAGATCATTATCCCATTGCTGACTGCATATCTTCCCAAACAGAAAAAATAACATTAGTAAAATGGACAAGCGCTTCGTAGGTAAAAAAAAAATATACTAATGATAATCTGAAGACGAAAAAATCATAACCAATCACTTTAATCTAAAGCAGCATGATTACAGACAAAGGTCAGTCATGACAATTCTAACTAATCCTCTAAGATGCAAACAATGGTAAGGACCCTGTTGATCATTCAGGGATATAGGCTACATGAATATCATAAACTGGATAAAATATTTCGTATTTATTAAATGATAACATGTGACACGACAATCTGCCAATTTCGAACACCAACAGAATATTTGGTATGTGAAAAATACAGTATTCTTCTGCTGTTAATAATCATAATTTGTCAAATTGTCATATCATAATATGTTACCATCTAATAAATGAAAAATATTTTATATACATTGTGTATATATATATATATATATATATATGATATAGATATATATATATATATATATATATATATTAATAATTTAATGGCTGTATACTTATATATTATATACACAATATTATACATACACACACACACACACACACACAACACACACACACACACATATATATATATATATATATATAATATATATATATATATATATCTATATATATATATATATGAGGTCATTCAGCGCTGAAAGGGAAATTGAGAGAATACATTTTTAAAGGTGCAGCAGGAGGAATACCTCGCAAATGCGCAATGAAACAATTGTTAGGAGAGGGTGGAAAGTAAATGGAACAAAGAGAATATGAACGGAGACATAGTAAAAGGAATGAAAGTAGGCGAAGCTAGGGGCCACAGGAACGCTGCAAAGAACCTTAAGTAGTGCCTGCAATGCACTGTGTGAGTGAGGTCAAGTTTTTTCACGGAACTAACCACCTATGGATGTGAGTGTGAGTGTGCGTGTGTAAAAGATACTTCTTTTTTTTGCGTGTATTGAGGAGGTAATGAAAAAAAAAAACTTACGTAACCTACGGATGAGACCTACTTGTACTTCCAATATCAGTATGAGTGACAAGGTTAAGCACAGAGAAAATCTCCATATTTGTATGATCTTACAAAAAATAAAATCAGTATATCTGCTTTCCTCTATAATCCTGGTCAATGAAGATGGTGAATTTCAGTATTAAGACTGAACGAAAGCATTCACACTTTCACAACTTTCAGATAATGAAAGTCAGTACTATGAGATTCAGGGCCTCCGTAACACGGGTTTTTCGCAATAACTTTTTATCTATGCATTTCATAAATATAACGCTTATTCAGAATACACATTATATCTACACATAAATTTTGACTGATATTCTGCATTACGTAGGTTGAATAAATTTTGTACTTACAATGTAAAGAAAAGTGACTTTTTTTTTGAAGACGGGCCAACTTACTCAGAGAAAAGGTTTCGAACGCACTCGTTACGTAACTTATGACAGCATTCCTTCCTCTTCTCGATGGATGATTGGCTATACGTAACGAAGGCTATACCTCTGGCAACAATGACAAAAATTTATATACAAGCAAAGCAGTACACCTTTATAAATTCTGAAACTCTCCACTGATAATTGTCATAATGAACAAACCAACAAAATATGTTAATAAATACAAAAACACTTCGATTAATTCCCAAAATAAGTTTCCTAAGAAATTACAGTGCTTTATAGGTCACAATCAGATTGACAAGATGTAGGGAATAGATGGTAATTTTCAAAAACATAGTAGACAAGCTTGATTTGATAACTGCTATATCCAATGTCATGCAATTTTTATTTATTGGCTATCTACCTATTTACTGAAAAAAATATAGCCGGTACCGTGTTTTAGCTTTAAACCTTCACCAATAACTATCGTCAGAATGATAACTTCATGAGGCTCCACCCACTTTGGCCTCGTTATAATTCAGGATAACACTGAAGGCTATCATGGGCATTGTTGGATTAGAAAATTTAACTTCTGGCTATAAAAACTCATTTCTCGAGTAGTTGTAAGAAGTGCTAAATAATCCTCAAGGTTCCCAGCCGTTGGGCTAAACGTTTAATTCATGTATATTACTGCTATACTGTTGCGGCACTACTGCTACAGTAGTATTACTACGCTAGCACAGATACCCCACCCACATCTATGTATCGTTCAGCCATTCATAAAGTCTTTGGGTTTCAGAGCCGATGGAACAAGGTGAATGGGTTTCTGTCTAGTGGATGGGCGGCGCAACATTTTGTCAAAAGGTGTTTACTTTGCTTACGTAATGAATGTTTTTCGACTCTTGGCTCGTAATCATTGGCCATGGCGTCGGCTAGATGATTTTTACTCTATAAAAATTTTTAAAAACTATCGGGTTTATTTAGGTTATTGATAATGCTGACAAAAATTTGTGTGTGGGTGTAAAATATACATATGTCAACTTTCAGCTACATCCGATGCTTTGACAAGGAGCAAAGTCCAAAAAACCGTGTTACAGAGGCCCTGAATCTCATAGTAAGTCATTTAAACGCTAGATTTGCCATTGTCTGCCAGTAAACCTTTCATAGATATCAGGTTGTTCGTTCTCGGCAATGACGTCCGGATTCTGAGCTCCTTTGAGTCTGTCACAAAACTCTGAGCAGACTTTTGAACCGAATCTCCCATCTGCATGATGTGGAATTTTTCTGTTTTATGGTGTCATCTTCCCCATCTTCTTCTTCCTCCGCGTTTATCAATGGCGATCCTCTTATTTGCCAATGTTGTCTCAAGAGAACCTATTTCGTTTTCCAGAAGCCTTTTAGTTTTTCTGAATGCTGCCACTGTCTTCAGTGTTACAACAATTTTTGAACAAACACTAGCTTTTATTTCTTTATTACATCTCCAAGTTTCATATAGTTTATTTCCTGAATACTGATAATTAACCACTAAGTTACATCAGAAACTTTTCTTATCCTATATGGAAACCGCCTTTCACTATTATATTCTAAGTGACCACTCTATGACCCATTTCATTCATAAGTGATCCTGCAAAGATTACCACGTCTTCCCAATCCTCATTTTGATCTACTGAATCAAGTGGTCCCTTTAAGTAAATGATGGCTCGCGTCTATTTAAATTATGCTTCTTTTTTTTTTTTTTTTTTTTTTTTTCTTTTTTTTTTTTTTTTTTTCTTTTTTTTTTTTTTTTTTTTTTTTTTCCTTTCGCAGTGAAACTTTAGAAAGCTGTGACCGTAAAGGGAATAAATAAATGCACTTCAATGAACCATAACCAGGCAATTGAAATGCTCTACGTAACGCTTGTGAGGTGACTAAAGGCGACTAAAGAACCTGAATGAGGCAGACAACTAGAAATTCCCCAATTTCGATCATACTTGATTTTTTTCCCAGTAAAACCAAGATTCCTAAACCAAATACTAAGAAAGTAAAAAGTGAACTGCGTTGTACGCTCACGAATATAAACTTGTACTTCAATAAAGAGATAAAGTCACTAAAACCTACCTTTCCAGAAGCGTTTCAAAGCACTCCAGTGACTGTCGTGTGATGGTGTGGAAAAGTGGAGTGAAACCAGCATCGTCATAAAACTCCGGATCAGCACCGTTGCGTAACAGTGTTGGAATAATCCTGGAACAAAAATGGAGAGGTTAAAACTTCGTGTTGAAAGGAATATTTCAGCGGATATGTGTGAAGTTCATTTTTCTTTGACAAACCTCACCCCCTGTTTTTCTGTTAATGCATGCTACTCTTAGAAAGTGTCTCCAAGGGTTTTAGGAAGAGATGACCAAAGTACTCATGAGAAAAGCTGTCAGCATACCAAGCCTGATTGTTAATTGCAGCTCTGTGAAGAGGTGTCTGGCCATCCTCAGAAGTCATGTTGACGATGTCGGGATAATCCTCCAGGAGGAACTCCACCTCCTGAATTCTTTCGCTTTCCAGGTTGTTTGTGGCGCTGCACAAGTCTCTCAGCTTCTTGGCCTGCAAGGGGTAAGGGACTGCATTTCTTCTCCTAACAACGTCCTACATAATAGCATAAAGGCAAATGCGTAATTCAGCGTGTAATAAGATTCAGGAGTTTCCCACATATCAAATGTCCGAGATTATATATATATATATATATATATATAGATATATATATATATATATATATAATCTATATATATATATATATCATATATATATCTATATATATATATATATATATATCTATAATATATATTATATATATATATATATATTATATACATACATACACACACACACACACACACAAATATATATATATATATATATATATATTATATTATATATATAATATATATGTTCTCGAAGAAACTATTTTTTAGATAAGAAACATCCTATCCTTCTCTGTTTTTCTATGGTTTTTTTTTATGATTATCAGCAACCTTCACTCTGCAAATTCCTAAATTCCAAACCTGAGCAGCCATTTGACTGCTCACGTTTTAAATGGCTCTAACACCAAGTTCTCTTTCTTTTCTTAGATCAAGGCAGTCTTTACTTTGTACTGTGCTTTTATATTTTCACAAACATTTTTATATTCAACTGTGGTATTACAGAACCATCGGCCTTGTTGCTTGACGTTCAATATTCTACCTAATTCTTGTTCAGCAGTTGCAGCTATGTCTATATTTACTAGAGGCCTTTCAGTCCTATAGAAATTGACGTTGACCAGTAGCTAAATAATTTCATGCTTTGTCCAAGGCCTCTTACATCCTCGAGTCAGGAGACACACAGAGCATGACAATGGAAAATTAAAATCACTAAAAAGCCAATTTTGAATCATGGCCCTTTTCCTTAGTAAAAGTGATGTTGTAGGCGTTGACAAACACAATAAACCGGTCAGAATCGACTTTTTGTTTGATAAGGACAACTTTATCATAAACTGCATATAGAGAATAAAAATGTGGGCGATTGGTTTGGGGGAATTCACCAAGGATGTACTCTTCCAGGAAGCACAAAAATTTTCGCAAGAGTTGAGTGGGCTCCCTATGGCCAACCCCTCTATCTAATTTCGCCAGCTTATTGTTTGCTACACTGTATGAGGCAAGAGCAGTGCGAAAGGAAACATGGGTTGTGAATTTTGGGAAGGCTAAACAAACTGCCGAGAGAGGAGCCATTTGAAAAAGGATCCACATATAATTTTTTGTTGATGATTTTCTCAGTTTTTGAGTTCGATGAAACCTACAGTATTTAATGGAAAACTATTTAAACAAACACGGCCAGGGTCATAGGATGTTCACTCGGACCAACTTCTGCGAATATCTGTGTTACTCGGAGGAGCAAAACCTTGACGTATGGCTCCAGGCACTCTGCCCCCTTTTTTATTCCCGATATGTAGATACCTTATTCCTTTGTAAACATGAAGTCGAAACTGACCGGTTTCTTGAGTTCGCTAACACCTATCATAACAGCACTTTTACCTTACAAAAAGAACACGATTCAGAATTGGCACATACTCATACATTGTGCTTTAACCCTCACTTTTAGACTATTTCTTCAAGGAATCCCCTCCCTACAGCATTTTTTCAACACCAATTGCTTTCCAAACAAAAATTTCTATCGAATACTAATCACAAATCATTCAACCCTACAGTGAACTTGAATGTCCCTGAACTGCCTACATACACCAGTTTTCCCTTTTGACATGATGCCGGTTTAGAAGGGATTTCGTTGAGGTCGTTCAAAATTTCTTTTGAGCCATTGGCATCAAACTCGTCCCAGAAAATCCGAAAGCGATCGGCTCGCTCTCTAGATTTTAAATAGGGACTCGGGATCTGCTATATATTATAGGCGGCTTCTCAGGATCAGTGTGAACACGGTGGCCACGGCCAGAGCCGACTCCCACAGAGGGGCAAGTTACAAAACTGGATGTTACTGTCCGATCCAGAGCAATCCAGTTTAAGAAATCATGCCGTCAAGTGTAAAATTACTATAATGAATCGCCAAATATCAAACTACGCGTTCCCTAATTTAAAGATTCAAACTGCCTCTATTTCTGTCGTAAATCACTAGTTTTATCTCAGATCTTCATTTTGTCTGTTTTTGTGTTTGTGTCCTTCGCATTCCCTCTTGGAACACAGGAACATATACAATGTGTCATTATATATGTTCATATCTGCGTTTATTTTCAACTTTTCGTATTCTTAAAACTCTTTGCCTGATACAGTGTATTCACTGCGGTTTATGGTTTTATATGATCTTTTAATGTGCTCTCATGTAACAATATACAAATTTGACCATATATAATACGCTTCTATATTGTCCGCTCCAATTGTTTATACATATATATAGTCACAGAAATCTCTCTGACTACTCATTGTTTAAAAAAGACCAACGTCGTTTGCTTTATGTCTAGAACACAGCAAAACCAAAAATCTCGGAAGTAAAAAATTTTCGACCTTTGAGATTTTGTATAACAGTAATATAATTACCGTTTTACGATACGATTCATTTAAATATTGGCATGTGCGAAAAACTGTTTCATATAAAATCATGAAACCGTGTGACAAAGAGTTCAAAACATATTCTCAGAAAATGATCTAGAAATTCTCAAAATTCCAGGAAACTATTAGTTTACACGTCACTAGGCCTTAGAAGGACTGAAGAGTAGTACAAGATAAGGTTGATTTCTTACAAAAATTAAAATATTTTATGAGACAAAAATTACAGTAGAAGCCTTGAAAGCTATAAAATTAAAATGTTACTAAACAAGAATAGAAGCAATTAGATGAAACAGGTACAGTGTGTTCTTTACCTGTGATTCATATACTAAACATTCAAATTCGACCTATTTGATCTTCAAAGATTACGCCAATGATTTCATCATTCCTTATATCAACCAGCTGTCCATAAACGAGAACAGCTTGAGAAATTCCGAAGTGTTTTTCGATTACTTAATAGATGTAAAACTACCGGAAACATCAGTCATGGATAACTTTGATATCGAATCTTTCCATACCAACTTCCCTAGATAACAACTATGTAAAATTAAACTCATTAAGAGACCTTTCAAAGAAAGAGTTTGGCCACCTTTCGAACTTAGTCACTGAAGGTCATTCCTCTATCTTTAATAACAAATACCTGAAACACACGAAAGCCTTTCCATGGGTAAGTCTTTGTCAAGCGGTGTCTATCAAATTTGCAGACTTATATTCGAAGACGACAACACATTTAACGTCAGCGCACAAGGGAAATGAACATAGAATGCCGAACCTACATCTGATATTTGTCTCAATAGATACATAAATAGATAAATGGAAAGGGGAAGGGAGAACCTGCTTTCATACTTAGTTTACGAAAACCACAAGAAGAAAAAATGAATCAACGAGTAATTCAGACAGACCTCCTCATCCATTACTCCGTTCAAGTTTCCTCCTCTCTCTCCGGGTAACGTATCGACAGACATCGCAAGTTATTTGGAGAACACTTCTTTCTGTACGTAAACAACGTCAACTCGCAACGTTCAACATCAAAACCGACACTAAGCTCGGCTGTCTCTGACATCCTCAGCAGGACGTGCTTATCCGTACTCGGCTATGTCGTCATTTGAAGATAATATTCAATGGTCGTTTCCACAGGAAAGGGCAAAGTTGTGTTAACTCTAATTCGGGGAATGCGTTCATAGCAACTTTTGACAGAGATTGTACTGCGTTAGTTTTTTTTTCTTTTAGTGTGATTACAAGAACTTAGTTTCTGTCGAAAATGTTCACACTTATTTACTGATGAAAGAAAATTGCAATCGATGTCTCTCTCTGTAGAATATAACTATTTTGCAACGTTCACAATGAATCGTCCAGAGTTTTTATCACATCAACGTGCCATGACTTTGCTGTAATCCCTGCCTATGTCCAGATGTCGAACTGAAAATACACGCTTTTGTATGTCCCCGGGTTCCTTTTTTTTTTCGGGGGAAACCAATTGCTCGATCCCAGGTGTACCAGTTCCCACTCGCTCTTTTTTTTACTGCCAGAACTTTTTTTTTTTTTTTTTTTTTTTGCTCTGAATTTGGTAAATGTTTCGTGGCAAAACTGCGAACGATGTTTGTGAGTTTGAAAACAGGATGCTGCTACACAAAAGTTGCGAAACCTAACGTACATTATCTATTCATGCACACACATTTCCCTAAGATTATACCTATTTATAGCTATACTATACGTACACAACTATTCGTTCGTCCACATCAAGGCCACATATTATATGGGAAGGCAGGAGTGAAGTGCTCGCCGTATAACTACAGTCTGAAAATGCTAAAGTTGAAAAATCAAGTATCTCTGATAACATTATCCCCTAAGAAAAAATTCCTGATGATTCTGAATTATCATTAGCTAACGTCGTTGATTGATCAATCTTGACAGTGGAAGATGCAAATACTCTTGCAGGTCGAGTCTGCAGTCCACATGCAGCAGAGAGACTGCCCAAATTACCTTCTGTCCATGAACTCTGGTAAGTGGAAATTCACTCCAGACTCCCCATCTAAAAGGGAAGTTTAATGAATTCAGCATATGAAAGACCTCTCATATAACATTACAAGGACAACCTCTACTCGATATATTTGATGCTGACAGAGAAACCAAAATCATCCACTCGTTTCTCCTTGAACAATAAAATATCTCTGATGCGATTGCGAGAGAAAATACGCTTAGTCGTGACAAAGTAAGTAAGTAGCAACTATTACACAAACCGATAATTAACAGCATCTGTAACATCCCAACAGCATTTTAGACTTGATAGGAGCAACCAAGATTCACATATATTAACTCTTATCTTATGGTGCACATACGTATCAGGATTGAATTCTTTTAAGTTGTCTGATGTCACATTCATAAAGAATGTAGACAAAAAAAAAAAAAAAAAAAAACTCAGCAAACTTCAACAAGAGTAAATGCTCCTATGCTCGAACAAATAGCATAATGAGAGATGGCAATAAATTTTAAAATAAAAATCAGTAAAGAAACAAGCTATTTAATTATTATATATATATAATATATATATATATATATCTATATATATATATATATATATATATATATAATATATTAATCATGGGAAAAAGGAATTGATCCGAAACAAGGCAAAGGAGTATCTCGTGAGTAAAGCCTCTGTTGACCTATGGTCCCGTGGTTGAACTCTGTGGCATCGACATCTCTGACACTGACGCAACAACTGCTCTTTAGCGTGACATTGAAGGTGCCGTTCCCTCACAAAACGAGTGAAAACTCGTTTGTCCCTGATGAATCATGCATGCGAATGAATGAATTAACTTACGATATTTTTTTATCAGAATTGGTTGCACGGTCATTCTTACAATCAACGTCGATGCAAGAAAACATTAAAAATGCATATCTGTCGGTAAAGTCGATGAACCCGACGAGCCAAAACAAGAAAACAAATCCAACAACAATTAATAAAGCAGTAGTGTTGATGACAAGTGCTGTTTACATGATACGCGAGCACCTCTCCCAGTTCCCACAGGGCCTATCAGTTCGACATAACTTACTTCCCACGACCTCAAGATTAGCAATATTCCAAGGTTGATAAAAAGCGGCTGCAAGCAGAATTTTGCTGTCAGTGTTGGCTGCTGCACATACAATATGTTGGTGAGTAGTCGCCGCTTATTTTTCGAGGTTTCTTTATTGATTTTTTGGTACTTCGTTTGTCTTATTGTTCTTTCTCTATGTTTAATAATTCAATACTTCCACATTTTGATGAAATTATTTTATCACATTTCATAAGTCATTGCTGTGGTTCATAATAAGTAGTCAAGAAACATGCCGATGATAATAATAACCGTTATCTTCTAAGTTTCGTGGTACATCATATTCATTATGAGCAAAGACATTTTATCAGCGCACATATTCAGCAACGAAGACATTGAGTGTATATCAAGAAAATAATTTGCAAAAAATAATACTGATACTGGTAAAAAATAAAAAGACAATTTTCCGCGCAGGTTCGGTGCCTTCTCAGCCTCATTGTGCTATCGATTTCGTCTGTATAAATAAAACTTTATCCATAATCGTGCTTATAATTGGGAGGAGATGAACCGCGAAAAATGCCGCTACTTCGCCTCGTCGCGATGTTAACAGCCACTTTCAAAAGATCATGTGTAAAGTTTTTCCATTTGATAATATAACACAAATGGGGAGATAATCATTAATATGTACTGTAATATTGTCAGGATTAATTATTATATACATAGAATTATGGCCTTCGGAAAATAGTTGCTTTTGGTCCTGATTCAAGAAACACTACGCTATTTTGTAGTTAAATATCAATTCAGCGAGTGTGAGGCAATGATTATCCAGCATCAAAAATGCTCATGGACCTCAGTGTCATAGGACCGTTCGCTTGTAGACAGGTTTATGCATAAAATCAATGCACAGAAATACTCGGATTAAGGAGGTAAGGAAATGCATTAACAATTTGACATAAAAACTAATCCTGGATAAAATACATCACCTTAAGATTACAAACCTAGCACTGTATATATACATATGCTGGCTGAGCATTACCTTTGTATAATTTACCGAGGCACTTCCAGGTAGTCAGGTCACATTAGGCCTCAGACAAACATTCACACATACATAACAGGCCTATTGCATTCAGTCTGACGCGGTAAGGCAATACCTAATTCTTGGCACAACGTGAAAACCTTTATTTAAAACCTGCAGATTTTTTTGTATCACTGGAATATTCTTAATCTTGTTCACAAGTATACGCAATACGGACCTGGATTAATCATCACTGGAGTGCCTCTGTCCCATCACGTACTCATACGCACTTCTTATTCACATACAACAACCCTTACAGTTTTCATGCCTAACAACCATTGACTCCCGGACGTGATGGACCCCTCAGTCCATTGCACAGCACAGACAATCGCCTTTAGATACACCAAACGCCGTCTACTCGCATTCACTTTGATCCCGATACGAAGCGTACCAACAATAGCCCAAATTTAAAGACTTTATGTAGTACAAACGGAGTAAACTAATAAGGTTGTTTATAGTTACTACATTATCGTAATATGACACTTAAGTGTTTTCTAGAATTATCGATAAAGCAAGATAATGTCATTCAACTGCAAAGACGAAAACAACTTTACGTATAGGTTTTAAAGCATATATTGTTATTACTATAATATACATAATTGTTTCGCCCTCAACGGTATCTTCGCAGTACTCAGTAGTCCTGGAAAGCAGAACTTGGAATCTTTATAATAAAGGTATGCTTCAAAAATATCTAAGGGAATAAAGACCATTCTAATAAAAATATCAAGCTGAATCAAAGGGAGATATATGACACTGACGACACAAAAATATTGATACTAATGGAAAGAATTTGTTTGAAACATCATAAAGATTTTCATCAGGAGACCAAAATTGCTATCAAAGTGCAGCATCTATGACCCATATTATCTGCACAGAATATTTCCCTTTGTACTATTTCCCAGAAAAATGCAAAGAAAATACAACAGACTTCATTGTGAGAAACACATGACTGTGTTTTCCGAATTTAGATATTATAAAATTTAGGAAACCCCAACTTTCTCCGCATCCGCATGTTTAAAATGTGATGATTTTTCTCAGTAGAGGTCACCATATTTTTCCCTGATTTTGGATTGCCAGACTTCTAATTGGAACGACCCATTTTTAAAACTACTTTACCTATAAATATACAGGTAAAGCTTTATTATGATAACTTCTGGGAGATAATCCTATATATGTACATAGTAAATACATTTATATAATTATATTTATGTAAACAATGATATAATTATATACTATATGTATATTAAATGTACAATTCATCAGGAGACGTGCAAATGGTGTTTTAGATTGCAGTTAAATCAACAGAATTGGCATTTTAACGTGAAACAAGAGCAGTCAACGTTGGCATTTCAGTCAAAGAAAAAAAAATGACAGAAATTAAAATCAACCGACCGTCGACATTCCTCTAGCTGTTCAACATGACCACCAGGAAACAATACCTGTCCTTTTGTTGCAGTTACGTGGGCTCCTGCTTCTGTGTTGCTCGGCTGTTGCTTTGGCCGATCTGCCGATTCACTGCTTGTATGAAGAAGTCCTGGGGACCTGGACTTTTTCAGAGACGGACAGAGTTAACGATCATACCTTAAACTGCGATGCCTTGGGCGAGATCGTCTACGAGAAGACATTTATCCTCGAATTCCCCAACACTGTCACAGACGAACTGGGAAATTTCGGGACGTGGACGCTCATGTACGACGAGGGATTCGAGGCAAGTTTCTTCGGCTTGGCTGCTTGAGTTTTCCTTTAATTAAAAAGCATTAGATTATATATATATATATATATATATATATATATATATATATAATATATATGTGTGTGTGTGTGTGTATACATATATACATATATATATGTATATATGTATATATATATATCTATATATATATACATATATATACAATATATATATATATACATAGTATATATATGTATATATATCTATATATATATATATATATATATATATGTATATATATATATATATATATATATATATATATATATATATATGTGTGTGTGTGTGTTGTGTGTGTGTGTGTGTGTGTCATTTCATGCATTCTCAGTGTTAGCATTCTCATGGAATAAAAACATGATAATATTTATGAGTGAAAAGCAACCGAAAGTAGCCAAGCGTAGTTTCCAGGTTTGACTTTTCTCTGTTCGAAGCCTCATTTTGAACTTTGTTCAAAATTATTAATATATATGAACATTTGATAAAAACTTTAATTAGATACAGTACTTGGTTGAGCCCAGTGGGATGTTATGAATCTGAATCACACCAAGATACAAACAATATGTGAAATAGAATAAGAGGCATTATTATTCAGATGGCCCTTGTGAACAAAACTATCTTTAAGTGCGTCTTCGATATTGACTAGCTTTTTATCTTTTCAAATTCAAGGTACGAATCAACGAGCGTTCATACTTCGCGTACTTCAAGTACGCCGCGACTGCTGACCACTCGGTCTCTTACTGTGACCAGACCATGAACGGATGGTCTCACGACTTGACCAACAGAAACTGGGCTTGTTTCTCTGCTCAGAAATCGTCTGCGGTAAGACGCGACTCCCTTCAACTTTTGCAGGATAAGTCTCACAAAATCACAAAATCTAGTCATACAGATGAAAATTCAGCGTTGGTATTATACATAGTTCTAAAGAGCTTTATTATCTAGCTATCAAAAGGAATTGTAATGTGATGATAAGTGTTCGTTTTTCCTAGTGGGCCTTGAATATGAGTAGTTCTCGTTCGAAGAATAGTGCAATATTACGCGATATGCTTCGTCACCCTCTGAGTCTCATATCTGATTCAGGTACCACCTAGAACGCTGGCCATTAAGAAAACATCCACTCAAAGGCAGGGACTCTACAAGAACGATCCTAAGCAGATTGAGAAGATCAACTCCTCCCAGAAATCGTGGTGGGCCAAAGCATATCCTGAGCACGAGAAGTGAGTTACATGTGTAACGATTTTCTGATTTCAAAGTCACCTTTTGGTCGCTATCCCTCTCTTCCCAGTATTATTTATTTATTTATTTTCTTGCTCTGAATGTTCGTGACAACAAAAGTAATCATGTTTTCACTATCGTCATTTTCATTCATAGTTTTGAATGCCGTGCGAGGCAAAGGACTTCTTCGGCCATTCGTTTCTTTTCTGTATTTACTTCTACCAATTCCCGCACAATTTTAGCCTAACTTCAACTCGCATCCAAGTAGGTCTGTCTTCCAACTTTGCTGGTATCAGTAGTACCCCAGTTGACAAATGCTTTACACGCAACTAAAAACTTAAAATCTTTGGAATTTCTGCATTAACTGTATTAAGTAACAACTTGCAATAAGACAGAACTGGACTAATCGAATACTATAATGGGGTATAACTTTATTTCATTTAAGCGCATTACCACCCAGTTATTTGTCTAAATGAGCTCGAATCCTGCTTTATAGTACATAGTGTCTTTTTAAGTTAGTTGCCACATTGTATACTCTCAAAATATGATCAGTTTCTAATCAGCAACCATGAAAAGTATTTCTGAGATGTGACGTTACATCAACGAGAATTTCTAATTCAAAAATTAAACGCACGAGTTTGTCAAACATTCGCTAAGGAGAAAATTGTGTGCATGAACAATAAAGAAGAATCTAGACCCAAGTAAAAAAAATGTATACTACAAAACATTTACTCCAAAATGAGATATTCAAAGTAGTCTTTCTGCAAAAAGCCTTTAACTGCTAAGAAAAGTATATGTACTTACATAATGAAAAGGCCTCATGAGAGACAACACATTATGATTTTGATGAAACGATTAAGTTACTGGTACCTTAATGCCAAGGTACTCGCATCACAACAAAAAATATTGTTTTATAACAATTATACTTTCCACGCTATGCCTATGAAATTAGAAAAAACTTTTACCTTTTCTATACAAGTGATACAAGTTAATCATGCGAGGGCGTGCTTCATACGTCTATTACAGTGAATTTCGGTAAGCCGTAAGTCATAAAGCCACTGCTACCAAGCAGCGTAACTTAACTTTCTAGTAACAAGAGGAAACAAATTCCTATTTTGATATACATATATTTTTTACCAGATATACCATAGAAGATATGTACAAGCGAGCTGGCGGAAGGCCAGTCACCAGAGACAGCTTCCCTCGTCCAGCACCCATTACAAAGGAACAACGAGCTAAGCTTGACTTCCTGCCGGAGGAATTTGACTGGCGGAATATCGATGGGGTGGATTACGTTTCCCCTGTGAGGGATCAAGCAAACTGTGGCTCCTGTTATGCTTTTGGCTCGATGGGAATGTTGGAAGCCAGACTTAGGATCACTTCAAAAAATCAACGCAACGATACATTTTCTGCGCAGGTAATGAAGTTCAAGCTGGAAGGGAGGAAAAAATAGAAAATATGTTTTTCTTTCGAAGCTCAGAAACCTTTCAGATTTGTTTAGAAGCAAAGACAAATGCACATAGTTCCCTTAAATAAATGCGGGAACTACCTTTAAATCTTGACTTTCTCCTCAAAGAGTTAATTACCTGCAGGATGTAATGACATGTTCGACGATTGCCCAAGGCTGCGACGGAGGCTTTAACTTCCTGACCGCTGGTCGTCACACTTTCGAACAAGGTGTGGTTGCAGAGGAATGTAATATTTACGAGGCAATAGTACGTATTAATGTCTTATTACTTGTTCATTAAATAGACAAGGTAATCTATGAATGAATGGTAATATTTCACCTTAACAACGGGCACTTTATCTTGCCTGTCAAAGCTTGGCCTTTTCGTTTATTTCAAATGAAAGTTAATAATAAAGAATATAATATTGCCTATATAGCGTCTGAACTGTCAGCAGTTCAAATCGCCAAGGCGTAGGTGGTTCTTCTTCTTGACTTAATCCAGACCGACGCTTTCCCAGGACGAAACATGCGACACCGACCCCTCCTGCAGCCGAACTTACGTCAGCGACTACGAGTACATTGGTGGATACTACGGAGCAACCAACGAGGTCGAAATGATGCATGCTCTGGTCAACAATGGCCCAATAGCTGTTGCATTCATGGTGAACGGGGATCTTGTCAACTATGGCGGCGGCATTTATCACAACACCGGAATACCAAATGAATTTACCCCTTTCGAGGTAAGAAGCGTCACTCTGAACTGAGCTTTCTTGCGCAGAATTTTACCTGGAGACCAAAGACCAACTCTTAAAACTCTTTTCTTTCCAAGTTAGAAAGAGATAATTTTGTAAATAACGCGACTCTCGGCACTCGGGAGCCAGTCATATAATGAATTTCTTACGAAGGGGATGTAACAGAACACAACTTTAACTTCCTTCAGTTACACCTATAGACTAACTACTTTTACGTGGGTTAAAATAAAAGGCTTTACCCTCCCGTTCCAGGAAACCAACCATGCAGTGCTGGCTGTGGGGTATGGCGTGGACAAAATGACAGGAGAAAAGTTCTGGACTCTCAAGAACTCCTGGGGAGATTGGTGGGGTGAAAGTGGCTACTTCAGGATTCGGAGGGGTGTGGACGAGAGCGCCATTGAGTCTTGTTCCGTGCAGAGCTTCATCATTCCTTAGATTTAAGAAATAATGGTTGCAAGTATGGCTAAGGGAAAAACTGAAAATATTTTTTTTACTACAAGGCAATCTTATGCTTACATTTTCAAGTATTCTATCATGTAAGGTTTATGAAACACCTCAAATTCTGGGCTGAATGATATTGACACTGATGGAAACTAGATGGGTTATTAATTGGTTGCGTTAAGCTTATCATATTTCCCTGATAATTTTCTCTATGTATTTCACTGATATCCTTAAGAAATTAATTTTTGTTACAAATAACTTACAGAAAATCAATAAACTCTACGGAGATTGAAACAAAACGTTCTTTTTTTATTGATGATAATTATCGGTTTTACCTTTTGTCACTATCTAGACAAATTTCTTACACGTAGACTTTTAAACAAATGACAATTCCACCGAATATTCTTTAACTATTCAGAATATTTAACTTGTAAAGCTTAATTATATAAATTGCACACTGGTTGTTATTTTTGTAAAGTAATGCACAATCATTTTCAATCCAGGTTAAGCCCTTCTCGTGTTTTAAACTTTGTTACCATCAGGTAAACAAGAGGCATAAGTTTCCTATCAATGAAAAATGTATCAGTCTAATGTGTGTAGACATGAAAAGGGAACAAGCACACACATTTGAGAATGAGACGACCTTTCTCTCTCCGTTAAATAGTTGAACATTGGTTGGTGAATCCTTTTGTAACGCGTTAAACATTACGTCATAAAATGAAATCTCGTGAGAAGGCCTAAATCTGTTTTATCTCATGGCTTGCTGTTTCCGGTAAGCTACAACTGAATTGCTTTCCAATAAAAAAAAAAAAAGTATTTCGTGCGGTCCATGAGTGTGGAAAATTAGTATTTCTGTGAAATTCATATTTGTTCGAGACTATTATGCTTTTTTCTATTATGCATCAAGCTCTCTCATGCTTTCCATTACAACATTAATCGGAATGGAACGTTTGAGAGGGCTTGATACATAATGGAAAAAGCATAATACGGAAAAAATGAATGATTAAAGAAGTAGACATCATTAAAATCACGTACGTTATAGGAAATTTGTCGGTAAAACACTTACCAGCTTCCAGATTCATCGAACTCGAAGGTGATGGACACTATGTAGATGGATGAAAGCTTCCCGTGGCCAAAAACGCCTGTTACCCCTTGTGAAATGTTTCTCTTTTGGAATGCAGCTGTTGAAATTCATGTGAACGGGTACTAATTGAACAGCTGATCACAAGACCTGGCAAAAATTTCACTGATTAACAAAATTCCCTTTCTTACATCGAAATAAAGAAAAACACAGAGGACAAGAAGATGTAGTAAAGCAGTACCTTAATTCATATCTTGGGATTTTCTCCTAATATTATTTGGAGGTAAGTCCAATATACGATACCTACTCTCTCTTTCATACATAGGCTACACACGCACACGGATGAATAATCGGACACGATTAGGAAAAGTTGCTCTTCATATTGATGTATTGTCGAGTATCTGATCCCTGCCTTTTATATGCTTTACAAAAACTCCCGTGAACCGTCGACAGAATCAATTACTGTCGTTGCGCATGCATATTGATGTGAGTTTTATTATTTTAATTATATCAAGAGTCCAACGCTCACGGATGTCAAATCCCTTTCAAAGCAAAATGAAGTTAATGTCTCTGTATCACAGGTAATGGGTGAAGTACTATAGTTTTCATGAATTCATATGCTGTTCTGAATGAATGTCTGCTTTACGTCTAAACTATACATTTAAGCGTTCTTTTGTTTTTGTGTAGCCTAAGCTTTTCACTCATATTTTCGGATGCTAGCCTAGTATTTTTCTGTGAAGTCGTAATCCATCAGATAATAGTTAGTTGACTTTCCGTCGCAAAACTTGTTTTTTATTGACTGATGCGCGCTCACAACAGTTTATCAATGGTTTTAAGGCTCAGAAGGCTGTTGTCATTCTTGGAGACTAAACGAACTCTTTTACGAAGGCTCTCACTTTCTTCTGTTGTTTCGCCAATTAACTAGGATTTAAATATTTTACGAGAAGCCCGATTGATATCGAAAAAAAAACGGGGGGGGTGGAGGGGGGTGTTGGGGGGGGGGCGGAGTCTGGGCAGCCAAAAGACTAGAACCTACAACAGGACACGTTTCCATTAATTAAAAAGGAAAGACAACCAGATTCATAAGACCTTAGAATCCCACAGTTCAGTGTTATCACCAACTTTTCACATAAAAGTTGCAATAAGGATCAAATTAACTAACCTGGGTTATGTAAATTTATATTCCCACTGCAGTGAACCACTACCCTCTAATCCACCTAATTGAATCTAATAAACAAAAAGGTTCAATCAACAATACGAACGCTAGGCTAGACAGTCTAATCTCGTAGACAATCCTGCAAACCACCGAATTTACAATAATCTAATATTCAGTCACCAGAGTTTTAAATCACACTATAAGCTCCAAGTACCAAAGTTGAAAAAATCCACACCCGAGTAATAAAGTACCACCATAATACTAACACCTTGTATATCCAAACCATTTATTTTAACCAATTATCAAAGGAAGTTGGAGAAATATTTTTTAATACAGTTGATATCAATTAAAGAAGAAATCAGACTTTTCGAGCTTACCCGTAACCATCAACCGTCCGGCGTGGGTAAAGTTCCTGCAACAAGCCAGCGCTTTCTTTTGTCGCACGATCACCTTAATCATATATATAAAATCCCATAGGCCGACGTCCTCAAATGGACTGTAAAAATATACATAAATAAATAAATAAAAAGACGTCGTTAATATTCGAATGAAAGGTTTTCTTTAATCCTGACAATTAACACTTGTCCCATGGTCTCTGGTGGCAGACTCCTGACGAACTCTTCAAATGACCGAACAAGAATTCTGTTTAGCTTGTTACTGGGTCGCTCCAGCAATTCATCCATTGTTTATGTTTGGGTCGTTAATAAAACACAGACACACACACACACACACACACACACACACATATATATATATATATATATATATATATATATATATATATATAATCCACAATCAAAGGGCACTATAGTAGGCAGTGGAAGGGTGCAGGAACACACACACACATTATATATATATATATATATATATATATATATATATATATATATATATATATATATATATGTGTGTGTGTGTGTGTGTGTGTATATATATATATATATATATATATATATATATATATATATATATATATATATATATATATATTTAGACAGGGGAAGGGCGCAGAACACATACACATCCAGCACATACATTTATTGTCAACGGTTTCTTGACCCATGGTCACATCATCAGACATCTATATGAAAAGGGAGTACTCAGCATACATAATTAAAAGAAACATACAAAAAAATATATAGGAAAACTTAAATTGGAAATCAGTTAAACTTAAATACTCAATCACACTTAAATACATTTACACATTAAAAAACCAAGAAAACTTGAAATGAGCTTTACAAAAATGAACTCGGCAAAAAAGAATTTACATATGAACTTAAAAGGAAGAGCAACAAGGGCCCACCTCTCGGGGTGAAAGAGGAAAACACACAAAGTATACACAACTTAAGAACAAAAAAGAAGGGGGACAAATATAAACAAACAATCGAGTTATACTATGAACAAGGTAT
The DNA here is from genome assembly GCF_015104395.2 of Macrobrachium nipponense. Lineage (NCBI taxonomy): Eukaryota > Metazoa > Arthropoda > Malacostraca > Decapoda > Palaemonidae > Macrobrachium > Macrobrachium nipponense. The sequence continues at coordinate 103,848,622 of NC_087201.1, forward strand.
CAGCCGATAATTGGCAATTTAACGTGAGTAGAATTCTTTTGATGTTTAGACTTTCCAAGAGAAGCAGGTCTCCAGGTTCCTTGACGCGGCCAATTTAAGTTTTCATGGTTTTTTAATGATTGAGTATTTAACTGATTTTCCATATTAAATTTTCTTATATTTTGTGTATGTTTCTTTTAATTACTATGAACGCTGAATGCTTCTTTATTTTATAAATGTCCTGGTGATGTGACCATGGGTCAAGAAACGAGTTAACAATAAATGTATGTGTTGGGTGTGTATGTGTTTCTGTGCCCTTCCTCTGTATATATATATATATATATATATATATATATATATATGTGTGTGTGTGTGTGTGTGTGTGTGTGTGACGTGTGAGAAAGAGAGAGAGAGAGAGAGTGCGTGTGTAAATAATTGCAGTTCTGACCTCCTACATGGCCAAAACCTGGACGAAGCAATAAAAGGAAAGGGGAAATAAAAATGATCGCATCACAATAAGAATGAGACGACAGCTGCTTGAAAGAAAGAAGGTTATAGGCATTATGGAAAGGGACACAGAGCAAGAGATGGGAGGGGCAGAGAAAGAGAGAGAAGGAAAATCCCGAAGATCGGAGGAAGTTGCTGCTGCATAGACTTCCATTCCAACCTTGAATGTTTTCATGTGTGATTTTTACAATTTTTTTTTTTCCAGATACTAGAGACATTTTCATCTGACCCGTCTTTTAAATTATACACCAAGTGAATGACGCATTCACTAGATAATTCAAGATCTGTTTCCAGCATTTCGAAATCCGATCTGTATATTTTCCTTTTTCTTTTTCACAAACGCCACTCACCAATATAGCAAGAATATTTTAACTGATCGGCAGACGCCTGTTAGACACTATTATTTTCTGCAAAGTCTATGCTCAGTCATTATCCCGGCCGAAATGACAGGCAATGATTGACATCTTTAAGAACAGGCACGAAAGAGTTATATTAGCTTTTCGAAATCGCTTGGTTGAGTTTATAATTATAATGTTTTTGTTCCAAATGATGAACAGCTTGCGTACTTCAATTGGGTCTATACTATATATATATATATATATATATATATATATATATATATATATATATATATATATATATATATATATATATATATATATATATATATATATATATACAAAAGGAATAATTGTAAGGTCCAATTAATAATTAGAAGGTTGCCAAGTCAGGATATGTTTCTTAACACTTATTTTATTTTACAAACACAACAAAGTAAATTTAACAGTGGAATAATGGACGAATCTCACTATAATGAACAAGCAAAAAAAAGGGCAAAACATTAATGCGCTGAATTCATAATTATTGCATCAGTTACCTAATTGGGTAGAATGTAAATGGCCATTTGCAAGTGGTCCGTGAGCCAAACGGGCAATGAAATGATATCAGCCTCGGTATGGGTGGCTTCTTCAGGCAATCAGGAACACAGAGGTACGGCTAAGTAGGTAACTTGCACTGGTAACACTCCGTGTTTGCTTCCTGGTAATGCTTGCTCACACACATCTCCAGGTTGTCTAGATCAAAGCTTCTCAGGTGGTCCAGTAACAGGGTTACGATCGGTTCAGTATATGTGAAGAATGAGTTCCTGCCTGCCCAGGTTCAATCGTAGAGCTTCACCGTGATGACAAGCAGACTCACTGATGATGGAGGGTGCTGGCTGCTTATAAGGCCTCATACACTGGTTTCGGCCAATGTCACTGGTGATGACCCGTGGATTAGGGAAAAGGTCTACGGCCAGTAAAAGTGAGGAAAATGAAGTGGGGATTTTAATTAAATTTGAAGATCTAGTCAGAAGAAACAGCGACCCCCTCCGAGTGCGGTCCCTGGAGAGGCATTACGGGTCTGACCCAGCAAGCCACTCTTTGATTCTGCCCTGTCACTCCAATCCTTATGGGTCTACCTATCTCCCTGCTGGTTTGATATTTTCCCCTTTAAGTCTTATACATAGGCAAATCTGGGGCATACAAAACTGTCAATATACTATATACATGTATGTATATATTAAGGAATGAATTTGTGTGTTAGTGAATTATGTGATGTCAGCTTCTCTAGCTTGGAGACAGAGAGCGCCCAGAAATAGCCTTCTAGGAAATGAAGGAATTTGATATGTGAGCATTATTGGGCTGATGGCTGTTTGAACTGTTGCCATGGGCGATCTTATGGTGTGGTAGATGTGTACATCCGTTTGTACATGCACGACAGGTCCGGCCGCTTGAGGCACTTAAGAGAAAAGCACACATTCCTTTGAGATGGGAAGGAAGACGGTTCAGAAGACACCAGGTGTTGAGGCAAGGCCCATCAAAGGTATAGCACATATTTAAATGACTTAGAATCAGTTGCCTTTGAAAAGAGAGAAGTGTGATACATTTATTTAACATTGTGTAGTGGGAAATATAATGAATATGTCTCTTTGTTACAGATGGGTCCCATGTCATTATTCTAGAAACGGGATTCTCTAAGTTTGACTGTCAGAATGGAGAGTTGACAATTTGAGACTTTGGGGTGATTACTTAGAATAATCCAGGAGAGTGGAATGATAATTTACAGTTCTTTGTGGGGCAGACTTGGGTTTTTAAACATGACTTATTAATCATTTTGTACCATTTTATGTTCATCTGGTTTGTGTAATAAATAGCATATTTTTTTTATTTATGTGAACTCATTAGCCTAGTTGACAATGTTTGCAGAGAGAGGCTGCCCGCTA
>NC_087201.1:103851870-103879370 GCF_015104395.2 Macrobrachium nipponense
AAAAGCTAAAAAATTATTCTACTAAGTGTACAAAATATACACATTAAAATTAAGGAAATTAAATTATTTAAAAGGACATACATTAAAATGAAAGATAAATGAACATAAAATAAACAGAAATTGACAAAAATTGAAAGCAGCAGTGAACAGTTACAGAATAAGAAGTTAAGGACCGACCTAGAAGAGTGGTAGCGTTAAACTAAACGTAAACATAAAAAACAAAAATAAAACAACACCAAGTCAAGACAAATATAGAGGGGAGGGGGGGGGGGGGGGGGGGGAAGACGTATGGGTGTTCAACGACGGAACAAGTCGTTTGATAAAGAGAGATTCTAGAATAACAAGGTCCTGCGGGTTGGTGGTATGGCCTAAAATACAGAAGTCTTTATCATCAATATATGTTTTACACATTTTGGAGTGATTTCTAATAATGGAGTGTTCCGGGTTTGCAATCCTGCTGCCAGTACGGAAGCTTATGCCACGATAGAAATCGATACGCACCTAAGAATCTGCTGGTGGATCCCACATAGGTCCCTGTTTGACATTCAGGGCAAGTATATTTATAACACCAGAGGATGTATAAGGCGATAATCGATCCTTCGAGGTAAAGAGGGAACCGATGGTGAAAGGGTTCTTAGGGATTAATTTTACATCTATGGCATGAAAATGTTCCTGAATGATTTCTGTGAACTTTTTGTGAAATTTGATGTCATGGGTAAATGGAAAGCATGCATAGAACTTCATTTTTGGGACAGTTAAAACTTTTGGTTTAACAATGAAATGTTTTTTCAGTAGTTGATCTAATTTCCTATAAACTAGCTTAGCAGGGAAACAGTTATTGTTAAAAAAATAAAAAGTCAATTAAAAATGTTATTTCATTATGGAAAAGGAACCCAGTTCGACGTAAGGACCAAGTGCTCGATGGAGAAGGGTAGAAACAGAGTTGGACTTAAAATTCATAAACAGGAGCTATGAAAGTTGGTACCAAGTCCAGTAAAAGTTTTCTTTCTAAAAATCGTGGTATTAAAAACAGTCGTTTTCTCTGAAACTAAAACGTCCAGGAATGGTAGACGGTCGTTTGCCACTTTTTCGATCGTAAACTTTATGCCCGGGTGTATTGCATTGATATATTCTACGAAGAGGTCAGCTTCATATTCACTTTAAAGAAACCGAACGTATCGTCAACAAACCTGGAATAAAAAAGGGGTGGGGAGAATCTTAATGGGCAATTATCGAGCATTTGCTCCTCCAGGGAGCACATGAAGATATTGGCAAAAGTAGGGCCGAGAGGAGAACTCATGGCCATGCCCTCTACTTGTTTAAATAATTTACCAGTAGACTCCTTAAGGTGCGTATCGATTCTCATCGTGGCTTAAGCTTCCGTACTGGCAGCAGATTACAAACCCGAACACTCCAATATTAGAAATCACTCCAAAATGTGTAAACATATATTGATAATAAAGACTTCTGTATTTTAGGCCATACCGCCAACCCGCAGGACCTTGTTATTCTAGAATCTTTTTTTATCAAACTACTTGTTCCGTCGTTGAACACCCATACGTCTTCCTCCCCTCTGTATTTGTCTCGACTTATGTTGTTTTATTTATGTTTTTTTTTTTTTTATAACGTTTAGTTTAACGCTGCCACTCATCCAGGTCGGTCCTTAACTTCTTGTTCTGTAACTGTTCACTGCTGCTTTCAATTTTTGTCAATTTCTGTTTATTTTATGTTCATTAACATTCATTTTAATGTATGTCCTTTTAAATTATTTAATTTTCTTAATTTTATGTGTATATTTTGTACACTTAGAATAATAATTTTTTAGCTTTTGCATTTCTGAATTTTTAATTTTTAGTTTTGTTTTTACAATTTTACTAGGAATTTTAATTTCATTTTAACAGCCTGATGATGTAATTAATTTGATAATTACGAAACGTCGCAATAAAGACAGCATGTACATCTGTGTGTGCCCGCTTCCCTTCATTGATGATTATATATATATATATATATATATATATATATATATATATATATATATATATATATATATATATATATATACATACATACACGCACACACACACACAGGTACGACATTTTGTAAATTGGAAACTCCTGCAATGGTAGGAGAGATCTCCCCTATTGAAATCTAGCAAAGCTTTCGCCTCTCTAAATGCCTCTATATTGTCCGATATATTCTTTCCAGCTAAATAATTATTCACCCCTTCAATAAAAATCTGGACAGGTTGTGATAGAACGCCATCTACCATCCCTCTGAAAGGACTCACGCCGCACATCACGTTTGTTACGTGATGTAGTAGCGTTGTGGTACTCTTAGTATCCGCCTCTTTCTCTGTTTCTGAAAGCTCTTTTGTTCTATAAGATTCCCCTCGATCTCAATAACATCAATGTATTTATATACACAAAACCCAATCCAGAAAAATTAATACAAATTTTCCCCCAATAAAGGATAACAAAAGGCAAATGCGCCCACGCCCAGTATATCATCCCACGAAAGCAACAACAACAACAACAAAAAATAGGGAGGGGCGACAGAAAAAAGATGCAAAAAACTTACTAAGTGATCCAACCCCGGCAACTGTATCACACACACAACTCTCACCTCTCTCTCTCTCTCTCTCTCTCAGGGCTACACGTGACGTCGTAACAAAAAGCTCCGCTCGAGTAAATTCACCACAAACAAACAAAAGGAATATAAACAAGACAACAAAAAAAAAAAAAATAAAAAAAAAAAACAAAAAAAAAGATAAAAAGGAGAAAATAAGAAAGAAAGCTTGAAAAATACACACACTTCATATGACTGGAAACCGAATTCGTATATGCACCGCAAATATGCGTGACCTGTTTTTTTACCGCACTCATGAAACACTTTAATACGTCGAAAATTAAACTTTTTCCCTTCACGTTTTAAAACACTAGTTATTCGAGAATCCCAAGATGACTGACACTGACTTAGCCGAGAGACGCACAGCTTCTCACTGCCCAACCCATTGAATCAGCAAAAAGAGCCCCGAGTTGCCTGTGACATGATTATAACCTCTTTTCCTACCAAAAAAAACATCTATGTCAACTAGTCACCAGTCTCTTCGTTAGCGTACCTACAGCTTATAAAATATATAAAAAACCGCCTGCCACCACTCTTACCCCCCATTTTATTAAAACTACACATATTGGAAACCATTACCTGTTGTCAATGGTGCCCTCTGTCTGCAACCATGTCGTTAGGCTATTAAGATCACGTAAGTATAAAATATGCTATTATTACCCAAAGCAGATGAATATAAAATAGAACAAAATGATTAATAAGTCATAATGACAAAAACCCAAATCTGCCCATAAAGATAACTAGTAAGTTAACATTCTACTCTCCTGACTAAGAATTCCTCCCAGGCCCAAAATGTCAATAAGTTCATTATATTAGTCAGGTTAGAGAATCCTGTCTCTAGTACCATGGAATAGAACCCATCTGTAATAAAGATAACAATGGATAAAAGATACACTTCACACATCACTCTCTTTTCAAAGTAATTAAGTAAAGAAATGTATTTCACATTCTGTCTCTTTTCAAAGGTAAACGGTTTTCTAAGCCTTACAAAATATTTGTCATACCTTTACGATTGGGTTTTCTCTTCCAACACCTGACGTGTACCAACTGACCTCTTTGTTCTCACCAAAAGGAATGTGTCTTTCGCAAGTGCCCTGGTCTATTAGACCTGTATCATCCGTACAAACGGATGTACATGCGTGACAACAAGACGAGCGGTCTCTCAGTTAAAACGCTTACGTACCCAAATTCCTTCACTCAAGTAAGCTGCTCCTACAGATCAGCCTGTCTCCAAGCAGACATGATATGTGATTCACTAACATTACACACTTGTAAGATATATATATATATATATATATATATATATATATATATATATATATATATATATATATATATATATATATATATCCGTTAATCCATAATGATGTGTGTAGAGGATTCTGTAAAGATGATTCTTAAACCTGTGCTTTTATTACGCAAACTCATGGAGTGTTGCATCACTAGGGAAGGTATTACCTTGGTAAAAAAAAAAAAAATTTCATCGAAAACTTAACTTTCTGTAAGGTCAGGATTTCTCCTATGGGGAGTAATTAGAAATTGATTCAAGTTGATATTTCACTTACTCAGGTGAATCTAAGGCATTGGTGACTTGTGTTGCTTGCACTTGACCTTTCAGGCTACTTTGTGAAGAAAACTGATTTAGAATAAATCAGGGAAAAAGTACTTAGCATTCTTTAACACAGAAGGTAGGCAGGTTGGGTAAGGCACCGCCATCCATCCATAGAGATACTACCACTAGAGATTAGGGTTTCCTTTGAAGGATGGTCATTACAATTTGTTGTTGGTCCCTCTTTGTTCATGGACTTTTTCAATGCCTACGCCAACTTAGAATAGTTGGTATATTCATTATATACCTTATTGTTGACATTTAACAACTTTGAACTGCCGACCCTTTGTTGATGTGTAGAAGAAACTCATTATTGTGGTAGGCATCTCTTCTAGGAGAAGGCTACTCCAAAGTAAACTATTGTTCTTCAATCTTGCATGGTGCTATAGCCCTTGTACTAGGGTAGTCCACTGTCTTGGTTACCCTTTCCTATTATTTTTCAAACGGTGTGTAGGTCAGCTTAGTAGAAGGGCCGAGGACGCCTGCTAGTTAAGCAAGAGGTTGTCCTACTGTCCTTCCTTCAGTGTCTGGGTAAGTCTGGAGATGTCTTTGTCTTGCTGGGTGTGCCGACTCATCCCAATTGACCAGTTTCACTTCAGCGTTAGTTTTGTCTTTTTATGGGCACACGTTGGAAAAGAGATTTTACATGTCTGAAATGTTTCTATTATTTTTGTTAAGTTTTCAAATATTCCGTGATGCTTGTTTTACACGTTACTTCTTTTTGGCGACATTGAAATTTATTCTAGTGCATGGAATCGATCACAAGAATGTATTTTATATTGTAATACTTGTGGATTCAATACAAATAAAAAGGGCTTGTGTGTTGCTGCTGCCAGTTTTGATAGCCCTTTTGTTTTCAAACTTGTGATTCCAACGTTTGAGAAACCCATTTTACTAAAGCTTATGCCATTCCAAGGGCCTCTGGAATGGCTTTGTATATTAAAAGAGGGTTTCTCTGCACTTCATATGCCACTGTATGAGTGTGGATGTCATGAAACACACCTGGAAGACTAATAAATCATTGTGTTTTTGCTAGAAACAAGAACGCAGCTTTGACTGACTGTTTTATGGCTGCTTGCTTTCCAAAATGGAAGCAATTTTAGGAAGCTGGCTACATTCTTTTTTGCATTTTTATAATGAGTCACATTGCTTATCACAGTGAATGACTGAGCTTCAGTTTACTGCCAAAGATAATCTGTGTTGCTGCTTTAGAATATTCCACTATTCATGGATGTGAGTAATTAATAAATGAAACCACACACCAATCTGGCACAGTCTTGATCTTGTATTCACAAATGTTACAGGGTTGTATCTTTTTTAGTAGGTTTGCCGTTAGGCTTCTCTGATCTATGTGGTGAAGACTTATGTGGAATGAATCAGGTTGTTCTATATGTTATCTTTTCAAAAAGGTTATATTCTTGAAATACCCAGGCCAGTAGAATGGTATTCACTAAGATCTTATCACAATCAGGTGAAGCAATATTTATGGAAGTTAATATTATTGAATGTTTAATCGATCATCTTAAGGCTGTTATTGAGAGAAGAAATCCTTAAGTTTTGTCTTAAAGATAAGCTATGATTTCATGCTGCATGTAAGCTTGCATACCTTGAAAAACCAGACGCTTACTATTTATTGAGGAACAATCGATCGGAATTTTTTATGTGCAAAATCACTGAGCGTATTAATTAAACACAGGTTGGCTATGAGAATGTGAAGAGGTTTTGCTCTCCAGTGGTGGTGACCATAAGTGGTGGTCTACCCTCTCAAGTCATCACATCTGGATTTGATTCAAGCATGCCTCCCCTTGTAGGCGCTGATGAAACAGCTTTACGTTACCCTAAACAGAAGGCTTAACTTTTGGCTCAAGTCTTTGTAATCAAACAGTGGTGAGTGTGTATGTTCAAAGGGACCTTCAGATCTAGAGGAGTCAGAACTGTGCTTCTGGGCTCGACAGTTACAGCAGTATGGACCTTAATGAAATCTTTCCCATCGTTTTTTTAAAAAGACTTCTTTTTTTCATTGCTCCTAAGATTATACTATTTTGACGATTACTTAGACTTGCAAGTTTTCCTTCTGTTTGGATTAAGGGAAACATTGCTGCAACCCTAAGGGATTAAGTCTGTCCTCCTGCACATCAGAATATAGACCGATTTCAGTTGCCTCCGATTTGTCTAAGGGTTTTGAGAAGCCGCTTTCTAAGTGTCTGAAGGTTTGTTGAATATAATAACATTTCTAGTTTTCATTGCGATGTGGGTTTCATTAATTCCTTGGTACTTGTGATGCACTCTTGTCAATACCTGCCTTCTTGCAGAGTGCTCTTTATGAGAGTGCGAGGCACACGTGGTCGGTTTTAGTTTTTAGTGCAACCTTTAACTGTGTGAATCGTGAAGCTCTACTGTCTAAGCTAAGATTAATGGAATTGTGGCTCATTGATTGTTATTCTAATTTTAATAGCACTCAGGATTCTATGTTAGATGGCCAGTATAGTAGTTTTTGGTAATGTCAATTCTGGTGGTCCTTAAGTTAGTTTTTCTGTGATCTTTTCCTACTTATTATATATCCAGTACTAGTAACATGTATCAAAATCTGAGAAAACAATCTGATTTCATATGCTGTAGATGCTACTCATCTAGTTGTTCCTTTTCCGCATATTAAGTTTGATGTTGGAGAATTCTTGAATAGAGATCTGGCACATATAATCAAGTATTCATGAGTTGGAGCAGGCTCTGGGACTTGAAGCTTAACTCTTCTTAATCTCAGAGTATGCATTTGCATCTTGATTTACATTTAAATGGTATGGTTATAATGTCAGTGACTTTTAAGATCGTAACTGTAACATTTGATAAGAATTGACTTTTGAGAGGCATATAAATACTATTGCTTCCTCTGTTTCTCAAAAGATGGTATCCTGCAGAAATGTTTTAGAACGTTCGGGATATAGCAGGTTTAACAGTGTTTTAATTTTTTTTTTTTCCACCTTCCTTACTTGGAGTACTATTCTTCAGTGCGGCTTATGGGTATCAACTCTCATCCCAAACTCTTAGATAGAGTTATGTCATCCAGTCAAGTTTATTTTGCCAACTCTTAATATTGTGTCATTTTTTAGCATCTGATTTGTTACTAATCCATTTGCTAGTTTTATCTTGGCCACAACTAATATTTGGAACAATTTTCCTAATGTAGTTGTGGAATCTTCGGATCTCCAAATGTTTAAGTGAGGGGCAAATTCATTCTGGTTCTCTGCTGACATATGTGTTCAGGTGTGGTACTGGTATCATATTCTATTCTCTCATATTTTTCTGTTTATAAACCTTTTCCCATAATTTGTCTCTTTCTGCAAGATGATTTCCCTTTAGACCCCTCTTGGTTTATAGTCTTTTAACTCTATCCATCATCCTTTTGAGTTGAATAAAGAAAGAAGGAAAGAGCACGAACTACTGAAGGGCTGATTTTGTTTCCTAGCTTTTTTAGAAGTAGGTCCTTTCCTTATACCAGGGGATTCCAATCCAGTGCTGCACCGTAAGTTGATTTCCTCCATAAATCGAGTTTTGCTGTTATCGGCACTTACGGAGATGTAATTTGATGTTGCTTCATGTTACAGCGCATTAGCTTTATGTCTATTTCTTGCTGTAAAAAACACCGTTAGCGGCGCAGAAAAGCACCATAAGATCAAATCCTCTGTAAGTCAGTGGCATTACATCATTGTTCACACGCTTTATACAAATGTTTATTTCAACTTTGATTCAACAGTATCTTAGTTGATAGTTATCAGTATATTAAACACTATAAAATCTGAAACAGACTTGAGACTCTGTAAGGCACCTTAAGAAATATTGGACAAGACATTAACGAGATTCTGTCAGCATGCAGAAAACAAACCGAGAATAGTGAGGCAAAGTACAGGAAGTCTCTCAAATTTGTTCCAGAGTGCTGCTGGTCGGTCCTGCCAGAGAGCGCCCATCTAAAGAGAGGAAGAGGTTCGGAAGGTTGTTTGCTAGGCCCAAAGGCAAGTAGGATGGTAAGCAATCGCAAGAACTAAATCAAATGTGGAAAAAAATTAGCAAAAAATTATGATAACAGAAATGGACATTAAGAAACTTGTTTAAGGCTTGACAGGTATCATTAATGACATTCATACTGTCTGTTAATGTATACTGGAAATAGAAGTGTCCTCTGAGAGATTATAAGCACCATAAATACATTAACAGTTTCAAGGTAATAAAAGAAACTATGTATACATAAGTACCATACATATATTAGCACTTCACTGCCAGATATGCATGTATACAGTCAGTTCCCGTTTATAGGCAGGGGCTCTGTTTTCGGCAGGATGCTGATAAGTGAAAACTGCCATTAACCGCCGATTTATGGTGGGGCTTATCAATAACTGGAACATGCACTTATGGCGCCATAAATCACTGATTTTATGGCGCTGGATCACCAAAAATTGTCACAGGGCGTTTGGGGTTAAGATTTTATTTTGGAAAATTTGGAGGAGCTGTCACTACTTTGAATTCTTTGGAAACGACAATTCACTAGGGTCCCTACCTCATGTGACCGAGAAAATAAAAGTGTGTCCTTGGTAAAAATATCGCAAAATGCTTTCAAAAGGATTGAAGGTAAACATATTATGATCACTTGAAATATAATTCTCTAAGGTAGTCAGAAGAATAACAAAATTACAGCTCTCACCTGCTCCGTGGCACTGTATCCACTACTGAATGTTATGTATATCAAGAACAAAATGTGCCACTGGATTGCAAGCCAAATACTAAATCTAGTGAGTAAATAAGGTGCAGAAATCAACGACAGAACTCTTAAAGATAACACATAAGGTGGAGCTCTGAAAGCAAGGACTGCTCCCGCTAGGGAATCTGGTTCTGAAGGATGGCACAGGCAGTAAACATATTGATTTGGCATTGTTGAGCCGCAGAAGACGGACACAAGGGGAAGTCTACACAATTCTGCAAAGCAGGTAACATTGTAACACGAGATAACAATGAGAAACTTGTGTAACTGATCAATGCTTAAATGGAAAATGCAAAATACAACTCATCAAATTATTGAATGAATGCTAAATTTCTTGATTTCTGTAAGTATGACCACAAAAGATCTTAAATACACTTTTACAATAAACTAAATGATTTTACAAATACACAGTAAAAAATCAATGGGGTCTCTGAAGGAGACAGGTTATAGGATCATGGAAATAGGAAAACAGGTGGAACAAAGAATGAGTGCAAAAATAGTAGGTGAGGGCTGACAACCAACTTCCAATTCACATTACCTGAGTCCATGGATGAAACTTGAGTAGAACTGACCAGATGTCAAAGGAAGGGTTTCGTCGCTTGCAGCTGTTCACCAAGGAATAAAATAAGGGAGCGCTCTGGATTTCAACTAGGGCAACACTCGGGTAACTTCAGGGTGACAGCTTCAAAGGCATGTCCATGATCAGATATCAAGCAGAGTTTCATTCCCAGACGGTATAGTAGAAGTAGGATCTTCACCAAGAAAGCAGCAGGGCATAGTGCCAGGTACGTAGGCTAGGGCAGATTGTGATTTGAGAGGCGTGCCAGCCCATATATACCCAGTTCAGATGTCACCAGAAGTCTTGTTTTTCACATCTGTCAAAATAGGTGCCACATCTCTCGTTCCTTGGGTCTCGCCGCTAATCACGGTGGGTACCTGAAAAGGTCATTGGAAAACCGACAGAGAAGGGTATTGAGGAGAGAGTACAAAGATATGCTAATTAGGTTTTGAGAGGATTTACGCTCGTGAGCGGAGATGTAGGTTTGTGACACCACAAAAATGAAGGATGCAGGTACGAGCTCATGGTCATGTATGTAGTAGACCACATGTGTGAGGGTGTGAAACTTGATGATCTTTAGGGCCCCATGATCCCTCCAAATGGACTTGCGTGAAATTTGACTGGGAGATTTGAATAATGGTTTTACGGAGGTGGCAGTCCCATTAAGGTCTTACCAAACATTCTCGAGGAGGCAAGGCGTTATCGGCTAGGCCAGTGTCTCAAATGGATTCACGAACAGCGATGGGGGGATCTTTGGGAAAACGGCCATGATGGGTGTTTTGACAGGCAGTAAAATAAAAAATGACTGGACATTTATACAGGTGGCTTATGGCCTGTTCATGTTTTCATACTTTGGAAATCGTTAAAGGACAAAAAAATCTTCAAGAGTCAGACAATACTTTTGCTTACTCTATAGTTGCGTTTGAACTCAATCACTTTAACAAAAGCAATTCCTCCATTTCTTTCATGTTTTATGTCATATTTTTAGGGACAAAAATTTAAAACAAGTGTTAGAAGGACGCTTGTCATTATATATGTGTATATATATATACATATATACATATATATATATATATATATATATATATATATATTATTATTATATATTGCTACTTTCAAAAAATGTGCATATTTCTCCTCTGTGACTGTATAAAATGTTATGTAGAATTGTGCAATATTTTTTCAGATTCCTAGATAGCTTAGAGATAGGATGTTTTAAATGTGTGTTCAGATTTTGCATAACATGATGTAAAAGAATATATAATATAATGTAGAAATGTAGGAAGAGAGGGATTTTCTTTGTCCATTCAAAACTATTACGATTTTTTGTTTCCTTATTATGTCAGCACTGTGAGATTAGGAAGGGAACTCCAAGTTCTCCGTTTGCTTTCCTAATCTGTCAACATGTTTGATAAGCGATCGAATCGAGTCTTCGCGTTGTTATCAAAACATGTCAGTCTTAATTATCGCTCAGCCTCCGTGTCGATCGAGTAGAGTACGTGTGTTTTTTTTTAACAGACTGGTCTCATACGTGTATGTCTTTGCCCAATGCCACGTGCAAAATACCACATTTTGTATATAAAATTGCATAAGATTTCAAAGCTTCTGGAAGGATTTGTGCCAAAAACGTTTTTGTGTCATCTCCTTAGTCCAGTTTCTGCAAGGGATAAGAATTCATTATATCTTAGAACCGCGAGGCGTTCCATCTCTCTCTCTCTCTCTCTCTCTCTCTCTCTCCTCCTCTCTCTCTCGACATCCTTGAGATTATATAATGTAACGTAAATTGGTCACTCGTAACTTGAGAATTTCATATTTGATATTTCTTAGAGTTTATTTAGTGTTAAGTAGTGTTTTTTTTGTGGAATCTGAACAAACATTGTTGTTGTAATGGCGCCTGGTTTTTATGAAAGTGTATAAAACAAGACTGCAGCAAAGAAAGAAGCTGGTATACCCAACCAAAAGGTAAAGTGTGTTATATTTTTTATTAGTTGCAACTAATATCTAATGGTTATGATGGTTTGGTAAGAAACTAATAACGGATAGGAAACTGTGGTTAACTAATAACAGATGGTTACGAAGGTTTGGTAAAAACTGATGGTTACAATGTTTTGAGTGAAAGGATTTACACTTTTTACACATTGCAAATTTTTGTGTTTTGTGTTTTGTTTCATTTTTTGTGTGCATTTGTGCATTCACAATTTAATTGACTTAGTTATTTTCATTGTTTATCATTGCACATTTAATTAAATTTAACACTTGTGAATTTAATTTGCATTTACTTAGAATTCTTTTCAAGTTTTATTATTGTTTAGTACTAGTGAATTAATTTCAAATTTTCAATTATTGCCTAAGACTTTTGAATTTTGATTGAATTAATTTTCTTGAATTTTGTGATAAAATTAATTTTGATTTAATTTTACATATTTAATTCAAGAATTATTAAACTTTACTTTGTTTTCAAGTAACCAGTAATTTTCCCTGATTTTGTGAATTTCACTTATAAACTTTTGAGTTTAATAATAAATTTTTTGTATTTAAAATTTTATAAGTGTTTTCATTTCTAACCAGTAATATTGCATTTGATTATATTGATGTTTGGTAGAAACATAGAGTGGTAATTGATTTGCTTTCCTTCAATTTACTTGAAGTGACTTAGTAAACCAGGGAAGTACTTAGACTTCTGAAATCAGGGAAATACTTAGACTTTTAAAGTTGTTGATGGAGTGATGCCCTTTGATTTAATTTAATTACCTACAAGATTACCTCACACCTGTTTTGATGAACTTAGTCTGATTTTCTGCAATACTGGTAAGTTGTTAGGGGATCACTGTTGCCTTTAGAGTATTCAGTCGTTTAAATACCTGTGATGAGGGTTCAGGTTTCTGGCTTTTGTGAGGTATAATTGATACCAGATACTTGGCACTTCGTAACATGTATTAATGGTGCCCAGAGACCCAGGAAAGCAGATTTCATTATCCACTCTAGTATATACTGGTGGTGTTTAGGGATATATTTTTTTAGGAGAGTGACCATATAGTTTTTGTTTTGCATTTATTGTATTGAATTGTAAGTTGATAACTTAGAGGAAAATGGCTCAGTTCAAGGTTCAGGAATTTTTAGCAGCCCTTCCATAAAGTTTCGTCTGAAACCACTCTGACTAATGGCACAGTGGAGCGCTTTAGCAGTGGCATGTGGTGGTTATGTGTCTACTAGTATGGTAAGGCACAAATAAGATGTATTGCTATGGATCATTGATAAACTCTGGCAGAATAACTGATGAAGATGAGTTAGAATTGGCTCAATGAGTTGTTGAATGTAACACGTGCTGATCTCATAAATAGCAAGCAGAAAAGAAAGAGAAAAGTGAAGCATAGTTAGAGTTTAGACGCATTGAAGCAGAAGAGAATTTGATTAAGTTAAAAATGCATGCTGAAAGAGAGATGAATGCAAGCTGAAAGAGAAAGAATAGACAGGGAAAAACAAGAAGAAGAGAAAGAGAAGAAGAAAAAGCAGCAGAAGAGGAAAGAGAAATTGCAAGACATAAAAGGGAAATGGAATTGATAAGAGCAAGATCCACATTACCTGTAACACCTTCTACCCTAACCAAGGTAATCAAGACCCTGTATTTGATGTAGTGAGAGTACAGAAGTTAATCCCTAAGTTTACTGCAGAAGCTCCAGATGAGTTTTTTTGATCACTTTGAGAAAGTAGCTTCAGGTATGGGATGGCCAGAAGATAAATGGTCAGTTTTGCTACAAAGTGTCTTGACTGGTAAAAGGGAGAAGTGCTTATCTAGCCTTAACATCTGATCAGTGTAAAGACTACAAGGTACTTAAACGCAGTGTGCTACAAGTTTACCAGATGACCCCAGAGTACTACAATGAAAGATTCAGAAATTTTAAGAAACGATGAGTAGGGAACATTCTTAGATTATGCTTACAAAGTGAGGTGTTCAAACATTGGTTAGAAGCTGCTAAAGTCAAACTTTTGATGAGTTAGAAGAGTTACTTGTTCTTGAACAGTATCTTGAGTAAATTCCTGAACATATAAGAGCCTATTTAAGAGAGAGAGATGAAGAACTTGACAAAGCTGACTACTGAGTGAAGATTACAATATAATCAGTAGTAAACGTAATTACAATGCCAAGTACCTGAGGTCAACAAATGGGAAACCTATAAGTGAATACTACCAAGAGTACACAAGTAATACAACTCAGCAAGCTAATGTGAAATCCTCATCCAGTTTTTCAAGACAGTTACAGAAACATAATGTTGTCTGTTTTTCAAGTGTGGAAAGAGTAGGACACTACAGTCAAGAGTGTTACCGGAATCAACGCATCAAAGCCAGTTGGTCAAGTAGTGAAAGGTGACCAGTGAAACAAACTACGAAGAGCAGTGTGGGAAAGAATCAGCTCCAGAGAAGAAGAAGAAACAAAACAAGCTGAATGTTTAGCAACGAGTGGAAATGTTACCTCAAGCAGTGAGTGGCTTAGCAGTGTGGAGCCTTTTAAGCCATATATCTATGAAGGGTATGCTGTCAACTCAAGAGGGAAGTGTGCAGGTACCAGTCAAGATATTATGTGATACAGGGAGTAACCATAGTGTGGTAGTACCTGGTTCTCACCCTCAGTTGGAGAAGAGTCTCACAGGATATTCAGTTATTTTGAAGGGTATATGAGGAGAGGAAGTAACTCCTATATGCCGCTTACACCTGTCATGTGAATTGGTGACAGGGAATGTTGATTTTTGCTGTAAAGGACTCCACTGGCTGTGGAAGGTGTACTTGTTCTGTTGGGAATGGAGTTGGTGGTGTGCCATTTATTACTTGGCCTGTAGTGACAAGACAAACCATTGAGGATTAGGTCCTACAGTAGAGTTGGAGAAGAATAACCCCCATCTGTTTCCTAGTTGTGTAACTACCAGAAATATAAAAAAAAAAAGAGGGAGGGAACTACAACTGCAAGTGAAGAAACGAGGATTTACACACCCCAGAAGGATCAGTGAAGGATCTTTGTGCTTGATTATTTCCGGGAAGTGAAGTTTTCCTATGGCTGACCAAGAAGATTTCCCAGGAAGATGAATAGAACCAACGATGACGACGACGAGAAGAACCTCCTGATGTTCCTGAAGAGACTCTGAGTAGTCAAAGTGTTCCTGAAGAACAGTAGTGAACTACAATAGCTGAGTTAGTAGATATTTGAGAATTCAACCTTGGAGTTGGTCAAGTGACAAGAGAGAAGCTGATGGACTTGCAGAAGAAGAATGCATCGTTAACTGATTTGTTCTTCAGAGTTGTTGATCGAGAGAGATGCAACAAACTCCAACCTGTAACTATATGAAGGAAGGTTTGCTGATGAGGAAGTATAGACCTACAGATATACCAAGAGATGCTGTATGGGGCGAATATCATCAAATTTTGATTCCATATTCATTGAGAAAGCAAGTGGTTGCAGTAGCTCATGAGTCTGGGACATATGGGAATCAGGAAGACTGTGGAGAAGATCATGAAATATTTTTTCTGGCCTGGATTCTTCACAAAGATGTTAGCAGTTTTGTCGTGAGTGTCATACCTGCCAGATAGCTGGAAAAACGAATGAAACATCAAGAAAGCCCCCCTACAACCTATAGAAGTTAGAGGAGAACCCGTTTAGTAAAGTGATATAGATATGGTTGGACCGCTGCCGAAGACAAAGAAAGGAAATGAGTATTTGTTAACATTAATGTGTCCTGTGATAAGATATCCAGAGGCAATCCCTGTTAGAAACATATCTGCTAAGATAGTTGCTGAAAAACTTGTGGAGTTTTTCTCAAAGTTTGGTATACCAGAAATAGTGCAAAGTTGACAGAGGAACAAACTTTACTTCAAGTTATTCCAGGATGTGATGAATTTGTTAGGAGTGAACAACAATTATCCACTGCCTATCATCCAGAAACTCAAGGTGCCTTGGAAAGGTTCCATCTAACATTGAAAAGTATGCTGACAAAGTATTGTTCTGAGTCAGGAAGAGAATGGGATGTTTGGTTTACCATTAATGTTGTTTGAAGTTAGGAATGCTTATCAAG
The DNA here is from genome assembly GCF_015104395.2 of Macrobrachium nipponense. Taxonomy (NCBI): domain Eukaryota; kingdom Metazoa; phylum Arthropoda; class Malacostraca; order Decapoda; family Palaemonidae; genus Macrobrachium; species Macrobrachium nipponense. Next base: position 103,867,477 of record NC_087201.1, read on the forward strand.
AAAGTATGGGATGTTCACCTAATGGGATGATATTTGGAAGAGAAGTTAGAGGCTGTTGAAGATTCTTGCAGGAAAATTCGGAAGAAAATCAAGAGGAAAGCCAACCAAGGAGAGTATGTGAAGAACTTAAGGAAAGGTTGAAAGAGATTAGAAAATTCTCTTTAGAAAACTTGAAAATGAGTCAAGAGAAAATGAAAAGATTTGATGCTAAGACTAAAGCTAAGAAGGTTTTTAGTGTTGGTCAACAAGTGTTTTAGTGTTCTTACCTGTCAAGAGATTTCCCCTTACTAATAAATTTCAAGGTCCTTACAAGAATAAGTCAGAAGTTAAGTGATAGAACTTAGGTGATTGAAACACCAGAAAGAAGAAGAAGACAAAGGAAGATACACGTGAACCTCTTGAAACCTTATTTCTCAGAAACTAAAACTGAAACTGTCAGTAACCCAAACAACTTTACAGAAGACAATGATGGCTATGAATTGGGAGCTCAAGCAAGATGAATAATGCTTCAATTTTGAGAATTTGGAGGATAAACTGAAACATCTGAGTGTTGAACAAGGTGAAGACTTAGTGAAGTAATTAGAAGTTTTCCAGAAATTTTTTCAGATGTGCCTAGCGTACTGATCTGACCAAGCATGAAATCAAGATTCAAGAAGATGGAAGACCCCTTTTCAAGCAAAGAGCCTGTGAAGAGAGGTGGACAAGAGGCAGGTAGTAAGTGTACTGTCTTTATTACAGTCAAGGGAAATATAAATATAACAGCATGCGACGGAAATGTGGTCACCGACCCGCGAGAGAGAAAAAGGTGGGTCGGCGAGACCCGATTGTGTTTCTTGAGAGACATAAAATACAAAATATAAAAGTACACAATATGTGGTTATACAAGCTTTATACACTGACGGAAAGCCCGCCGAATGCTCTCTCAGGGGGAAATAAGAACAACGCGAATGATGAATTATGTACAGAGAAAATTATGAATAAGCGTTGTCCTTACAATACTCCCCCCCTAAGACAATAATTAGGTATGATTGTTGGCTGACTTCTTTGTACTTCGGCGGGTAGGTCACTCGCGGAAGCGAGCTGGACGGCGGAGGCGCCCTCGGTGGTGCGTGATATTAGTTGTTGTGGTAGATCCTCGGGGTTTTCCGGGGACGGGATGCCTCCCCTGAGGTGATCCTCGGGGGGTCGACCGTCTTTCGAGGGCGGCCGCGCTACGGCTAGGAGGTTTGGCGATCGAGGAGTCGCTTTTTTCCGAGGAAGATTGAGGCGCCCTGTGGAATCCGGCGTCTGCGAGGTCCTCGTCCATGATGAAGGCTGGTTTCAGGCGATCGATTGTGACCCAGTCCTCGCGACCGTTGATGGATAAGAGATATGCCTTGTCAGTGCGTCGTAGGACGCGGAAGGGACCGCTGGTAGGGTCTCGTTAGAGGCGGGCGGCGGGGCGGTCGTCCCTGACGAAGACGTGCTTGCACGATGATAGGGCCTTCGGGAGGAAACGTTTTGGTTCTGTCGGAGAAGGTTTTGACGCAGGGCGTGAACTTCCCGGCGGATTCCCGAAGCCTGGCGATGGAGACGTCAGCGTCGTCGGCATTGGTCGGGAAGAACTCGCCAGGGACTGTTAATGGCTCCCCGTATACCTTCTCCGCGGGTGATGCCTCGCCGTTTGCCCGCGGGGCGGGGCAGTCCTGAGACCGAGGAGGGACCCACGGTAGTTGGCTCTTCCAATTTTCGTCGGTGCAGCGCGCCATCCATGGAAGCCTTGATCGACGGTGGACTCTCTCCACCATGCCGTTAGTCTGCTGGGTTGTAGGCGGTGGTGGCAATGTTAGCGACGTTCCCATTAGGCGGGCCAGGGCAGTCCACAACTCCGACAGGAAAACTGGTCCGCGGTCTGTCGTGATTTCGTCTGGCACTCCGAATCGACTGATCAGCTGGCGAGGAGTGCTTCGGCACATGCTTTCGTGGTCGCCTCCGACATCGGCGTTGCCTCGGGCCATCTGGTGGAGCGATCGATTACCGTCAGGAGGTACCTGGCGCCTTCCGACGGGGGCAGGGGGCCAACGACGTCTATGTGGATGTGGCCGAATCTTCCGTTTCGGTTCTGCGGGGGAAATTTCCCCACGCCTGATTCCGTGTGCCGACTGATTTTGCTAGTTTGGCAAGGCACGCAGGTCCTGGCCCACTCGAGGGAGTCCTTCCGAATTCCATGCCAGACGAATTCTTCTCCGTCAGGAGGCGCACCGTCGTCCGGCCCGAGGGGTGCGAGAGTCCGTGTATGACGTCGAACACGGCTTTCCTTCGTGAGGCTGGGATCAGCGGGCGCGGACGGCCCGTGCTGATGTCGCAGAGGAGCGTCATGCCTGCGGGTCCGAAAGGCACGTCTTCCCACTTGAGGGCGGTGATAGCAGTGCGGTATGTCGGCAGGCAGTCTCCGGGTCGGCAGCCTGTTCCCCGGGCGAGGTCTTCGTAGTCGACCCCGAGACGCACGGCGTTGATTTCTATCCTCGATAGGGCGTCTGCCACGGGTTCTTCTCGCCAGGCACGTACTGGATGTGCAACCGAACTCTGCGATGGCTGCTAGGTGCCTCTGTTGTCTCGCTGACCAAGCGTCGCCCGCCTTGGTGAAGGCGTGTACCAAAAGGGAGGTGGTCCGTCCTGATCGTAAAGGGGAGCCCTCGAGGAGGTAGCGGAAATGTCGCACTGCTTGGTACACTGCCAGGAGTTCGCGGTCGAACGTGCTGTACCTCGTCTCGGCGGCTGATAGTTTTTTGCTGTAGAAGGCGAGTGGCTGGGGCTCGCCCTGGACCACCTGCTCGAGGACAGCCCCGCAGGCGACGTTGCTGGCGTCGGTGGTGAGGCGTAAAGGTGCAGCAGGGTCTTGGTGGCATAAATGTCGCCGCTCTGGCGAGGGCCCTCTTCGTCTCGTTGAAAGCCTTCTCTTGTTCGGCCTCCCACGTTAGGGCCGTTTCCTTTTTGGTTTCCCCTTCAGGACCTGTGTTAGAGGAGAACATGGTGCGGGCGGCGGCGGGGATGAATCGGCGGTAGTAATTGACCATTCGATGAACTCCTGCAGGGACTTGACCGTGGTTGGTGTTGGGAACTTCTGCACCACGCCCTACCTTTCGAGGCCATGGGGCGCACGCCCCGTCGCGGAGATCTCGTGTCCGAGGAAGTCCACCTTCTCGGCGCCGAAGGTGCATTTGTCGAAACGGACGACCAGCCCGTTTTCCTGCAGGCGCTTCAGGACCGCTCGGACGTGATGTAGGTGCTCCTCCAAGGACCTGGAAAAAATCAAGATATCGTCGACGTAGCAGACGCAGAAGGGCATGTCCCCCAGGATGCTGTCCATCAGGCGCTGGAAGGTGGCCCCTGCATTCCTCAGGCCGAAGGTTGAGTAATGGAAACGAAGGAGCCAAAAGGCGTGATGATGGCAGTCTTGGGGACATCCTCTCGGGGTGCACTGGAACCTGGAAATATGGATTTTGGAATTTTAAGAGGTCCATTTTTGTGAAGACCTTCCCCGCCCATGAAGGGCCCCTGTCAAATCCTGCATGTTTGGCAAGGGGTATTGGTCGGGGATTGTAGCGAGGTGAGTCTTCTGTAGTCTCCGCAGGGCCTCCAGGTGCCGTCAGGTTTCTGTACCATGTGCAGGGGCGACACCCAAGGGCTCGATGCTTTCTTGCAGATGCCCATTCGTTCCATCTCCGAGAACGCCTGCTTCGCCTCCTGGAGGCGGCCTGGAGAGTCGTCGGAACTTCGCGTGTGTCGGGGGGTGGGGCCTGTGGTGGCTATGTGGTGGAATATCCCGTGCTTGGGCGGCGTCCCTGCGCCTGACGAAGTTCCGGCTTGAAGACTTCGGGGAACTCCTGCAGGAGGTTGCCGTATTTGTGGGGGGCGATGGTACAAATTGTAGGGGCGCCCGGGCCTGCTGCTAGTGGAAGGGAAAGGCATGTCCCCGTGTCGAGGAGGCGTTTGCGGCCCACGTCCACCAGGAGGCCGTTCTGCGCCAGGAAGTCTGCCCCCAGCGCGGGATCCTGACGTCCGCGATTGTGAATTCCCAGACGTAGTTTCGCCCCAAGATGGATATCTCGAGGGGCTTCGTGCCGTAGGAACGGATGGGGGTCCCGTTTGCGGCGACGAGGGAGGTTGTTTTGTGTCGGGCTCGCGGCTACGGTCTTTTCCTGACGGTGGGAATATCGAGTGCATTGCCCCCGTATCCACCAACATCCTCCGGCCGGAGATCGCGTCGCGGACGTAGAACCCTACGGTGTGTGGTCCGACGCGGACGTTGCCACGGGTCTGCCTTGGTTTTGTTTGCCGTCGTCGTTTTTTGACTGTTGGAAGGTGCAAGGGCTTTCGCACCTCCTGGCGAATCTCCCGAACCTCCGGTAGGTGGAAGCCGGCACCAGGAGTTTTCACCTCGCTGCGTGTGGGAGGACTTCCCTTGGGATACGGCGCCGATCTCTTGCGTTGGGTCGTCGTCGTCTTCTTCCTTTTCTGCGGCCAGGCACACGGAGGATCGGGGGGGGGCGGCGAGCTTCGCGGCATTGTTTGACAACGTCAGCTTCTTTGCCTTCTCTAGTAGTTCGTCGTCCTCTAGGGTGTACGCGTCGGTCAGGCTGCTTTCGGACGTCCGGCTCGAGTTGCCGCAGGAATATTTCGCGGCTCAGGCTGATCTCTACCTTTTTTCCGTCGGGGCCTATTTTTGGCAGTACGGACAGGCCCATCACAGTGTCCCGTGGCATCTTGGGTGTCGGTCGCCGCGCATGGGGTTCGCGACTAGGTCGAGGGCGCGGGCGGCCCTTTCAGCGATAGGCCCAGCGGAATAGGGCTGTCAAGAGCCTCTCTTTTATCTCGTCGAGCGTGACAAGTCCGATTCGTGCTCGACCGTCAGCCAGTTGAGATATTCGGCCGAGCACCTCTGTCGGGAGAGCCGCTGCGACGAGGTCAGCCTGCAGCACTTTGTTTGTGAGCCCCGCGATCCGGAATTGCCCTTCGGCTCGGAAGAACCAGGAAGACGGGTCAGCCGTTGTGAAGGGGGGCAATTTGACAGCTTGAGCGGCCGCTGTGTCAGATCCGTCGCTGGGGCGGGGGAGGCCCGGTTTCCCGCGAGGTTTCCCGCGAGGTACTGTTTTGCCGCCCATTGTCCTCTCTCACGGCAAAAAAGGTCGACAGAGTCGTGAATGGCGGGCCAAACCGTTTGAGGAAACGCCTGAACACACCTTGGGCAGGTATGCCGTATTTAGTCCGTTAGAGGCGTTGGTTATTTCCACGGTAGGAGCTTTCAGAGATCTATACTGAGGCGCCGTATGAGTCCGTTAAAGATCTCTGAAGGTGAGCGGCGGTAGTGAGTCCCCTTAATGGCTGAGCCAAAACCGCTTGGGTCACCGTCACTCCGGGGTCACCAGTTTTGTGAGAGGTGGACAAAGAGGCAGGTAGAAGTGTACTGATCTTTATTACAGTCAAGAAATATAAATATACAGCATGCGGACGGAAAATGTGGTCACCGACCCGCGAGAGAGAAAAAGTGGGTCGGCGAGACCCGATTTGTGTTTCTTGAGAGACATAAAATACAAAATATAAAAGTACACAATATGTGGATACAAGCTTTATACACTGACGGAAAGCCCGCTGAATGCTCTCTCAGGGGGAAATAAGAACAACGCGAATGATGAATTATGTACAGAGAAAATTATGAATAAGCGTTGTCCTTACAAGCCTATCGCTTATCACCGTATCATCAAGATGTTTTGAAGAAAGAAGTTGAGTATTTGCTGCAACATGGATTAGCAGAACCCAGTTTCAAGTCACTTCAGTTCTCCAGTGTGTTAGTGAAGAAACCAGATGGTTCATTTAGGATGTGTACTGATTATAGGAAACTGATTTCTATCAGTGTGGCTGATAATTATCCTTTGCCTCTTATAGATCAGTTACTTGATAATATTGGGCAAGCCAAGTTTGTTTCCAAGATAGACTTGTTGAAAGGATATTATCAAATTCCCTTAGATGAGAATGCCAAGTTGCTGTCAGCTTTTTATTACTCCATTTGGACTGTATCAGTATACTGTTCTGCCATTTGGTCTGATTGAATGCACATCAACATTTCAACAAGTGATGGATAACTGCTAGGATCAATAGAAGGAGTAGGTGTATACCTAGATGACATCGTGATTTACTCTACAACGTGGGAAGAACATCTGAAGATTCTGAGGAAAGTTTTCAAGAAACTACAAGAAGCAGGATTAACAGTCAACCTACAGAAGAGTGAGTTTGGAAAGGTAACTGTGCAGTATCATGGGTCTGAAGTTGGAAAGGCCTTCTTGCTCCAGTAAATGCTAATGTAGAAGGTATCCATAAGGCTACACCCTCTACTACCAGGAAACAGCTACAGAGATTTTTAGGCATGGCTGGATTCTATCGTCGTTTCTGCCCAAATTTCCCAGCCATAGTAGCTCCCTTGACAGACTTAACTAGTCCCAAAGCTAAGTTTGTTTGGACTCCAGAGTGTCAAGAATCCTTTGAGAAGGTAAAGCCATTTTAACTTCAAGACCAGTACTTCATGCTCCAGACTTCGACAAGAGATTTGTGATACAAGTTGATGCGTCAGACTGTGGCATTGGAGCTGTTCTATTTCAAGAAGATGAAAATAATATCTACCATCCTGTGTGCTTCATGTCTACAAAACTGAAAAAACATCAGAAAGTATGCTCGACAATCGAGAAACTTTAGCCTTAATCACCGCATTGAAAAATTTGAAGTGCATGTAAATAGACCTAGGAATGAAGAAATTTTAGTGTTGTCTAATCACAATCAACTATCATTTATCCAGAGAATGAAAAACCATAATCAAAGACTGACCAGGTGGTCTTTGTGCCTGCAACAGTATAACTTAAGAGTGCAGCACATTAGTGGCAAAAACAATGTAGTTGCTGATTATTTATCTCGTTGCGAATCGTTTTGGATTCAACACCGTGATAAAAAATCTTCTTGGGGGAGGTATATTATATATTGCTACTTTCAAAATGCATATTTCTTCTCTGTGACTGTATAAAATGTTATGTAGAATTGTGCAACATTTTTCAGATTCCTAGATAGCTTAGAGGATAGGATGTTTTAAATGTGTTCAGATTTCGCATTACATAATGTAAAAGAATATATATATATATCATAGAATGTAGAAAGAGAGGGATTTTCTTTGTCCGTTCAAAACTACGATTGGTTTCCCTATTATGTCAGCACTGTGAGATTAGAGGAACTCCAAGTTCTCCGTTTGCTTTCCTAATCTGCCAACACGTTTGATAAGCGATCGAATCGAGTCTTCGCGTTGTTATCAAAAACATCAGTCTTTAATTATCGCTCAGCCTCCGTGTCAATCAAGTAGAGTACATGTCTTTTTTTTAACAGACTGGTCTCATACGTGTATGTCTTGCCCAATGCCACGTGCAGATTACACATTTTGTATATAAAAATTGCGTAAGATTCGAAGCTTCTGGAAGCATTTGTGCCAAAAACGTTTTGTGTCATCTCCTTAGTCCAGTTTCCGCAAGGGAGAAGAATTCATTATATCTTAGAACCGCGAGACGTTCAGATCTCTCTCTCTCTCTCTCTCTCTCTCTCCCTCAACATCCTTGAGATTATATTAATGTAACGTAAATTGGTCACTCGTAACTTGAGAAATTTCATATTTGATATTTCTTAGAGTTTATTTAGTGTTAAGTAGTGTTTTTTGTGGAATCTGAACAAACATTGTTGTTGTAACGGCGCCTGGTTTTTGTGAAAGTGTATAAAACAGACTGCAGCAAAGAAAGAAGATGGTATACCAAAAAGGTAAAGTGTGTTATATTTTTCTTTTTTATTAGTTGCAACTAATATCTAATGGTTATGATGGTTTGGTAAGAAACTAATAACGGATAGGAACAATGGTTAACTAATAACAGATGGTTACGAAGGTTTGTAAAAAAACTGATGGTTACAATGTTTTGAGTGAAAAGGAAAGATTTTACAACTTTTACACATTGCAAATTTTGTGTGTTTGTTTGTTTCATTTTTTGTGGGCATTTGTTCATTTTCTTATTGAAGTGTGCCTTTTTATTTTATATTTTCATTTGCATTCACAATTTAATTGACTTAGTTATTTTCATTGTTTAATCATTGCACATTAATTAAATTTAACACTTGTGAATTAATTTGCATTTACTTAGAATTCTTTTCAAGTTTTATTATTGTTTAGCACTTGTGAATTGATTTCAAATTTTCAATTATTGCCCAAGACTTTTGAATTTTGATTGAATTAATTTTCTTGAATTTTGTGATAAATTAATTTTGATTTAATTTTACATAATTTAATTCAAGAATTAATTAAACTTTATTTTGTTTTCAAGTAACAGTAATTTTCCCTGATATTGTGAATTTCCTATAAAACTTGAGTTTAATAATAAAATTTGTATTTAAAATTTTTATAAGTGTTTTCATTTGTTTTCATTTCTAACCAGTATATTTGCATTTGATTATATTGATGTTAGGTAGAAACATAGAGTGGTAATTGATTTGCTTTCCTTCAATTTACTTGAAGTGACTTATAACCAGGGAAGTATTTAGACTTCTGAAATCAGGGAAATACATAGACTTTTAAAGTTGTTGATGGAGTGATGCCCTTTGATTAATTTAATTACTTACAAGATTACCTCACACCTGTTTGATGAACTTAGTCTGATTTTCTGCAATACTGGTAAGTTGTTAGGGGATCACTGTGCCTTTAGAGTATTCAGTCGTTTAATACCTGTGATGAGAGTTCAGGTGTCTGGCTTTGTGAGGTAACAATTGAGTGAATGGTAACCAGATACTTGGCACTTCGTAACAATATATATATATATATATATATATATATATATATATATATATAGTATATATATATATATATATATATATATATATATATATAGTATATATATATATATATATATATATATATAAGCAGCTTCTCCACGTCTATCCAAAAATGCCCATCTCTCCGCTTTTTATTCATGCTTTCTGGGAATCTTTCTTTTATTTTCTTCAAGTGCTACAGCACTGTGTAGTAGCACTTGAAGAAAATAAAAGAAAGATTCCCAGAAAGCGTGAATAAAAAGCGGAGAGACGGGCATTTTTGGATAGCCGTGGAGAAGCTGCTTTATCACGAGGAGAAGGAGACCACGACAGCAACTGAGTACTGCTGGAACTGGACGATCTTCAGCTGACCCAAGCTGATAACTACTCTTGTGACGGGATACATCGTAGTCACTGGAAGATCCAAGAAAACTGGGACCGACGTAGTTTTGCAAGTTGAACTATGAAATCCCCTCAATCAACTACTTTGGACACATGATCTGCACATTTGGGTATCTATAACTTTTCTGGCAACACTTCCGTTATCTCCAGTACTTCTTCCTGTCTACAAGGCTGAAGACTAAAGAAGTAGCAAAAACTACTGCTATGATGCTTTGTTTTGTTTATTCGTTACCTAAGCCGACAGCTGTTATCTAAATTTGTTTCTGAACCATGAAGTTTTTCTTTTGATTAAATGTTTATTTCAAATTCTAGTTTTAAAATTTTTTTATTTTTTGCTGTAATCTACTATATATTTAGAATGTAGTTCTATTAAGTCTAGGTAAGCCTTGAAAATGCCATGGATTAATGGCTGAAACTGGAAGTCCGGGATCAGGGTGGTCTGCTGTTTGAAATTCGGGAGAGGCGTGAAACCCCCTTAGGGTAAAGTGTTGGTAGCTGAAGACTTTTGAGACTCATTTTGGAGCCGGGAATGTGCAGATAAGTATCTTGACCTGTAAAATTTATTAATCTTCATTTGTCTGAAATGTGAAATTTATTTTTATATTTCATTTTAGATTCGTGCTTTTTAATCGCCTTTTGTTGGTACTCCCTTATATTTCAGACATCAGTTCATTTGTAGGTCTAAGAAGGCCATGAGTTATTGAGTGGAATAGCTGTCAACTTCAGAATGAAGAAATAAAGGAATAAACTAGCAGGCTTCGTTTATTCTTTCAAGACTGCAGCCCCGACCATAAGAAGTAGTACAGGAAATATTAGAAATGCTGCCAGGTAAGTGCCACATATGCATTAGCCCTCTATGATGAATGTGTGTATATATATAGATATAGATATAGATTATTTATATATACATACATATATAGATTATATATAGGTATATATTATATATGTATATGTAAACAAAAATTAAATGATAAATTTTTAACATCCAATTCACTAAATCTCTGAAATAAAACTGAATCCCCATTAGGGGGAGCAGTGCCATTAGTGCATCTCTCGCAGTGCGCTACAGGCTTTACTTCAGGTTCTTTGTAGCGTCCCTTCGGCGTTGAGCTTCAACCCCTTTCATTCTTTTTGCTATACCTCGTTTCATATTCTCTTCAATCTTGCTTGTCACCCTCTACTAACAATTGATTCATAGTGCTGCGAGGTTTTTCCTTCTCTTACCCCTTTCAAACCCTTTTACATATTTTCAATCTCCGTTTCGGCGCTGAAAGACTTCATAGGTTCCAGTGCTTGGCCTTTGGCCTAAGTTCTATATTCTATTCTTTTCTGTATAACCGAAGAGGAATTATCAGTGATAAGCAATTCGTCACCTGGGAGACTTGAACTCCCGACAGTGACTTTATGTAATGATTCAGTTGTCAAGAGGATTATAAGTTGATACCAACTCTGCTATATACATACCCCCGTCGAATTCAGGTGTTTTTACTTGAAATCGATATCAACCCTGCACAACCATGATCACCGATTGGTTAGTTTGTATGTTTGTAGCACATACGGACATACGTACATACGGCAGAGCCGTTAACAGCTTAGGGCCCTTTCACACTATGTCGCACGTAAATGCGACACGATGTCGCACCTACATGCGACTGGCAGTCGACTATTATCTTTAATGTACCTTTTCACACTATGTCGGTCCGGCATCGCATTACAGCCGACAGTCTCCACTGGCCATGTCCGGTGCTGCACCCAGACGCGATTGCAGTTGGCCATTGCCTTCAAGACGTGTCTTCACACTATGCGATTTTTCCCTGCATATACGTGCGACAGCAGTAGACCTCCGCTGCTTCTGGTGATCGGGTGCATTGGGTATTGAAAACATTTGAGGGATATAAATAGTGTTATTCCCGTTGCTGAATAACCACTGTGTTATTCGTAAATAAGAAAGAACTACAGGTTGGATAGCTTAAGTATAAACTACTGAGAAATGATTTACTAAATGATTTGCTGCTTTTTTTTTTCATTTAGGTTACATATACGTTTTGATACTGAAATTATTAGAAGGTTATCGGCAGATTATTGATATAAAAGAGGACTAAAAGCTTTTGATTTCGATATATATGATTTTTTAAAGAAGTTTTTATAGTTAACACTTACGTTTTATTTACATTAATTAATGAAACAGAAAGAGATATGCATTTTTATATCAAAGTAAAAGATTTTAGTTTTTTATATAGATATATCAGTTTATACTTTTGATAAATAGAGATGTTTCAGCTAACACTAGTTGTTTTCATTTCTCCTTTTTAATTTCTATATGGAAAAGCAAATTTACAACGAAAGGTCCATATTATTTCTTACTTGATGGTAACTGCCAGTTGTTGTGCTGGCGAAATATCATCTCTGAATGTCGTATTTCTTTTAGCAACTGGTCATGTAGACGTGACAAGAGTTCCTCAAAGGTTGTTTTAGACACTGAAGTAATTGAAAAATTTATCATTATCTCTCTTCAGCTCCTCGAAAATTGTGGCAAATGCACCATACAAGTGCCTTTGTGTATTCAAAGGGTGTACCGAGTGAATTCTAGATTTTCTCTTCTTTTTTCTCAAATGTAATAAATAAAG